>NC_134354.1:458396306-458715216 GCF_048569485.1 Anomaloglossus baeobatrachus
TGCCGAACTTTAAGCAAATCGTTCGAGCTCGTCGAACGACTCGAACACCTCCCAAAATCACTCGAACATGAAATTGGCGAACCTCGAACATCGCTCATCTCTAGTCAGGAGTAGGAGTAGTTGTAGTCAGGAGGAGGAGAAAAGAGGAAGTGCCAGTGAGCAGTGACAGGAAGGTCACGCTGGGCTCCTGTTCCTGTCCCAGCTGCCGGATGTTGGCCTGGCCTGGAAGGAGCTGGAACCCCGGTCGCAGGGGGTAGTGACAGGGGGCATGGAACTGCCACGGAGGGCAGACCGGCGGCCTTGTACTACAACCAGGCATGGGCCAGGGCACGACGGGGTACGCGGACCCTAGGCTTGGAAGTAGCTTCATGCAGCCCAGTAATTCACTCGACAAGGACGGAATCTTCATGAACAGCCCTCCACCTGCTCCAAAATCGGGGTACCAGTGCACTGAGAGGGATAGGACTTCCCAAAACCGTCCAGAAAATCCCAAGCGTGAACCCTGAGAGCAAACTCCCTCTGCTTGCCATGCAGGTGAGCGGGACCCGAGTAGTTCTAGGAGAAAGGGATCCACAAGTGTACACAGTGCCAAGGGACAAGGTTTCAGACCAACCAGCAACGCCAAAAGGGCACGGACCCAACGTGTTCAACTTAAGGCTGCAAGGCGTTCAAGACTTTGGCTTACCTGGTGTCAGTGTCATCATCTCTGGACTGTGTGAGTACGTTGTGCCCCTTTGCTCCAAACCGGTCCCCAGCCTTTCATCACCGAGCCTCGGGACACGTTCCCCTGCCCACGGAGGGGTTAACATCTATAGCTGCCATTCCATCGCTCCCGGGCGCTTCTCTCTCCCTTGAATGTAGCAGCCGTGCTATCCCAATTGTTACCACGAATCATGGGTGGCGTCACGAACACTATCCAATTCCCCACTTTCTTTCCTTCTTTTATTTTCGAGAGGCTGCGTGACCCCGCCTCGGGTCCGGAGACCCCACAAGCCACTGCGGATCCGGATCCGAGCAGCCCCTTGGCTGTCGCAGGGGCGGTATAGATTTAGTGCGCAGTCCATTATAGTCAGCTGAGGTCTTTGTTTGCAGCTGAGTAACCTCATTTTGATTTTTTGCCGCATTTTTGGTATCAAAGGTATCTTTTAACTTAGTGAGCACAGCTTCTAAAGTTTGTTTAGCAGAGTCGGGTCTGGACTCAGCCTCTCAATGTGTAGCACCAGTGAGCTGACTGATTAGAATAGTACTAATAGTGACAGTACTCCTGTCATAGGGTAAAGATAAAAGAAATTCTGCAGTTTGTCCGCAAATTCTTGACAAGTGTGGGGCCCACTGCTATACTATGGTAGCCAGGGGGCATCAGTGATACAGTATATGATATGGTGAGTGGCAAGATGGAAGCTGTGGTATTGCTGTCGTGGAAAAGTGCAGCTCCAGCTTGCTGGTCTATTCACTCAGTGACCTCACCTGAGGTGAGGTCAGCTTAATGAGGTCACCTGAGGTCACATTACCTGTGCTTACAGGTGAAGGAAATTGGGAACCTCCAGCTGTGACCGCAAGTAACCTGAGTGATGTCACCGTTCATCGCTGTGGATCAGTCTCTGCCTAAAGCCCACGGCGAGCGATCATAGTCTATGCCCATGTGCTATGCTTCAGTAATGTAGCAGAGCTGGAATTGTTATGGGACCTCATGTGGATTTTGTTGGGCTTGGGTGTTTTGAGGGTTAATAAAGGGGTGAAAGAGGGTGTTTTTTGTGGATTTTTTTGGTGTTTGTGTTTATTTCATTTCACTTACAGTTTAGTAATGGGGGCTCATAGACGCCTCCCATTACTAATCTAGGGCTTAATGGCAGCTGTGAGCTGTTACTAACCCCTTATTACCTCGATTGCCACCACACCAGGACAATCGAGAAGAGTCAGTTCCAGGATTGTCACATCTAATCCTGAGTTGCTGTGGGCTGCTATTTTTAGGCTGGATGGCCCAATAAGCATGGGCCTCCACAGCCTGAGGATACCAGCCCCCAGCTTTCGGCTTGATCATGGTTGGGTAATAAAAACTGGGGGGACTGCATACCGTTTTTTAAAATTATTTATTTAAATAATTTAAAGTAAGCTGCATGCGATCCTTCTTATTTTGATACACAGCCAAGATAAGCACATGGCCTGGGGCTGCAGCCTATAGCCATCTGCTTAACTTGTTCTGGCATCATAACATGGGGAACCCTACACCAATTTTTTTATTCATTTAGATATTTTTAGACCAATATTAATACACCGACAACGTCTGTGATTGAAAGCATTCAGACGCGCTGTTACACATGGTGGGGGCGCATCTCACTGCAACCATTCAGCGATGCCCCAAGACTGCCGGTGGGCAGGGGAAGCAGTGCATATGCATGAGGTTAATTAGTGACTTCGTAAGTAAGCAGTGTACAGCCACGCGAGAGACTTGGTAGGTATAAAGAACCTGGTTTCCCTTTTTTTCTTTATTTTTCCTTTATTTTATTTATTACCAAGTTACCTGACCCGGATCGTTACCGAGTTTGGGGATTGGGTACTTTTGAATCCATTCAGATCTGATTGATAGAAGGGAGAAAGGTACAGGTGAATTGAGAGACGTGTGTGGAGAGACGGAGGGAGCAAAGGACTTGTATTAGAATGACGTGAGATACGTTACACTTCAGAGTTATCTACATTAATAATAATAATAATAATAATAATAATGGAGAGTAAAGTATCCTGGTTGTGAACATTGAAGTAAATAATGGTAGCCATAATGGGACATGAACTTCTCTATGGGGTAATAAGGGCACCTTACAACCTAGAGTCTGTGACCCTCAGAGAATGGACTTTATATGCAACGGAGAGGAGTTGTATTGACACAACCTTTCTAGTTGAGTGCTCACAGGAAAAGATGAGATTCACCAAAAGTGATAACCGAACTGTAGTGGGAAACAAGTGTGTGGGAGCCATTTGGAAGGAACTGTTGAGTAGAGTTGAGCGATGTTCGATGTTCGAGGTTCGCCAATTTCATGTTCGAGTGATTTTTGGGGGTGCTCGAGATCGAACTCGAACACGATCTTTTTGCTCAAAGCTCGATAGCTCGAGTTACGTTCGATAACGGTTCGATCAGCAAAAAGCCTAGCTAGTTACTAGCTGGCTTTTCACTGTAATAGAGTGAGTCACTGTGATTCACGCTATTATCAAATTTCAGCATATAGTGAGCGGGGGGGGGGACTCGGTTTAGATCTGTGGTGCTGAGAGAATGCTGATTGCCTTTTTATTTTTTTTTCCTAAGCGTGCGTGCAGTGGAGTGGACCAGGATGTCAGCCAATCACAGACACACACACAGCTAAATGGATTTCTGCCAGACAAGCAAGGGCATGTGTCATAGGCTGTGAATATCACATGTCCTTGCCTTATAAAATACGGCCATTTTCCCTGTCGCCGCCATTATATGCCTTCTGTGTGTGGGTGACAGTCACCACTCACGCTGCTGCCGCCGATCCTGCTGTGTGCGCTATAGACATAGTGCAAGCTACACAGCGCTGTAGGGATTAGCGACGGCTTGTTATTTCAGCCCTTGTCAGGGTTGATTTCCAGGCGTTCATAGCCATAGCTGCTAGGCAGGTCCGTACAAATGCTGTGTACAGCTTTAGATAACAGCGTCTGTGTACCTCAGCTCAGGGAATTCCTTGCTGCATTTCATCATTAGGAGGGATAGAAAGTGAGGCTTCCTTTCCTGTCCTGGTACCCACAGAACCCGGGCACTGTACCCACCTGCACACTTTTGCCACGCTATTTTATTTGCCCAAAGGGTTGACACTTTTTCTGCCATCCTAAAAGTGTCTGGAATACAAAGTTAGTGTTCCTTTGCTGCCAAGCAAGGTACACCACATGTGCATTCTACACTCCTCCATTTCTGCTACGCAATTTTAATTTACAAAAGTGCTGAAACTTTTAGGGGCATACTACAAATGTCTGGGATACTACCTTAGTTTTCCCTTGCTGCCAAGCAAGGTACAACACATGTGCATTCTACAGTCCTCTCCATTTATGCTACGCAATTATTAACCTGCAGGTAGTTCAGCCAATCTGTGACGAAGATGCAGGCGTGGATATAATGTTGCCTTCATCCAATGGTGGTTCTCTCAATGTCTGACAGAGCTCAACAATACCATCTGTTTCCACTTCCAAAACAACTGATGACCTGCCAATCACACACCCTGTTGCGGGTAAAGGGGTGGATGTTCAGCGTAAAAAAGCATGTGTGACTGCTGTCCCCACAGTCACAGAGGATGAAGAGCACACAGATGCACTTGATGGGGCAGGCGGTGGTTGCACAGCCCCGCTAGGCCGCATTGTAGCACAGTGTAATTGCCATTGCGACTTATGCTTCATTTAAAGTCGTGTACAGGGTGGGCTCCCCAGTATGCAGCAAAACCACGCAACAGGAAAAGGACTCTAGGCAGTTGAGTTGATAAATGATTGTTTAACTTTCCCAAAACAAACAATAAGAACCATTCATAAAACTGAAAGAATAGAACAATCTATTCAGTTGCCTACTACCTGGTAATCCCTCTGCATAGCAGGAGTAATTGTGTGTGTGTGTGTGTGTGAGTGTGTGTGTGTGTGAACATGACTTACAAGTGGCGCATCACAAGAGCTTACAACTTATCTACCTAAACATAGACAAAACCCATTACCCCACCTGAATACCCTTGTTAGCTGAAGCCTCACAGATAAGGCAGATGATAACAGTGTGAATGCAAACCACACAGCTCAGCAACACAGTCATGGAAATCTTGTAAATCAGCAGTCAATGCAAACGTGTCACTGTCCCTCTATGATTTAAACTGTAAGTGACAATTTGACAGTGCAAAGGCAGCAAGTCTTACTGTCTATATAGTCGGCCTACCCAGAAAAGATATGTGATTTGCTAATAAAACAAAGTGTTGCATGCACACATTACTGTCTGGGCCCAGCCTACCGTAAACGTGTACTGTGGTGTCCAGTTGCCATAAATACAGACTTTACGCTCTTCTCACGGTAAACAGTATAGACAGCACCGGAAGAATGTCGGTCTGTGGCACAGGATGCTGCTCACAGGCGTTATGGTCCTCCTCACCAAACTCCAACACGACTCCCCTCACAATTGACCGAAGTGTTTCCGTGGTGACTCCTTGCTGTAACACACACCTTTAGCTTTTCCTTCTGTTCATAGACAGCATCTCCAAGTCCACAGCCGAAGACCATTTTGCTATTACTATAGTGACCAAACAGACAAAGGCAGATGCAAAAAACAGCAGCCCCTTGTGTGTAGTCTGCAACAATGCATGCAATGAACGGCAAATAAGCCTGTTGCATTGACAGTGGATAAAGCTGAGCAATACACCTTCATGCTATCCATTCATATCCATGTGACACTTCATGGACGAAGTACTCAAAGTTGTGAGTTTTTGCCTTCTACTTAGAGATTGTTGACAAATCTTACAGATTACATGACTGGGGTGATCCTTTGCGATGTCAAAAAAGCCCAGGCTAGGCAAGGCTTAGAGCCCATGCAACCTGCAGAGCCACCACGACTTCTTCCCAAAGGCAGAGTTGTGGCCAAGGATTCGTTGTTGACGTGCTTCCAGTACTTTCTCTCTGTTCAGGAAGATGCAACGTAACCTCGTCGTCAGTAGCATCCTCCTCCACCTTCTCTGCTGACCTCATCAGCAGGGTGACTTTGGTTTGACAGTAATGGGGTCTCCAACCTCATCATCACCTTGTGTGTTTTCATTCCCCTCGTCCTGAGTCCTCCGAGACAACCTCTTCCTGCCCTAACCGAATAGTAAAGTTGTCGTTCCAATCAGGTATCTGAGTCTCCTCATCATGTTCCCTATTGTCTCCACCAAGAGGATTTATTGTTTGGGAATGAGGGTGTACATTATGCTTAGCATCTTCTTCATCGGGGCCTGGATCCGACTCACAAAGCTTCTGGGCATCTGTGCAAATCATTTCCCCTGTCTCCTGGAACTCGCTGCCTCAACACATCAGATTATCTGCTACACACGCAAGCTTCAAATGGAAACTGAAAACTCATCTGTTCAGAAATGACTATAACCTTCAATGACCCCACCACCGTCCGTAGCTGCCACCCAACCTCCACCCCACCTACTGTCTCCTCCCCAAAATCCTTTAGAATGTAATCCCGCAAGGGCAGGGCCCTCTTTCCTCTGTACCAGTCTGTCTATTGTTACTTGTATAAGTATTCTGTATGTATCTCCCTTCTCATGTACAGCACCATGGAATCAATGGTGCTCTAAAAATAAATAATAATAATAATAATAATAATAACTTCCTTGTCTGTACTCACTGCAGCTTTGGAGCAGACCTCTGAATCCGAGGCTATAGTGTGACTGAACAGCTCTGCAGACTCAACCATCTTTGTTACCCCATACTCAGCAGGGCTGGTGGAAACTTGAGAGCTGTTATGAAGCAAGTGCGATTGGGATGACACCACAGAGGAATGTAGTATTTGGGATATTGAACTTGCGGTGGAGGAGAGGCCACTTTATGGAGCACTTGAGATCCATTGAAGCAGATGCTGTTTTGGTGCCTCATCTACATTTGTTAGTGATGGTCATGTCCGTGAAAAAAGGGATCATATCAGATTATCCACGGGAAGAAGTACACCTGTTATTTCAGATGGTATTTGTTGTTACGAATCGTTGCCACCGTAAATGCAAGCAGCCTGCTGCGGTTCCAGTTGCACCCAGGTGTAAGCTGCCATTTTGGTCTGTGCCTCGGGTTGCCCAGCTGGCTGCTATCTCCTCCACGTCTAAGTGTGGAGAGGTGGGTAGTGTGCATGCATGTGCCGATTTACCCCAGCCGCAGCCTAAGTCCAGTGTTTCGCTTAGTGAGTAAGTCCTCAGTTAGGGCTACAGCGCATGCTCCCACACTTAGTGCGAAAAGCCTCTTTGCACAGGTACTTGGACTCCGTGCCGTGTCTAAGTCCTGTGTTGTGCCTAGACAGCATGCTGAAGCTGTCTTTTTTCTGAGACTGTTGTTCATGCTACTGAGCATGCTCAGGCACTTACTGCGTCAGAGGCTAGGTCTGGTAATGAACTCTTTGGCCCTGCCCCTGACGTGGCAGGCCCATATAGACCACAGGGCATCAAGTGTCCTGATGATGTGGCCAGGCCACTCCAGACTGGCTTGCAGAGGCCTGCCCCTATGACTTGTCACCTCATTATTGTTGGTCAGACGATGACTGGTGAGGTGTTTGGGTCGTGAGTGCCATGAGGTCATCATTGAAGTTGAAGTTCCGAAAAGGCCGCTGGTTATGCCACTGATGACGTGTCACTTTGCTTTTGTCTCCAGGAGGTGCATTGTGGTCCACTCTGGGTTGTGGCGGACCCAGGTTATAAAAGGGGCTTGAGCCAACAAGGAGGTGCGCAGTCTTCTATTATGCTCAGATAGAGCACACCTCCATGTGTTGAACCCATAGCGGCTTTAGCCAAGAGGTAGGCAGGGATATGGCGTCGGTGCAGGCCGCCACCACAGTTGGTAACGCAGAATGGTTAAGACCAGCTCCTGTCCTACCAGTCCTGCTAGTGCAGCCCAGTGGCATTAACTGGGCTGCTTCTGCTGATGCACCTGCTGTCCACAGGTGTGGTCCCTACGCAAACGTACAGTGTACCCAATGGCCCCTGTGTTGTTGACTGGGAGTTCCTGGGCTGGGTGTGTGTGTGGAACCTGTGACGCTAACAGGGATACCAGTCTCCAGATCCGAGTGTCGTCTAACGCGGTTCAGGCTACTATTAGTTTCAGAGCCACCCAGCTCTGTATCCTCCGCCTAACCTTCGAGTTGCCAACATCTCCTTTTCCATCTGGGAGCACGGTGGACACCGACTGGCGATTGGGATATATACCTTTCTCTTTATTTTCTTCTTTATTTTTTTATATAGCGCTAACATAGTATATACCACCTTATCCAAATCTGCCAGTCCCCCCATAACAGATGGTGTTTCTTCATCAAATGTTACTGTTGCTTAACCACCAAAACCCACGGACACAAACTTTTTTCCCCTTTCCAACACACCTGTTCCCTTTTCCACCAGCATCTGTCCTTTTTCAACTCATTTTGTATATGACCAAAAGTGCAACTCTGGAGGGACACCCTACTCAACGCCGTTTCAGCACAGCAGCCAGCCCTCAGTCCCTCAGATGTGGACAAGTAAAAGACCATTTCCTCCTAGCCATGACAAAGCGTTGAGATTCACTCTGTGCAGCACTGGTGTTTAGTGGAAAAGCATATCTAAGATTGCGTACTACCTTCTGCTGATACTCCTGCATATGTGCGTCCCTTTCTATGGCAGGACTTATTTCGCCAAATTTTGTCTTGTACCGGGGATCTAACAGTGTGGCAACACACTAGTCAGCATTACTTTGAATTCGGACAATCGGAGGGTCATATTGTAGGTAGTGCAGCAAGAAGGCGCTCATGTGTCTTGCGCATCCAGGAGGACCAAGTCCTTGCTATGTTGGTGGAGGAGAGGTGAGAATCATGCCTCCTTCCTCTGCACTCTCCCCCAACCTCGCACAACCGAAATGTGAGCAAGCTCTCCCTCATCTGCTGAGTAGAGTTGAGCGCGGTTCGTGGTTCGTGGTTCTCCAGTTCGCGGCTCGAGTGATTTTGGGGCATGTTCTAGATCGAACTAGAACTCGAGCTTTTTGCAAAAGCTCGGTAGTTCTAGAAACGTTCGAGAACGGTTCTAGCAGCCAAAAAACAGCTAAATCATAGCTTGGTTTCTGCTGTAATAGTGTAAGTCACTCTGTGAATCAAACTATTATCACATTTCAGTGTATAGTGTGCGTGAACAGCGCCTTCAGATCACTGCTGTTTCTATAATGGCGATCGCCATTTTTTTTTTTTTTTTTTTCTTGTCTTCCTTCCCTAAGCGCGCGCGTCTTGTGGGGCGGGCCAGCATGTCAGCCAATCCCAGACACACACACAGCTAAGTGGACTTTGAGCCAGAGAAGCAACGGCATGTGTGATAGGATCTGCATGTCACATGTCCCTGCATTATAAAACCGGACATTTTCTTCACGGACGCCATTATCTGCCTTCTGCGTCTTTGGTGTCAGACATCACTGTCGCAGCTCCGTCTTCCTGAGTCCTATAGCCGATACAGCTGTATGCGCTGCATACACAGCGTTAGACAGCTTAGGGAGAGCACTTTATAGCAGTCCTTTTAAGGGCTCCAACCGGCAGGGTCAGAGAGCCATAGGTGACAGGTCCTGCAAACAGCAACAGCGTCTGTGTAGCCCAGGTCAGGGATTTCCTACCTGCATTTCACCATTAGGAGGGAATAGAAAGGCAGTCTTCCATTCCTCTACCCAGAGCACCACAATCCTGCCACTGTACCCTCTTGTCCTCTGCACACTCCAACTGATAACTAAGCCATTATACTAGCAAACACTCAGTGTACCTAGTGGCATCCTATACATGGCTATTGGACTTTGCTATAGTCCCACTAGTGCAAAGACATTTGCAGAGCGCGTCTGCCTGCATTGCACACTACAACTCATTCTAACCAAGCCATTATACTAGCAAACACTCAGTGTACCTAGTGGCATCCTATACGTGGCTATTGGACTTTGCTATAGTCCCACTAGTGCAAAGACATTTGCAGAGCGCGTCTGCCTGCGTTGCACACTACAACTCATTCTAACCAAGCCATTATACTAGCAAACACTCAGTGTACCTAGTGGCATCCTATACGTGGCTATTGGACTTTGCTATAGTCCCACTAGTGCAAAGACATTTGCAGAGCGCGTCTGCCTGCGTTGCACACTACAACTCATTCTAACCAAGCCATTATACTAGCAAACACTCAGTGTACCTAGTGGCATCCTATACGTGGCTATTGGACTTTGCTATAGTCCCACTAGTGCAAAGACATTTGCAGAGCGCGTCTGCCTGCGTTGCACACTACAACTCATTCTAACCAAGCCATTATACTAGCAAACACTCAGTGTACCTAGTGGCATCCTATACGTGGCTATTGGACTTTGCTATAGTCCCACTAGTGCAAAGACATTTGCAGAGCGCGTCTGCCTGCGTTGCACACTACAACTCATTCTAACCAAGCCATTATACTAGCAAACACTCAGTGTACCTAGTGGCATCCTATACGTGGCTATTGGACTTTGCTATAGTCCCACTAGTGCAAAGACATTTGCAGAGCGCGTCTGCCTGCGTTGCACACTACAACTCATTCTAACCAAGCCATTATACTAGCAAACACTCAGTGTACCTAGTGGCATCCTATACGTGGCTATTGGACTTTGCTATAGTCCCACTAGTGCAAAGACATTTGCAGAGCGCGTCTGCCTGCGTTGCACACTACAACTCATTCTAACCAAGCCATTATACTAGCAAACACTCAGTGTACCTAGTGGCATCCTATACGTGGCTATTGGACTTTGCTATAGTCCCACTAGTGCAAAGACATTTGCAGAGCGCGTCTGCCTGCGTTGCACACTACAACTCATTCTAACCAAGCCATTATACTAGCAAACACTCAGTGTACCTAGTGGCATCCTATACGTGGCTATTGGACTTTGCTATAGTCCCACTAGTGCAAAGACATTTGCAGAGCGCGTCTGCCTGCGTTGCACACTACAACTCATTCTAACCAAGCCATTATACTAGCAAACACTCAGTGTACCTAGTGGCATCCTATACGTGGCTATTGGACTTTGCTATAGTCCCACTAGTGCAAAGACATTTGCAGAGCGCGTCTGCCTGCGTTGCACACTACAACTCATTCTAACCAAGCCATTATACTAGCAAACACTCAGTGTACCTAGTGGCATCCTATACGTGGCTATTGGACTTTGCTATAGTCCCACTAGTGCAAAGACATTTGCAGAGCGCGTCTGCCTGCGTTGCACACTACAACTCATTCTAACCAAGCCATTATACTAGCAAACACTCAGTGTACCTAGTGGCATCCTATACGTGGCTATTGGACTTTGCTATAGTCCCACTAGTGCAAAGACATTTGCAGAGCGCGTCTGCCTGCGTTGCACACTACAACTCATTCTAACCAAGCCATTATACTAGCAAACACTCAGTGTACCTAGTGGCATCCTATACGTGGCTATTGGACTTTGCTATAGTCCCACTAGTGCAAAGACATTTGCAGAGCGCGTCTGCCTGCGTTGCACACTACAACTCATTCTAACCAAGCCATTATACTAGCAAACACTCAGTGTACCTAGTGGCATCCTATACGTGGCTATTGGACTTTGCTATAGTCCCACTAGTGCAAAGACATTTGCAGAGCGCGTCTGCCTGCGTTGCACACTACAACTCATTCTAACCAAGCCATTATACTAGCAAACACTCAGTGTACCTAGTGGCATCCTATACGTGGCTATTGGACTTTGCTATAGTCCCACTAGTGCAAAGACATTTGCAGAGCGCGTCTGCCTGCGTTGCACACTACAACTCATTCTAACCAAGCCATTATACTAGCAAACACTCAGTGTACCTAGTGGCATCCTATACGTGGCTATTGGACTTTGCTATAGTCCCACTAGTGCAAAGACATTTGCAGAGCGCGTCTGCCTGCGTTGCACACTACAACTCATTCTAACCAAGCCATTATACTAGCAAACACTCAGTGTACCTAGTGGCATCCTATACGTGGCTATTGGACTTTGCTATAGTCCCACTAGTGCAAAGACATTTGCAGAGCACGTCTGCCTGCGTTGCACACTACAACTCATTCTAACCAAGCCATTATACTAGCAAACACTCAGTGTACCTAGTGGCATCCTATACGTGGCTATTGGACTTTGCTATAGTCCCACTAGTGCAAAGACATTTGCAGAGCGCGTCTGCCTGCGTTGCACACTACAACTCATTCTAACCAAGCCATTATACTAGCAAACACTCAGTGTACCTAGTGGCATCCTATACGTGGCTATTGGACTTTGCTATAGTCCCACTAGTGCAAAGACATTTGCAGAGCGCGTCTGCCTGCGTTGCACACTACAACTCATTCTAACCAAGCCATTATACTAGCAAACACTCAGTGTACCTAGTGGCATCCTATACGTGGCTATTGGACTTTGCTATAGTCCCACTAGTGCAAAGACATTTGCAGAGCGCGTCTGCCTGCGTTGCACACTACAACTCATTCTAACCAAGCCATTATACTAGCAAACACTCAGTGTACCTAGTGGCATCCTATACGTGGCTATTGGACTTTGCTATAGTCCCACTAGTGCAAAGACATTTGCAGAGCGCGTCTGCCTGCGTTGCACACTACAACTCATTCTAACCAAGCCATTATACTAGCAAACACTCAGTGTACCTAGTGGCATCCTATACGTGGCTATTGGACTTTGCTATAGTCCCACTAGTGCAAAGACATTTGCAGAGCGCGTCTGCCTGCGTTGCACACTACAACTCATTCTAACCAAGCCATTATACTAGCAAACACTCAGTGTACCTAGTGGCATCCTATACGTGGCTATTGGACTTTGCTATAGTCCCACTAGTGCAAAGACATTTGCAGAGCGCGTCTGCCTGCGTTGCACACTACAACTCATTCTAACCAAGCCATTATACTAGCAAACACTCAGTGTACCTAGTGGCATCCTATACGTGGCTATTGGACTTTGCTATAGTCCCACTAGTGCAAAGACATTTGCAGCACGTCTGCCTGCGTTGCACACTCCAACTAATTATAACTAAGTTGCATTGTCAGGGATATTTATTCTTTATTATTCTGCTGTTAATAAAGCTAGACCACCACTGCAATCTTCACCACCTCTCAATTTTTACTACCACATTTTCAGTCCACAATCTTGTCGCAATCAACATGAGTGGCAAAATGACAGATGCTGGTGGAAAGGGGAAGAGGCGTGGTGGAAAAGGCAAAAAAGGTTTTGTCCGTGGGGAAGGTGGCAAAGCTCCATTATCATCTGCTGAAGATAGACCATCTACCAGCAAAAGTAAGATGTCTACTACTTACCGTGGACAATCCGATGTGCTCCCTTTTTTACGGACACGAACAACAGGAAGAAAGGTAGATGATGGGCAAAAAAGGAAAATGCTTGAATGGATCTCAAGTGGTCCAACAAGTGCCCTCTCAGCCACTTCAAGTACCGCATCCAAAAAACACCAGTCCTCTGAGTTGTCATCCCAATCACACTTGATTTCTCCCAGCTCTGAAGTCTCCATCAGCCCTGCACAGTATGGTGGAACTGAGATGGCTGAGTCTGCAGAGCTGTTCAGTCACACTATAGCCTGGGAATCAGAGGTCTGCTCCCAAGCTACAGTGAGTACAGAACAGGAAATGGTCTGCAGTGATGCCCAGAACCTTTGTGACTCAGATTCAGGCCGTGAGGACCAAGTTTCTGAGCATAATGTTGACCCTTTGTCACAAACTGTAACACCTGTGGTTATAGACAATGAGGAACATACTGATGAAGATGAGACGCAGATACCCGATTGGGATGACAACTTAAATATTCCGTCAGGGCAAGAAGAGGCTCGGTCTGAGGGGGAGGGGAGTGCAAACACAACAATTGATGATGACGTTCTAGATCCCACCTACTGTCAACCCCCAGTCAGGCACTCGAGGAGGTCAACAGAGGCGGTGGAGGAGGATGCAACCGACGACGAAGTTACCTTGCGCCTTCCTGGACAGAGTCGGAGCACTGGTAGCACGTCTACAACTGCATCCTCAGCCACCACTCTGCCTATGAGCATTATTCGGGGTGGATCAACAGGTCGCATGGCCTCTAAGCCTTGCCTAGCCTGGTCCTTTTTTCACATCGAAAAAGATCGCCCAACTCATGTGATATGTAACATTTGTCATGATTCTCTTAGTAGAGGTCAAAAGCTCAGCAGTTTGACAACTTCTTCCATGAATCGTCACATGAATAAATATCATAAGTCCCGGTGGGAAGCTCACCGTGCTGCAATGCGGCCTAGCGGAGCGAACCATCCACCGCCCGCCCCTTCCACTGCATCCGCGCGCTCTTCATCTTCTAGGACTGTGGGGACAGCTGCCACACCTGTTTTTCCACGCAAAACTTCCACCACTGTAACCGCAACAGGCAGTTTGCTTGTAAGGTCGTCAGTTGGTTTGGAAGGGGAAACAAGTGAGTGTGTACAGCTCTCTCAGACATCGATAGCACCAACGTTGGATGAAGGCAACATCATGTCTCCGCCTGCACTTTCCTCACAAACCTGCATTTTTCCAGGGACACCCTACTCAACACCGTCTACACACAGCAGCCAGATCTCTGTCCCTCAGATGTGGTCAAATAAAAGGCCACTTCCTCCGACCCATGACAAAGCTAAGAGGTTGACTCTATCCCTCTGTAAGCTGTTGGCTACCGAAATGCTGCCTTTCCGCCTAGTGGACACACAGGATTTTAGAGACCTTATGTCTGTCGCTGTGCCCCAGTACCAGATGCCTAGTCGCCACTACTTCTCTAAGAAAGGTGTGCCCGCGCTACACCAGCATGTCGCACACAACATCACCGCTTCCTTGAGAAACTCTGTGTGTGAACGGGTGCATTTCACCACCGATACTTGGACCAGTAAGCATGGACAGGGACGTTACATGTCGCTGACTGGGCACTGGGTAACTATGGTGATAGATGGTGAAGGGTCTGCTGCACAAGTCTTGCCGTCCCCACGACTTGTGTGTCAATCCTCTGTCTGTCCAAGTTCCGCCACTGCTTCTGCATCCTCCACCTCATCTGGGTCCTCCACCTCCGCCCCAAGCCTGCCTGGTCAGGCCACCAGCGTTCTCACTGCGCAGAAGGAATCACGCACCCCTCATTACTATGCTGGCAGCAGAGCGCAACGGCATCAGGCGGTCTTTAGCTTGACATGTCTTGGTAATAAGAGTCACACAGCTGAGGAGTTGTGGTCAGCTTTGCGGTCCGAGTTTAATAAATGGTTGTCTCCACTCAAACTGCAGCCTGGTAAGGCCGTGTGCGACAATGCTGCAAACCTGGGTGCGGCACTTCGCCTGGGCAAGGTGACACACGTACCTTGTATGGCTCACGTGTTGAACCTTGTCGTGCAGCAATTTTTAACACACTATCCCGGCCTAGATGGCCTTCTGAACAGGGCACGAAAACTGTCAGCTCACTTCCGCCGTTCAAGCGCCGCAGCAGAGCGACTTGCATCGCTCCAGAAGTCTTTCGGCCTGCCGGTTCATCGCCTGAAATGCGATGTGGCGACACGCTGGAATTCAACTCTCCACATGTTACAGCGACTGTGGCAGCACCGCAGAGCCCTGGTGCAATACGTCATGACGTATAGCCTGGGCCAACGAGATGCAGAGGTGGGGCAGATCACCCTGATGGAGTGGTCTCAGATCAAGGACCTATGCACCCTTCTGCACAGTTTCGACATGGCGACGAATATGTTTAGCTCTGACAATGCCATTATCAGCATGACGATTCCAGTCATTTACATGCTGGAGCACACGCTAAACACTATTCGGAGTCAGGGGGTGGGACAACATGAAGGGGAGGAACTACAGGAGGATTCATATGCGCAAGGGACAACAACATCACGAAGGTCCAGACGTTCATCATCACCAACGCAGCAGGCATGGGACCATGGGGGACAGGGATCGACAAGGGCGCCTAGTAGCAGGCGAAATGTTGAGCAAGGTGCAGGAGAACATGAAGAAATGGAGGACGAACTGTCCATGGACATGGAAGACTCAGCGGATGAGGGAGACCTTGGTCAAATTTCAGTTGAAAGAGGTTGGGGTCAGATGTCAGAGGAAGAAAGAACGGGTAGCACCTCTATGCCACAAACACAGCATGGACTTGGTCCGCATGGCTGCGCAAGACACATGAGTGCCTTTTTGTTGCACTACCTCCAACATGACAGTCGTATTGTCAAAATTAGAAGTGATGATGACTACTGGATTGCCACACTATTAGATCCCCGGTACAAGTCCAAATTTTGTGACATAATTCCAGCCATAGAAAGGGACGCACGTATGCAGGAGTATCAGCAGAAGCTGTTACTAGATCTTAGCTCGGCTTTTCCACCAAACAACCGTGCAGGTGCAGGGAGTGAATCTCCCAGTTGTAACTTGACAAACATGGGACGGTCTCGTCATCTTCAACAGTCTACCCGTACCAGTAGGACCTTTTCTGGTGCCGGTAACAGCAATTTTATGGAATCTTTTCATAATTTTTTTAGACCCTCTTTTGCAAGGCCACCAGAGACAACAAGTCTGACACATAGTCAACGGGTGGAGAGGATGATACAGGAGTATCTCCAAATGAACATCGATGCCATGACTGTGCAACTGGAGCCTTGCTCCTTTTGGGCTTTAAACCTACAAAAATGGCCAGAGCTCGCAACTTACGCCTTGGAGATTTTGTCGTGTCCAGCTGCCAGCGTTGTCTCTGAACGTGTATTCAGTGCTGCTGGGTGTGTGCTGACAGATAAGCGCACGCGTCTGTCCAGTGACAATGTGGACAGACTGACGTTCATCAAAATGAACAAGTCATGGATCCAGAAGGAATTTACTACCCCTGTGTCATCCTGGGGAGAGTAAATGCTTGTGGATTTGGAATGTGCTTGATGCAAATCAAAACATCCTGTTTGCAACTAGGGCCCAAGTGCTGCCACTGATGGGGTGGGTGTCTGTGTGGCCCAATTTTTGGAAAAAAGGGAGACTCCGCTTGGAGTAACCCTTGCTTGCTGTGTTTTTAAAAGAAGCCAAGATGAACAGAGCTGGGATCAGGAAAGACTTTGCTACCTACCCCGGTGTCATCCTGGGGACGGCTAAGAATAGCGTATTTTTGAATGTGCTTGATGCAAATCAAAACATCCTGTTTGCAACTAGGGCCCAAGTGCTGCCACTGATGGGGTGGGTGTCTGTGTGGCCCAATTTTTGGAAAAAAGGGAGACTCCGCTTGGAGTAACCCTTGCTTGCTGTGTTTTTAAAAGAAGCCAAGATGAACAGAGCTGGGATCAGGAAAGACTTTGCTACCTACCCCGGTGTCATCCTGTGGACGGCTAAGAATAGCGTATTTTTGAATGTGCTTGATGCAAATCAAAACATCCTGTTTGCAACTAGGGCCCAAGTGCTGCCACTGATGGGGTGGGTGTCTGTGTGGCCCAATTTTTGGAAAAAAGGGAGACTCCGCTTGGAGTAACCCTTGCTTGCTGTGTTTTTAAAAGAAGCCAAGATGAACAGAGCTGGGATCAGGAAAGACTTTGCTACCTACCCCGGTGTCATCCTGTGGACGGCTAAGAATAGCGTATTTTTGAATGTGCTTGATGCAAATCAAAACATCCTGTTTGCAACTAGGGCCCAAGTGCTGCCACTGATGGGGTGGGTGTCTGTGTGGCCCAATTTTTGGAAAAAAGGGAGACTCCGCTTGGAGTAACCCTTGCTTGCTGTGTTTTTAAAAGAAGCCAAGATGAACAGAGCTGGGATCAGGAAAGACTTTGCTACCTACCCCGGTGTCATCCTGTGGACGGCTAAGAATAGCGTATTTTTGAATGTGCTTGATGCAAATCAAAACATCCTGTTTGCAACTAGGGCCCAAGTGCTGCCACTGATGGGGTGGGTGTCTGTGTGGCCCAATTTTTGGAAAAAAGGGAGACTCCGCTTGGAGTAACCCTTGCTTGCTGTGTTTTTAAAAGAAGCCAAGATGAACAGAGCTGGGATCAGGAAAGACTTTGCTACCTACCCCGGTGTCATCCTGTGGACGGCTAAGAATAGCGTATTTTTGAATGTGCTTGATGCAAATCAAAACATCCTGTTTGCAACTAGGGCCCAAGTGCTGCCACTGATGGGGTGGGTGTCTGTGTGGCCCAATTTTTGGAAAAAAGGGAGACTCCGCTTGGAGTAACCCTTGCTTACATTGTTTTTAAAAGAAGCCAAGATGAACAAGTCATGGGTCAGCAAAGACTTTGCTACCTACCCCGGTGTCATCCTGGGGACGGCTAAGAATAGCGTATTTTTGAATGTGCTTGATGCAAATCAAAACATCCTGTT
Organism: Anomaloglossus baeobatrachus; assembly: GCF_048569485.1. Lineage (NCBI taxonomy): Eukaryota > Metazoa > Chordata > Amphibia > Anura > Aromobatidae > Anomaloglossus > Anomaloglossus baeobatrachus. Next base: position 458,414,372 of record NC_134354.1, read on the forward strand.
TGCAACTAGGGCCCAAGTGCTGCCACTGATGGGGTGGGTGTCTGTGTGGCCCAATTTTTGGAAAAAAGGGAGACTCCGCTTGGAGTAACCCTTGCTTGCTGTGTTTTTAAAAGAAGCCAAGATGAACAGAGCTGGGATCAGGAAAGACTTTGCTACCTACCCCGGTGTCATCCTGTGGACGGCTAAGAATAGCGTATTTTTGAATGTGCTTGATGCAAATCAAAACATCCTGTTTGCAACTAGGGCCCAAGTGCTGCCACTGATGGGGTGGGTGTCTGTGTGGCCCAATTTTTGGAAAAAAGGGAGACTCCGCTTGGAGTAACCCTTGCTTGCTGTGTTTTTAAAAGAAGCCAAGATGAACAGAGCTGGGATCAGGAAAGACTTTGCTACCTACCCCGGTGTCATCCTGTGGACGGCTAAGAATAGCGTATTTTTGAATGTGCTTGATGCAAATCAAAACATCCTGTTTGCAACTAGGGCCCAAGTGCTGCCACTGATGGGGTGGGTGTCTGTGTGGCCCAATTTTTGGAAAAAAGGGAGACTCCGCTTGGAGTAACCCTTGCTTGCTGTGTTTTTAAAAGAAGCCAAGATGAACAGAGCTGGGATCAGGAAAGACTTTGCTACCTACCCCGGTGTCATCCTGTGGACGGCTAAGAATAGCGTATTTTTGAATGTGCTTGATGCAAATCAAAACATCCTGTTTGCAACTAGGGCCCAAGTGCTGCCACTGATGGGGTGGGTGTCTGTGTGGCCCAATTTTTGGAAAAAAGGGAGACTCCGCTTGGAGTAACCCTTGCTTGCTGTGTTTTTAAAAGAAGCCAAGATGAACAGAGCTGGGATCAGGAAAGACTTTGCTACCTACCCCGGTGTCATCCTGTGGACGGCTAAGAATAGCGTATTTTTGAATGTGCTTGATGCAAATCAAAACATCCTGTTTGCAACTAGGGCCCAAGTGCTGCCACTGATGGGGTGGGTGTCTGTGTGGCCCAATTTTTGGAAAAAAGGGAGACTCCGCTTGGAGTAACCCTTGCTTGCTGTGTTTTTAAAAGAAGCCAAGATGAACAGAGCTGGGATCAGGAAAGACTTTGCTACCTACCCCGGTGTCATCCTGTGGACGGCTAAGAATAGCGTATTTTTGAATGTGCTTGATGCAAATCAAAACATCCTGTTTGCAACTAGGGCCCAAGTGCTGCCACTGATGGGGTGGGTGTCTGTGTGGCCCAATTTTTGGAAAAAAGGGAGACTCCGCTTGGAGTAACCCTTGCTTGCTGTGTTTTTAAAAGAAGCCAAGATGAACAGAGCTGGGATCAGGAAAGACTTTGCTACCTACCCCGGTGTCATCCTGTGGACGGCTAAGAATAGCGTATTTTTGAATGTGCTTGATGCAAATCAAAACATCCTGTTTGCAACTAGGGCCCAAGTGCTGCCACTGATGGGGTGGGTGTCTGTGTGGCCCAATTTTTGGAAAAAAGGGAGACTCCGCTTGGAGTAACCCTTGCTTGCTGTGTTTTTAAAAGAAGCCAAGATGAACAGAGCTGGGATCAGGAAAGACTTTGCTACCTACCCCGGTGTCATCCTGGGGACGGCTAAGAATAGCGTATTTTTGAATGTGCTTGATGCAAATCAAAACATCCTGTTTGCAACTAGGGCCCAAGTGCTGCCACTGATGGGGTGGGTGTCTGTGTGGCCCAATTTTTGGAAAAAAGGGAGACTCCGCTTGGAGTAACCCTTGCTTGCTGTGTTTTTAAAAGAAGCCAAGATGAACAGAGCTGGGATCAGGAAAGACTTTGCTACCTACCCCGGTGTCATCCTGTGGACGGCTAAGAATAGCGTATTTTTGAATGTGCTTGATGCAAATCAAAACATCCTGTTTGCAACTAGGGCCCAAGTGCTGCCACTGATGGGGTGGGTGTCTGTGTGGCCCAATTTTTGGAAAAAAGGGAGACTCCGCTTGGAGTAACCCTTGCTTACATTGTTTTTAAAAGAAGCCAAGATGAACAAGTCATGGGTCAGCAAAGACTTTGCTACCTACCCCGGTGTCATCCTGGGGACGGCTAAGAATAGCGTATTTTTGAATGTGCTTGATGCAAATCAAAACATCCTGTTTGCAACTAGGGCCCAAGTGCTGCCACTGATGGGGTGGGTGTCTGTGTGGCCCAATTTTTGGAAAAAAGGGAGACTCCGCTTGGAGTAACCCTTGCTTGCTGTGTTTTTAAAAGAAGCCAAGATGAACAGAGCTGGGATCAGGAAAGACTTTGCTACCTACCCCGGTGTCATCCTGTGGACGGCTAAGAATAGCGTATTTTTGAATGTGCTTGATGCAAATCAAAACATCCTGTTTGCAACTAGGGCCCAAGTGCTGCCACTGATGGGGTGGGTGTCTGTGTGGCCCAATTTTTGGAAAAAAGGGAGACTCCGCTTGGAGTAACCCTTGCTTACATTGTTTTTAAAAGAAGCCAAGATGAACAAGTCATGGGTCAGCAAAGACTTTGCTACCTACCCCGGTGTCATCCTGGGGACGGCTAAGAATAGCGTATTTTTGAATGTGCTTGATGCAAATCAAAACATCCTGTTTGCAACTAGGGCCCAAGTGCTGCCACTGATGGGGTGGGTGTCTGTGTGGCCCAATTTTTGGAAAAAAGGGAGACTCCGCTTGGAGTAACCCTTGCTTACATTGTTTTTAAAAGAAGCCAAGATGAACAAGTCATGGGTCAGCAAAGACTTTGCTACCTACCCCGGTGTCATCCTGGGGACGGCTAAGAATAGCGTATTTTTGAATGTGCTTGATGCAAATCAAAACATCCTGTTTGCAACTAGGGCCCAAGTGCTGCCACTGATGGGGTGGGTGTCTGTGTGGCCCAATTTTTGGAAAAAAGGGAGACTCCGCTTGGAGTAACCCTTGCTTGCTGTGTTTTTAAAATAAGCCAAGATGAACAGAGCTGGGATCAGGAAAGACTTTGCTACCTACCCCGGTGTCATCCTGTGGACGGCTAAGAATAGCGTATTTTTGAATGTGCTTGATGCAAATCAAAACATCCTGTTTGCAACTAGGGCCCAAGTGCTGCCACTGATGGGGTGGGTGTCTGTGTGGCCCAATTTTTGGAAAAAAGGGAGACTCCGCTTGGAGTAACCCTTGCTTGCTGTGTTTTTAAAAGAAGCCAAGATGAACAGAGCTGGGATCAGGAAAGACTTTGCTACCTACCCCGGTGTCATCCTGGGGACGGTTAAGAATAGCGTATTTTTGAATGTGCTTGATGCAAATCTAGCTGTGAAGTGTACAACTGGGGCCCAAGTGCTGCCACTGAAGGGGTGGGTGTGTGTGGGGCCCAATTTTTGGAAAAAAGGGAGACTCCGCTTGGAGTAACCCTTGCTTGCTGTGTTTTTAAAAGAAGCCAAGATGAACAGAGCTGGGATCAGGAAAGACTTTGCTACCTACCCCGGTGTCATCCTGGGGACGGATAAGAATGGCGTATTTTTGAATGTGCTTGATGCAAATCTAGCTGTGAAGTGTACAACTGGGGCACAACTGCTGCCACTGAAGGGGTGGGTGTGTGGGGCCCAATTTTTGGAAAAAAGGGAGACTCCGCTTGGAGTCACCTTGCGGTGTTTTACATGACTTTAGAAGGGCGTGCCATGCCTATATCTGTGTGTCCTCCTCTTTTTCCTTGTCCAGCTGTTTTGTTTTCGCATGAGTACATGTCCTTGTCACTTTCCCATGTGTTTGTGTTGTGTTGTGAGTTGTTTGTCACCTTTTGGACACCTTTGAGGGTGTTTTCTAGGTGTTTTACTGTGTTTGTGATTGCCTGCCATTGTTTCCTATGGGCTCGAGTTCGGTTCGTCGAACGTTCGACGAGCCGAACTCGAGCCAGACCCCCCGTTCGGCGAACCGCCTCGAGCCGAACCGGGACCGGTTCGCTCATCTCTACTGCTGAGTCTTCCATGCCCATCGCCAGTTCGTCCTCCATTTCTTCATGGGCTCCTGCACCTTCCTCAACAGTTTTGCTGATACTATGCACCCTTCTTAATCCCTCTCCCCCACCATTCCATGCCTGCCGCCTTGGTGCTGCTGACCATCTGGACCTTGTAGATCTTGTTGTCCCTTCCGCATATGACTCCTCCTGTACTTCCTCTCCTTCCTCTTGTCCTACCACCTGACTCCGAATAATGTTTAGAGTGTACTCCAGCATGTAGATGACCGGAATTGTCATGCTGATAATGGCATCGCCAGTGCTAAACATCTTCGTCGACATTTGTAAACTGCGAAGAAGGGTGCATAGGTCCTTGATCTGACACCACTTCAGCAGCGTGATCTGCACCACCTCTGGATCTAGTTTGCCCAGGCTATACGTCATAACGTATTGCAGCAGGGCTCGGCGGTGCTGCCACAGACGCTGCAACATGTGCAGATTCAAATTCCTGCGTGTCGGCACATCGCATTTTAGGCGGTGAAACGCCAGACTGAAAGACTTTAGAAGTGATGAAAGTTGTTGAGCTGCTGGGTGTGAACGGTGGAAGTGAGCACAAAGTGAGCATGACCGCTGCAGAAGGCCATGTAGGCCGGGATGGTAGTTTAAAAATTGCAGGAGAACCAGGTTCAATACGTGAGCTATACAAGGCACGTGTGTCACATTGCCCTGATGAAGGGCCGCAGCCAGGTTTGCATCATTGTCGCACACATCTGTTAAGTCACCACCAGAGTCCACTCAATCAATTTGTACTACGGTCGCCAGGTGACACCGTGTTCCTTTCGTGCATAGTGCTGATGATGGGAGAGGAGTCGATGCCAGAGGCGCCGATGGACGCAGGTTCTGCTCAGCCACTGGGCTGCGTTACCTTGAGATATGCAGAACCACTGTCTGACTGTAGGTGGTGGGTGTCTCACAGCTGAAGTACCATTATTCAGCTACAACCAATGGTTAGACACCACACCCTTTTTTAGTCCCATCCTGTCTGCTGACCACTGCCAGACATAGCTCTGAACCTCTGGTTCCTGTTCCGCCCAGTTCTGTTTTGTGATTTTGTGTGCTTGTTTCCTGACTACGTCTCCTGCCTGCTGTTTATGTACCTCGTTGCCCGATCCGCATTTTACCTCTGCTTGTTTTCTGATTAAGTCCTGGCCGTCCCATTCTGTTCCTGTTCTTCAATTCATGGTTTGACTCTGCCTGACTACTACTCTCTCGGACTGCAGCCTTCCACAGGTATTGATCACCTTGGACCCTATGTAATTCCAAATCCCTGTATAGGGGTTAAAGGGTTTCAGGGTTCTGGGGGTCCTGCTTGGTGAGTGGCTTCCCTCTAGCCTATCCTTTACAGCCCGTCTGAGTCTGTGGATCCAGACAGGCATTACACCGTGCCCTCTGCAGAAGGCCATGTAGGCCGAGATAGTGGTTTAAAAATTGCTGGACAACCAGGTTCAACACGTGAGCCATACAAGGCATGTGTGTCACATTGTCATGGCGAAGGGCCGCACCCAGGTTTGCATCATTGCCACACCCGGCCTTCCCTGGCTGCTGGTTAAGTGGAGACAACCATTGATGAAACTCGGTCTCATTCTCCAGAGCTTACCGTCCACAACTCCTCAGCTGTGTGACTCACATTTCACAGACATTTCAAAGTAAAGAGTCGCCTGATGCCGTTGAGCTCTGCTGCCACCATAGTAAGGAGGTGTGTGGGATTCCTTGTGCGCAGTTACAACGTGGGTGGCCTGACCACACAGGGTTTGGGCGGAGGTGGAGGACCCAGAAAAGGTTGAGGAGGCAGAAGCAGTGTAGGATCTTCTACATACAGAGGAAGGATTGACACACAACTCGTGGGGATGGCAAGACTTGTACAGCAGACCCTTCTCCATCTCACCCCATAGTAACCCATTGCCCAGTCAGCAACATGTAACGCCCCTGTCCATGCTTACTGGGCCAAGTGTCTGTGGTGAAAGGCAGCATTTTGGTAGCCAACAATTTGCAGATGCTGAAAGTCAACCTCAAAGCCATGTCATGCTCTTCTAAAAGCATGTAAAACACAGCAAGGGGACTCCAACCACAGTCTCCCTTGTTTCTAAAAATTGGTCCACATACACACCCCTTGACTGGCATCAGTTGTCCCCCAGTTGCAATCTTAAAAAGATGCTTTGCATGAAGCACTCTCAAAAATACACCAGCCTTTCGCCTCCCCTGGATGACACAGGGGTAGAAAAGTCCTCTGTGATCCATGACTTTCTCATCTTGATGAACGTTAGTCTGTCCACATTGTCAGTGGACAGACGTGTGCGCTTATCTGTCAGCACACACCCAGCAGCACTGAAGACACATTCCGAGAGAACGGTGGCTGCAGGACACAACAAGATCACCTAGGCGTAAGTGGCGAGCTCAGTCAATTTGTCCAGATTGGAAGCCTAGAATGAGCAAGGCTCAAGTTGCACAGTAATGGCATCGATGTTCACTTGCATATACTCATATATCTGTGTCTCCTCCTCTTTTTCCTTGTCCAGCTGTTTTGTTTTCGCATGAGTATTTGTCCTTGTCACTTTCCCATGTGTTTGTGTTGTCTTGTGAGTTGTTTGTCACCTTTTGGACACCTTTGAAGGTGTTTTCTATGTGTTTTTATGTGTTTGTGATTGCCTCCCATTGTTTTCTATGGGGTTCGAGAGGTTCGTTGAACGGCTCGCCGAACCGAACTCGAACGCGGGCTTCGTTCGACGAACCGAACCGAACTCGAGCCTCTAGAGGTTGGCTCATCTCTACTGTTGAGTGACTTAACGGAGAAGTTTTTATGTCTGCTTATGGCAAGAGCATTGTGCCAGAAAAACTGTGCCTACTATCTGCAGTACATAGTTGTTACCAAGCTAACATTTAGTAAAATTCATATTTTTTACATTGGTCTCTCAATTTACTGTGAACTTTCTGGTCTTGACTTGCTGTATAAAATGGCAATGAGCAGTCTGCGGAGGCATAATGCCCATGTAAAGAGCACCACAGAGCCACACACCTAACCAGAATCCACAGTTTCATGTAGCATAGCGGGGAGGGAAAAAACAAGTACCCCGCCCACATCTGCCACCCATGGCCCCGTTAGAAGTTGCTCATCTCAGGTCATACCATAATATTGCTGTAGGATTAAGGCTTTTACATGTAGGCTTTGTGTTGTTGTGCTACTATATGACCACCAATCTTTTGAGATTCAGCTCTTGGACAGATGTCCTGAAATTTTGCTTTATATCTTGTTAGTATAATGATGAATAGATCATTCTATCATTGATTGAAACAAACCATACTGGCCCACTTGCAGAAAGACTGGCCTGAACCATGATATTACTACTACCGTATTTCACAGATTGAATGATATTTTTTGGTATTATGAAGTGTATTTCTTTCTTCAATAATAATGCTTATTATTTAAACCAAAAAGCTTTATATTGGTCTAATCAATTACAGAAAAAAAAAACCCATTGTCCAACAACCTTCTGTTTTTTCCAGGTGTTCTTTAGCAAGTTGCAGATGTACAGCAATATTCTTATTAAAGAGCAGGGACATTCTCCTTACCATGCACACCATTGTTATTCAGTATCCCCCTGATGGTGGACTCATGAACAATAACATTAACTACTACGTGTGCGTTATTACTTATGCTCCAGTGGGCCTGCTCAGTTCTATATATAGTATATTAATAGCATGTATAAATACTACTTTGGAAAGTTTGGTATCTAGGTAAATGGTTAGAATATAAGATGTTCAAACATTTACAGGTCCAGAAATCTTGTTCAGAGAAATAGTTTGTTACTAAATTCCTAAACTACAGATAATACAGAACAAGAGAACAGGTGGTTAATGTGAACAGTGTAGAAATCATGCTTAGAAAATAAATGTTAAACTTACTTTGAAAATACCGGAGAATAAGAAACAAATCCAAAATACTAATTTTAAGCAGCATGTATACAAATTTAATTAATTTAGTTCAAGATGGAGTCATTTATGGCAGTTGAACATTTCCCCTCTTTTTCTCAATTGTCATAAATATTTCAGTCTCTGATCATGGCTACATTTGGCTTGGCTTCATTTTTTCTTTAGGATAAGACAAATGGCAATTCACTGGAAACAGCTACTTCACATCATAAGACAATAAATGCAGTTCTAGAATGTCTCGGGCTATTTTTTTATACTTTTGTCATTTGGCTGTTTTTGCAAATATTTTTGAGATATATTGTACTCCATGTTTGGAAGGTGCCTATCAAGGGAATCTATCAGAAGGTTTACACTATGTTATTTGAAGACAGCAAGACATAGGGGCTGAGACACTGATTTCAGTGATTAGACTTTGTGCTGTTGTGTACTTAAACTGAAGGTTTTATTACCAATAGATTATCACTGCCAGGACTACAGGGAATGAGCCTGTGTCCAACCACAACCCCTCCTCTGATAAGTAGCTCACTGTCTATAGATGTGTATACAAAAACTGTGGAGTGGGCGGGGTTAGCCTCAACTTATCTTATCACTCAAATACTCTTAAGGTCCAGTCACACTAAGCAACTTACCAGCGATCCCAACAACGATAGGGATCGCTGGTAAGTTGCTAGGAGGTTGCTGGTGAGATGTCACACTGCGACGCTCCAGCGATCCCACCAGCAACCTGACCTGGCAGGGATCGCTGGAGCGTCGCTACACGAGTTGCTGGTGAGCTCACCAGCAACTAGTGACCAGCCACACGTGCAGAGAGCAGGGAGCAGCGCACACTGAGCGCTGGCTCCCTGCTCTCCTAGTTACAGCACACATCGGGTTAATTACCTGATGTGTGCTGCAGCTAAATGTGCACAGAGCAGGGAGCAGCGCACACTGCTTAGCGCTGGCTCCTTGCTCTCCTAGTTACAGCACACATCGGGTTAATTACCCAATGTGTGCTGCAGCTAAATGTGCACAGAGCAGGGAGCCGCGCACACTGCTTAGCGCTGGCTCCTTGCTCTCCTAGCTACAGCACACATCGGGTTAATTAACCCGATGTGTCCTGCAGCTACATGTGCACAGAGCAGGAGCCGGCACTGACAGTGAGAGCGGGGGAGGCTGGTAACAAAGGTAAATATCGGGTAACCAAGGACAGGGCTTCTTGGTTACCCGATGTTTACATTGGTTACCAGCCTCTGCAGAAGCCGGCTCCTGCTGCCTGCACATTTAGTTGTTGCTGTCTCGCTGTCACACACAGCGATCTGTGCTTCACAGCGGGACAGCAACAACTAAAAAATGGCCCAGGACATTCAGCAACAACAAACGACCTCACAGCAGGGGCCAGGTTGTTGCTGGATGTCACACACAGCAACATCGCTAGCAACGTCACAAAAGTTGTTCGTTAGCAGCGATGTTGCTAGCGATGTTGCTTAGTGTGACGGGGCCTTTAGGCTGCTTTCACACATCCGGTTTGAGCAGTGTGGCTCAATCCGGCTGTGAAACCTATGCAACAGATGTGGCGAAAACACCGCATCCTTTGCATAAGTTTTTTACATTCGGCCCGTCCGGTTTTCGCCACTTGCGGCAGGCTACTGAGCATGCGCAGTGGCAAAAACCGCATGCGGCGGCCGGATGCGATTTTTGCCACATCGCGACGCATCCGGCGTGCATAGGCATGCATAGTAAAATGCGCCACAACGGCCGGATGCGGCGCAATGCGTTTTTTTGCCGCACAAAAAACGTGCCAGGCAACGTTCCAACCGGCCGCCGCATCGGCTAAATCTGCCGCATGCGGCAAAAACCGGACGGAACGCAAGTCCATGTGGCACAATGTGGCACTAATGTTAGTCTATGCAAAAAAACCGCAACCGGCAGCAAAAAAAAAAAAAACGGTTGCGTTTTTTCTGCAAAGTGCCAGATTGTGCCGCACAGGAAAAACCGGAGGTGTGAAAGCAGCCTTACATTGTTAGACAAGTAAAGCACATAAAGAGAAATAATTTGTTATACTTTGAAGAAGGGACCCTGTTTTTTAACTCAGATTCCCATCTCTGTCCAAATCTTCATAACGCTTAAAGGGATTAAGGCAGGAAATAGTACAAATGGTACTCACCAAGTAGTTTTTATGTCCTTAGTTTCTGAGACCATGTGGAAGTCAGCTTGGGCAAATGACAAGGAATTCTGGAGATCTTGGTGGAACCTCCAAAAACTGTCACATTAGTGGTCAATCCTCCCTGAAAGCTGTTATTTACACATGCCAAAAGCAGAATATCCTCACACAGAGACATATGGGAAGTATAGAAAGTTCTTAGGCTACTTTCACACATCCGGCTGTAGCAGTGCGGCACAATCCGGTGCTCTGCTGAAAAAACGAAACTGGTTGTTTTTGCCGCCGGTTTCGTTTTTTCCAGCATTGACTTGCATTGGCGCCGCATTGTGCCGCATGGGCTTGCATTACGTCCGTTTTTTGCTGCATGCGGCAGATTTAGCCGATGCGGCGGCTGGATGGAACGTTTCCTGGCACGTTTTTTGCTCTGGCAAAAAAACCCACATCTCGCCGCATCCGGACGATGCGGCGCATTTTTCAATGCATGCCTATGGACGCCGGATGCGGTGCGATGTGGCAAAAACCGCATCCAGCCGTTGCATGCAGTTTCTTCCACTGCGCATGCTCAGTAGCGTGCCGCAACCGGAAAAAAATGGACGGGTCGCATGTAAAAACTTATGCAAAGGATGCGGTGTTTTCGCTGCATCCGTTGCATCGGTTTCACAGCTGGATTGAGCCGCAGTGCTCAAACCGGATGTTGAAAGTAGCCTAAATTATTTATATCAATAACATATATTTTTATAGTATTTTTCAAAATTTTATTCTACTGCATGTATTATTACTTAGCTGCAGTGCAATTGCTCATTTTTAATATAGTATACTAAACATAAATGCATAATTAGTTATTGCAAAAGTTCATTATCAGACTGAAAGGTTAGTATACTGAGATGTGGCCAACATCTAAAGATCCAGCCACCTTATTAATAAAAACAATGTGTCGCTAAATTGCAAAACTACAGATAACACAATGGTAACAAGATCAGGTAGTTCACTCAAGCAGTGTATAAATCGTGTTTAGAAAGTTAGACAAACTTACTACTTACAATACCAATCAGAGATTTAGAAAGAAAGCGGAAAACAATTATTTAATTGAAAAATGTAACCCTGTATGAAGCTTGAACTTTGATAGATCCATGTTCATATTAAAAAAAAAAAAAAAGGTCACTCATTCACACCTGAATGTAAATCCCCTGATTGTAAACACCAGTCTTTAATTTCACATTAAAATTATTTGCAAATCCTATAGTTTTATGTATTTTTGCCACTTACAGACGTGATATTGAATCCTTTTCCTAAAAATACTATCAATCTATCTATCTATCTATCTATCTACTTATCTGCACCTATTATGTAAACTAGGTTACTTACATTTTACATGCGTTTTTTACTCGTTACGTTTTACTCAGATTAACTTATTTTTTTCTATTTTGACATATTAAATTTTTACAAAAAAATATCAAATAGGTGTATTTTTTTTATTTCTTAATTTTAATGTGGTAAAAGGGGATGATTTGCTAGTCGATAGAGATGAGCGAACCGGTCCCGGTTCGGCTCGAGGTCGGTTCGCCGAACGGAGTTCCCGTTCGAGTTCGGTTCGTCGAACGTTCGCCGAACCGAACTCGAACCGCATAGGAAACAATGGCAGGCATTCACAAACACATAAAAACACCTAGAAAACACCCTCAAAAGGTGTCCAAAAGGTGACAAACAACTCACAACACAACACAAACACATGGGAAAGTGACAAGGACATATACTCATGCGAAAACATAAGAGCTGGACAAGGAAAAAGAGGAGGACACACAGATATATGAGTATATGCAAGGAAACATCGATTCCATTATTGTGCAACTTGAGCCCTGCTCATTTTAGGCTTCCAATCTTGATAAATTGCCTGAGCTCGCCACGTACGCCTTGGGGATCTTGTCGTGTCCTGCAGCCAGCGTTCTCTCGGAACCTGTCTTCAGTGCTGCTGGGGGTCTGCTGGCAGATAAGCACACGTGTCTGTCCACTGACAATGTGGACATGGCTCTCAGAGGACTTTTCTTCCCCTGGGTCAGCCAGGGGAGGCGAAAGGCACGCGTATTTTTGAGAGTGCTTCATGCAAAGCATCTTTTTCATCTTGAAAATTGGGTCAACTGATGCCAGTCAAGTGGGGTGTGTGTGGCCCAATTAGTGGCAATGAGGGAGACTGTGGTTGGAGTCCCCTCGCTGTGTTTCTAAAAGAACCAAGATGAACAAGTCATGGCTCTCAGAGGACTTTTCTTCCCCTGGGTCAGCCAGGGGACGGGAAAGGCACGCGTATATTTGAGAGTGCTTCATGCAAAGCATCTTTTTCATCTTGAAAATTGGGTCAACTGATGCCAGTCAAGTGGGGTGTGTGTGGCCCAATTAGTGGCAATGAGAGAGACTGTGGTTGGAGTCCCCTCGCTGAGTTTCCAAAAAGAACCAAGATGAACAAGTCATGGCTCTCAGAGGACTTTTCTTCCCCTGGGTCAGCCAGGGGACGGGAAAGGCACGCGTATTTTTGAGAGTGCTTCATGCAAAGCATCTTTTTCATCTTGAAAATTGGGTCAACTGATGCCAGTCAAGTGGGGTGTGTGTGGCCCAATTAGTGGCAACGAGAGAGACTGTGGTTGGAGTCCCCTCGCTGTGTTTCCGAAAAGAACCAAGATGAACAAGTCATGGCTCTCAGAGGACTTTTCTTCCCCTGGGTCAGCCAGGGGACGGGAAAGGCACGTGAATTTTTGAGAGTGCTTCATGCAAAGCATCTTTTTCATCTTGAAAATTGGGTCAACTGATGCCAGTCAAGTGGGGTGTGTGTGGCCCAATTAGTGGCAACGAGGGAGACTGTGGTTGGAGTCCCCTCGCTGTGTTTCTAAAAGAACCAAGATGAACAAGTCATGGCTCTCAGAGGACTTTTCTTCCCCTGCGTCAGCCAGGGGAGGCGAAAGGCACGCGTATTTTTGAGAGTGCTTCATGCAAAGCATCTTTTTCTTTTTCAAAAGGGGGGTCAACTGATGCCAGTCAAGTGGGGTGTGTGTGGCCCAATTAGTGGCAACGAGAGAGACTGTGGTTGGAGTCCCCTCGCTATGTTTTACATGATTTTCGAAGGGCATGACATGCCTACGAGGTTGAGTTTCATCATCTGCAACTTGTTGGCAACAGAAAGGCTGCCTTTACACCCTTTTGAGACCGAGGATTTTTGAGACCTTATGCCCATTGCAGTGCCCCAAGAGCCGATGGCCAGTCGTCACTCCTTCTCCAAGAAAGGCGTGCCCGCGCTACCACAGTAGGTCGCACACAACCTCACCAATTCCTTGAGAAACTCTGTGTGTGACAGGGTGCATTTCAACACAGATACTTGGACCAGTAAGCATGGACTGGGGAGTTACATGTTGCTGACTGGGCACTGGGTAACTATGGTGAGAGATGGAGAAGGGTTTGCTGTACAAGTCTTGCCGTCCCCACGACTTGTGTGTCAATCCTTCCTCTGTATGTACAAGTTCCTCCACTGCTTCTGCCTCCTCAACCTCGTGTGGGTCCTCCACCTCGGCCCAAACCCTGTGTGGTCAGGCCACCCTTCCTTGTAACTGCGCCCAAGGAATCCCACACACCTCCTTACTATGCTGGCAGCAGAGCTCAAGGCCATCAGGCGGTTAAATGTTTACTTTGAAATGTAGGGGAAATGTGAGACACCACTGAGGAATTGTGGACGGTTAGCTCTGGAGAGTGAGACCGAGTTTCATCAATGGTTATCTACAGTCAACCAGCAGTCAGGGAAGGTCGGGTGCGACAATGATGCAAACCAGTCTGCGACCCTTCTTCAGGGCAATGTGACACACGTGCCTTGTATGGCTCACGTGTTTAACCTGGTTGTCCAGCAATTTTTAAAATACCATCCTGGCCTACATGGCCTTGTGCAGCGGGCACGCTGCTGTGTGCTCACTTTCATCCTTCGCACCCAGCAGCTCAACAACTGTCATCGCTCCGGAAGTCTTAGGGTCTGGCAGTTAAACGCCGGAAATGCGATGTTCCGACACGCAGGAATTGGAATCTGCACATGTTGCAGCGTGTGTGGCAGCACCGCAGAGCCCTGCTGAAATACGGTATGACGTATACCCTGGGCTAACTTGATCCAGAGGTGGTGCAGATCACGCTGCTGGAGTGGTGTCAGATCAAGGACCTATGCACCCTTCTACACAGTTTACAAATGTCGACGAAGATGTTTAGCACTGGCAATGCCATTCTCAGCGTGACAATTCTGGTCATCTACATGATGGAGCACACTGTAAGCATTATTCGGAGTCAGGTATTGGTCCAAGAGGAAGTTGAGGAAGTACAGGAGGAGTCATATGCAGAAGGGATAATAAGATCTACAAGGTCCATACGGTAAGCGGCACCTAGGCAGCAGTTATGGTGGGGGATAGGGATTAACAAGGGCGCATAGTATCAGCAAAAATTGTTGAGGAAGGTGCAGGAGCCATGAAGAAATGAAGGACGAACTTGCGATGGGCATGGAAGACTCAGCAGATGAGTGAGAGCTTGCTCACATTTCGGTTGTGCGAGGTTGGGGGGAGAGGGCAGAGGAAGGAGGCACGATTCTCACCTCTCTGCCACCAACACACCAAGGACTTGGTCCTCCTGGATGCACAAGACACATGAGCGTCTTCTTGCTGCACTACCTACATGACCCTCGGATTGCAGGAATTCGAAGTAATGCTAACTACTGGGTTGCCACACTGTTAGATCCCCGGTACAAGACAAAATTTGGCGAAATAATTCCTGCCATATAAAGGGACGCACGTGTACAGGAGTATCTTCAGAAGGTGTTACGCAATCTTCGATCTGCTTTTCCACTAAACACCAGTGCTGCACAGAGTGAATCTCAATGCTTTGTCATGGATAGGAGGAAATGGTCTTTTACTTGTCCACATCTCAGGGACCGAGGGCTGGCTGTTGTGCTGAGATGCCATTGAGTACGGTGTCCCTGCAGAGTTGCACTTTTGGTCATATACAAAATGAGTTGAAAAAGGACAGATGCGGGTGAAAAGGGGAACAGGTGTGTTGGAAAGGGGAAAAAAGTTTTGGTCCGTGGGTTTGGTGGTTAAGCAAAAGTAACATTTGATGAAGAAACACCATCTGTTACGGTGGGACTGGCAGATTTGGATAAGGTGGTATATACTATGTTACCGCTATATAACGTAAATTAATAAGAAAAGAAAGAGAAAGGTATATATCCCCATCAGCAGTCAGTGTCCACCGTGCTCCCAGATGGAAAAGGAGAGGTTGGCAACTGGAAGGTTCGGTGGAGGATACAGAGCTGTGTGGCTATGAAACTAATAGTAGCCTGAACCAAGTTAGACGCCACTCGGATCTTGAGACTGGGAGCCCTGTTAGCGTAACAGGGTCCACACGCCCACCCAGCCCAGGAACTCCCTGTTAACATCACAGGGGCCATTCAGGACGCTGACCGTGTGCATTGGGGCCACACCTGTGAACAGCAGGCGCATCAGCAGCAGCAGGCCTGTTAATGCCACTGGGCTGCACAAGCAGGACTTGTAGGACAGGAGCTGGTCTTAACCGTTCTGCGTTACCAACTGTGGTGGCGGCCTGCATCGACGCCCTATCCCTGCCTACCTCTGGCCTAAAGCCGCAATGGGTTCAACACATGGAGGTGTGCTCTTTCGGAGCATAATAGAAGACTGCGCACCTCCTTGTTGTCTCCAGCCCCTTTTATAACCTGGGTCCGCCATAAACCAGGGTGGACCACAATGCACCTCCTGGAGACAAAAGCAGAGTGATACGTCATGAGTGGCATAACTAGCGTCCTATTTGGAACCGCAACTTCAATGATGACCTCAGGGCTGTCATGACCCAAACACCTCACCAGTCATCGTCTGACCATCAATAATGCGGTGACAAGTCATAGGGGCGGGCCTCTGCAAGCCATTTGGGAGTGGCCTGGCCACATCGTCAGGACACCTGATGCCCTGTGGTCTAAATGGGCCCCCCACATCAGGGGCAGGGCCAAAGAGTTCATTACCGGACCTAGTTTCTGATGCAGTAAGTGCCTGACTATGGTCAGTTGCATGAAATACAGTCTCTGAAAAAAGACTATCAGCTTTAGCATGGTGTCTAGGCACAACACAGGACTTAGACCTGGCACGGAGTGCAAGTACCTGTGCAAAGAGGCTTTTCGCACTAAGTGTGGGAGCATGCGCTGTAGCCCGAAATGAAGACTTAGCCTCAGGAATGGCACAGTCAGGCTGAGCATACTCACTAGGTGAAACACTGGAGTTAGGCTGCGGCTGGGGTAAATCGGCACACGCATGCGCACTAGCTGCCTCTCCACACTTAGACGTGGAGGAGAAAGCAGCCAGCTGGACAACCCGAGGCACAGGCCTAAATAGCAGCTGATGCCTGGGCGCAACTGAAACCGCAGCAGGCTGCTTGCGTTTAAGGCGTCACCGTTTTGTAACAACAAATAACATCAAAAAGAACAGGTGTACTTCTTCCCATGGATAATCTGATATGATCCGTTTTTTCATGGACACGACCAACGCTAACAAATGTATATGAGGCCAAAACAGCAGCTGCTTCAATGGATCTCAAGTGCACCATAAAGTGGCCTCTCCTCCACCCCAATTTCAAGATCCCAAATACTCCATTCCTCTGTGGTGTCAATCCAATCGCACTTGCTTCCTAACAGCTCTCAAGTTTCCACCAGCCCTGCTGAGTATGGGGTGACAGAGATGGTTCAGTTTGCAAAGCTGTTCAGTCGCACTATAGCCTGGGAATCAGAGGTCTGCTCCAAAGCTGCAATGAGTACAGACAAGGAAGTTATTATTATTTTTATTATTATTGATTTATAGAGCACCATTGATTCCATGGTGCTGTACATGAGAAGGGGGTTACATACAGAATACATATACAAGTATCTATAGACAGACTGGTACAGAGGGAAGAGGGCCCTGCCCTTGCGGGATTACATTCTAAAGGATTTTTGGGAGGAGACAGTAGGAGTTGTTTAGGTTGAGCGTCAAGTACGTATGGTGGTGGTGTCATTGAAGGTTATAGTCATTTCTGAACAGATGAGTTTTCAGATTCAGTTTGAAGCTTGCGTGTGTAGCATATAATCTAATGTGTTGAGGTAGCGAGTTCCATGAGACAGGGGAAATGATCTGCGCAGATAGCCTGAAGCTTTGTGACTGGGATCCAGGCCCCGATGAAGAAGGTGCTGTGCCTAATCTACACCCTCATTTCCAAAATTTAAATCCTCCTGGTGGAGACAATGGGGAACATGATGAGGAGCACGGATACCTGATTGGAAGGACAACTTTACTATTCGGTCAGGGCAGGAAGAGGTTGTCTCGGAGGACTCAGGACGAGGGGAATGAAAACACACAGGGTTATTGATGAGGTTGGAGACAACACTTACTGTCAAACCAAAGTCAGCCAGTCGATGAGGTCAGCAGAGGAGGTGGAGGAGGATGCTACTGACGACGAGGTTACGTTGCGTCTTCCTGGCCAGAGACAAAGTACTGGAAGCACGTCAACAACTGAATCCTGGACCACAACTTTTTTGGACATCGCAAAGGATCACCAAAGTCATGTAATCTGTAAGATTTGTCAACAATCTGTAAGTAGAAGGCAAAAACTCACACTTTTGAGTACTTTTTCCATGAAGTATCACATGGATATGAATTGACAGCGTGAAGGTGTATTGCTCAGCTTTAGCAACTGTCAACGCAATATGCTTATTTGCCGTTCATTGCATGCATTGTTGCAGACTACACACAAGGGGCTGCTGTTTTTTTGGATCTGCCTTTGGTCACTATAGCAATATAAAATTGCTCTTCGGGTGTGGACTTGGAGATGCTGTCTATGAACAGAAGTAAAAGCTAAAGGTGTGTGTTACAGCAAGGAGCCACCGCGGAAACACTTCGTTCAATTGTGAGGGGAGTTGTGTTGTACTTTGATGATGAGCACTGTAACGTCAGTGAGCAGCATCCTGTGCCACAGACCAACATTCTTACGGTGCTGTCTATACTGTTTACCGTGAGAAGAGCGTAAAGTCTGTATTTCTGGCAACTGGACATCACAGTACCCGGGTACGGTAGGCTGTGCCCAGACAATAATGCGGGCACGCAACACTTTGTTTTATTAGCAAAACACATATCTGTTCTGGGTAGGCTGACTATATAGACAATAAGACTTGCTGCCTCTGCACTGTCAAATTGTCACGTACAGTTTAAATCATAGAGGGACAGCAACACATGTTTGCATTGACTGTTGCTTTTCAAGATTTCCATGACTGTGTTGCAGAGCTGTGTGGTTTGCATTCACACTGTTATCATCTGCAATATCTGTGAGGCTTCAGCTAACAAGGGTATTCAGGTGGGGTCATGTGTTTTGTCTATGTTTAGGTAGATAACTTGTAAGCTCTTGTGATGCGCCACTGGTAAGTCGTGTTCGCACACACACACACACACACGCACAAACACACAATTACTGCTACACAGAGGGATTAGCAGGTAGTAGGCAACAGAATAGATTGTTCAATTATTTTAATTGTATGCATGGTTCTTATTGTTTGTTTTGGTAAAGTTAAACAATTATTTATCAACCCAACTGCCTAGAGTCCTTTTCCTGTTGCCTGGTTTTGCTGCATACTGGGGAGCCCACCCTGTACACGACTTAAAATGAAGCATAAGTCGCAATGTGAATTTCACTGTGCTACAATGCGGCCTAGCGTGCCTGTGCAACCACCGCCTGCCCCATCAAGTGCATCTGCGTGCTCTTCATCCTCTGTGACTGTGGGGACAGCAGTCACACATGGTTTTTCACACTGAACTTCCACTCCTTTACCCGCAACAGGGAGTGTGATTGGCAGGTCATCACTTGTTTTGGAAGTGGAAACAGAAGGTATTGTTGAACTGTCAGACATCGAGAGAACCATCATTGGATGCAGGCTACATTATATCCACGCCTGCACCTTTGTCACAGATTGCCTGGACTACCTGCAGTTAATAATTGCATTCCAGAAATGGAAAGGAGTGTAGAATGCACATGTGTTGTACCTTGCTTGGCAGCAAAGGAACACTAACTTAGTATTCCAGACAATTTTAGGAAGGCAGAAAAAGAGTCAGCTCTTTGTGCAAATTAAATAGCGTGGCAAAAGTGGACAGATGGGTACAGTGGCCGTGTTCTGTGGGTACCAGGACAGTAAAAGAAGCCTCACTTTCTATCCCTCCTAATGATCAAATGCAGCAAGGAATTCCCTGAGTTTGCTATAAAATTAGCATAGCTAAATGTGCAGGAGGGTGTCATGCAGAAGTGCTAGAAATAGCTTGGCACCAGTGGGGCACTAATGGAATACAACAGCCAGTTCTGTGATGCCACTAAATGGCAGTATTTTTTGCTATCATTATAGCTTATTAAAAACAGAGCAGGAGGGTGTCATGCAGAGGTGCTAGAAATAGCTTGGCACCAGTCGGGCACTAATGGAATACAACAGCCAGTTCTATGATGCCACTAAATGGCAGTATTTTTTGCTATCATTATAGCTTATTAAAAACAGAGCAGGAGGGTGTCATGCAGAGGTGCTAGAAATAGCTTGGCACCAGTGGGGCACTAATGGAATACAACAGCCAGTTCTATGATGCCACTAAATGGCAGTATTTTTTGCTATCATTATAGCTTATTAAAAACAGAGCAGGAGGGTCTCATGCAGAGGTGCTAGAAATAGCTTGGCACCAGTGGGGCACTAATGGAATACAACAGCCAGTTCTATGATGCCACTAAATGGCAGTATTTTTTGCTATCATTATAGCTTATTAAAAACAGAGCAGGAGGGTGTAATGCAGAGGTGCTAGAAATAGCTTGGCACCAGTGGGGCACTAATGAAATACAACAGCCAGTTCTATGATGCCACTAAATGGCAGTATTTTTTGCTATCATTATAGCTTATTAAAAACAGAGCAGGAGGGTGTCATGCAGAGGTGCAAAAAATAGCTTGGCACCAGTGGGGCACTAATGGAATACAACAGCCAGTTCTATGATGCCACTAAATGGCAATATTTTTTGCTATCATTATAGCTTATTAAAAACAGAGCAGGAGGGTGTCATGCAGAGGTGCTAGAAATAGCTTGGCACCAGTGGGGCACTAATGGAATACAACAGCCAGTTCTATGATGCCACTAAATGGCAGTATTTTTTGCTATCATTATAGCTTATTAAAAACAGAGCAGGAGGGTGTCATGCAGAGGTGCTGCACATAGATTTGCACCAGTGGGGCACTAATGGAGTACAACAGCCACTTCTTGTATGCCACTAGGTACACTGAGTGTTTGCTAGTATAATGGCTTAGTTAAAACAAGTTTGAGTGTGCAATGCAGGCAGACGTGCTGCAAATATCTTTGCACTAGTGGGACTAGACAAACGTCCAATAGCCACGTTTAGGATGCCACTAGGTACACTGAGTGTTTGCTAGTATAATGGCTTAGTAACAATGAGTTTGAGTGTGCAATGCAGGCAGACGTGCTGCAAATATCTTTGCACTAGTGGGACTAGACAAAAGTCCAATAGCCACGTTTAGGATGCCACTAGGTACACTGACTGTTTGCTAGTATAATGGCTTAGTTATAATGAGTTGGAGTGTGCAATGCAGGCAGAGGTGCTGCAAATATCTTTGCACTAGTGGGACTAGACAAAAGTCCAATAGCCACGTTTAGGATGCCACTAGGTACACTGACTGTTTGCTAGTATAATGGCTTAGTTAAAAAGAGTTTGAGTGTGCAATGCAGGCAGACGTGCTGCAAATATCTTTGCACTAGTGGGACTAGACAAAAGTCCAATAGCCACGTTTAGGATGCCACTAGGTACACTCAGTGTTTGCTAGTATAATGGCTTAGTTAAAAAGAGTTTGAGTGTGCAATGCAGGCAGACGTGCTGCAAATATCTTTGCACTAGTGGGACTATAGCAAAGTCCAATAGCCCCGTTTAGGATGCCACTAGGTACACTGAGTGTTTGCTAGTATAATGGCTTAGTTATAATGAGTTGGAGTGTGCAATGCAGGCAGAGGTGCTGAAAATATCTTTGCACTAGTGGGACTAGACAAAAGTCCAATAGCCACGTTTAGAATGCCACTAGGTACACTGAGTGTTTGCTAGTATAATGGCTTAGTTATAATGAGTTGGAGTGTGCAATGCAGGCAGAGGTGCTGAAAATATCTTTGCACTAGTGGGACTAGACAAAAGTCCAATAGCCACGTTTAGGATGCCACTAGGTACACTCAGTGTTTGCTAGTATAATGGCTTAGTTAAAAAGAGTTTGAGTGTGCAATGCAGGCAGACGTGCTGCAAATATCTTTGCACTAGTGGGACTAGACAAAAGTCCAATAGCCACGTTTAGGATGTCACTAGATACACTCAGTGTTTGCTAGTATAATGGCTTAGTTAAAAAGAGTTTGAGTGTGCAATGCAGATAGACGTGCTGCAAATATCTTTGCACTAGTGGGACTAGACAAAAGTCCAATAGCCACGTTTAGGATGCCACTAGGTATACTGAGTGTTTGCTAGTATAATGGCTTAGTTAAAAAGAATTTGAGTGTGCAATGCAGGCAGAGGTGCTGCAAATATCTTTGCACTAGTGGGACTAGACAAAAGTCCAATAGCCACGTTTAGGATGCCACTAGGTATACTGAGTGTTTGCTAGTATAATGGCTTAGTTAAAAAGAATTTGAGTGTGCAATGCAGGCAGACATGCTGCAAATATCTTTGCACTAGTGGGACTAGACAAAAGTCCAATAGCCACGTTTAGGATGCCACTAGGTACACTGACTGTTTGCTAGTATAATGGCTTAGTTAAAAAGAGTTTGAGTGTGCAATGCAGGCAGACGTGCTGCAAATATCTTTGCACTAGTGGGACTAGACAAAAGTCCAATAGCCACGTTTAGGATGCCACTAGGTACACTGACTGTTTGCTAGTATAATGGCTTAGTTATAATGAGTTGGAGTGTGCAATGCAGGCAGAGGTGCTGCAAATATCTTTGCACTAGTGGGACTAGACAAAAGTCCAATAGCCACGTTTAGGATGCCACTAGGTACACTGACTGTTTGCTAGTATAATGGCTTAGTTAAAAAGAGTTTGAGTGTGCAATTCAGGCAGATGTGCTGCAAATATCTTTGCACTAGTGGGACTAGACAAACGTCCAATAGCCACGTTTAGGATGCCACTAGGTACACTGAGTGTTTGCTAGTATAATGGCTTAGTAACAATGAGTTTGAGTGTGCAATGCAGGCAGACGTGCTGCAAATATCTTTGCACTAGTGGGACTAGACAAAAGTCCAATAGCCACGTTTAGGATGCCACTAGGTACACTGACTGTTTGCTAGTATAATGGCTTAGTTAAAAAGAGTTTGAGTGTGCAATGCAGGCAGACGTGCTGCAAATATCTTTGCACTAGTGGGACTAGACAAAAGTCCAATAGCCACGTTTAGGATGCCACTAGGTACACTGACTGTTTGCTAGTATAATGGCTTAGTTATAATGAGTTGGAGTGTGCAATGCAGGCAGAGGTGCTGTAAATATCTTTGCACTAGTGGGACTAGACAAAAGTCCAATAGCCACGTTTAGGATGCCACTAGGTACACTGACTGTTTGCTAGTATAATGGCTTAGTTAAAAAGAGTTTGAGTGTGCAATGCAGGCAGACGTGCTGCAAATATCTTTGCACTAGTGGGACTAGACAAAAAAAAAATAGCCACGTTTAGGATGCCACTAGATACACTCAGTGTTTGCTAGTATAATGGCTTAGTTAAAAAGAGTTTGAGTGTGCAATGCAGGCAGAGGTGCTGCAAATATCTTTGCACTAGTGGGACTAGACAAAAGTCCAATAGCCATGTTTAGGATGCCACTAGGTATACTGAGTGTTTGCTAGTATAATGGCTTAGTTAAAAAGAATTTGAGTGTGCAATGCAGGCAGAGGTGCGGCAAATATCTTTGCACTAGTGGGACTAGACAAAAGTCCAATAGCCACGTTTAGGATGCCACTAGGTATACTGAGTGTTTGCTAGTATAATGGCTTAGTTAAAAAGAATTTGAGTGTGCAATGCAGGCAGACATGCTGCAAATATCTTTGCACTAGTGGGACTAGACAAAAGTCCAATAGCCACGTTTAGGATGCCACTAGGTACACTGACTGTTTGCTAGTATAATGGCTTAGTTAAAAAGAGTTTGAGTGTGCAATGCAGGCAGACGTGCTGCAAATATCTTTGCACTAGTGGGACTAGACAAAAGTCCAATAGCCACGTTTAGGATGCCACTAGGTACACTGACTGTTTGCTAGTATAATGGCTTAGTTATAATGAGTTGGAGTGTGCAATGCAGGCAGAGGTGCTGCAAATATCTTTGCACTAGTGGGACTAGACAAAAGTCCAATAGCCACGTTTAGGATGCCACTAGGTACACTGACTGTTTGCTAGTATAATGGCTTAGTTAAAAAGAGTTTGAGTGTGCAATTCAGGCAGATGTGCTGCAAATATCTTTGCACTAGTGGGACTAGACAAACGTCCAATAGCCACGTTTAGGATGCCACTAGATACACTGAGTGTTTGCTAGTATAATGGCTTAGTAACAATGAGTTTGAGTGTGCAATGCAGGCAGACGTGCTGCAAATATCTTTGCACTAGTGGGACTAGACAAAAGTCCAATAGCCACGTTTAGGATGCCACTAGGTACACTGACTGTTTGCTAGTATAATGGCTTAGTTAAAAAGAGTTTGAGTGTGCAATGCAGGCAGACGTGCTGCAAATATCTTTGCACTAGTGGGACTAGACAAAAGTCCAATAGCCACGTTTAGGATGCCACTAGGTACACTGACTGTTTGCTAGTATAATGGCTTAGTTATAATGAGTTGGAGTGTGCAATGCAGGCAGAGGTGCTGCAAATATCTTTGCACTAGTGGGACTAGACAAAAGTCCAATAGCCACGTTTAGGATGCCACTAGGTACACTGACTGTTTGCTAGTATAATGGCTTAGTTAAAAAGAGTTTGAGTGTGCAATGCAGGCAGACGTGCTGCAAATATCTTTGCACTAGTGGGACTAGACAAAAAAAAAATAGCCACGTTTAGGATGCCACTAGATACACTCAGGGTTTGCTAGTATAATGGCTTAGTTAAAAAGAGTTTGAGTGTGCAATGCAGGCAGAGGTGCTGCAAATATCTTTGCACTAGTGGGACTAGACAAAAGTCCAATAGCCATGTTTAGGATGCCACTAGGTATACTGAGTGTTTGCTAGTATAATGGCTTAGTTAAAAAGAATTTGAGTGTGCAATGCAGGCAGAGGTGCGGCAAATATCTTTGCACTAGTGGGACTAGACAAAAGTCCAATAGCCACGTTTAGGATGCCACTAGGTATACTGAGTGTTTGCTAGTATAATGGCTTAGTTAAAAAGAATTTGAGTGTGCAATGCAGGCAGACATGCTGCAAATATCTTTGCACTAGTGGGACTAGACAAAAGTCCAATAGCCACGTTTAGGATGCCACTAGGTACACTGACTGTTTGCTAGTATAATGGCTTAGTTAAAAAGAGTTTGAGTGTGCAATGCAGGCAGACGTGCTGCAAATATCTTTGCACTAGTGTGACTAGACAAACGTCCAACAGCCACGTTTAGGATGCCACTAGGTACACTGAGTGTTTGCTAGTATAATGGCTTAGTTAAAAAGAGTTTGAGTGTGCAATGCAGGCAGACGTGCTGCAAATATCTTTGCACTAGTGGGACTATAGCAAAGTCCAATAGCCACGTTTAGGATGCCACTAGGTACACTGAGTGTTTGCTAGTATAATGGCTTAGTTAAAAAGAGTTGGAGTGTGCAATGCAGGCAGAGGTGCTGCAAATATCTTTGCACTAGTGGGACTATAGCAAAGTCCAATAGCCACGTTTAGGATGCCACTAGGTACACCGAGTGTTTGCTAGTATAATGGCTTAGTTATAATGAGTTGGAGTGTGCAATGCAGGCAGAGGTGCTGCAAATATCTTTGCACTAATGGGACTAGACAAAAGTCCAATAGCCACGTTTAGAATGCCACTAGGTACACTGAGTGTTTGCTAGTATAATGGCTTAGTTATAATGAGTTGGAGTGTGCAATGCAGGCAGAGGTGCTGCAAATATCTTTGCACTAGTGGGACTAGACAAAAGTCCAATAGCCACGTTTAGGATGCCACTAGGTACACTGACTGTTTGCTAGTATAATGGCTTAGTTAAAAAGAGTTTGCGTGTGCAATGCAGGCAGACGTGCTGCAAATATCTTTGCACTAGTGGGACTAGACAAAAGTCCAATAGCCACGTTTAGGATGCCACTAGGTACACTCAGTGTTTGCTAGTATAATGGCTTAGTAACAATGAGTTTGAGTGTGCAATGCAGGCAGAGGTGCAGCAAATATCTTTGCACTAGTTGGACTAGACAAAAGTCCAATAGCCACGTTTAGGATGCCACTAGGTACACTGAGTGTTTGCTAGTATAATGGCTTAGTTAAAAAGAGTTTGAGTGTGCAATGCAGGCAGACGTGCTGCAAATATCTTTGCACTAGTGGGACTATAGCAAAGTCCAATAGCCACGTTTAGGATGCCACTAGGTACACCGAGTGTTTGCTAGTATAATGGCTTAGTTATAATGAGTTGGAGTGTGCAATGCAGGCAGAGGTGCTGCAAATATCTTTGCACTAGTGGGACTAGACAAAAGTCCAATAGCCACGTTTAGGATGCCACTAGGTACACTGACTGTTTGCTAGTATAATGGCTTAGTTAAAAAGAGTTTGAGTGTGCAATGCAGGCAGACGTGCTGCAAATATCTTTGCACTAGTGGGACTAGACAAAAGTCCAATAGCCACGTTTAGGATGCCACTAGGTACACTCAGTGTTTGCTAGTATAATGGCTTAATTAAAAAGAGTTTGAGTGTGCAATGCAGGCAGAGGTGCTGCAAATATCTTTGCACTAGTGGGATTAGACAAAAGTCCAATAGCCACGTTTAGGATGCCACTAGGTACACTGAGTGTTTGCTAGTATAATGGCTTAGTTAGAAAGAGTTTGAGTGTTCAATGCAGGCAGACGTGCTGCAAATATCATTGCACTAGTGGGTCTAGACAAAAGTCCTATAGCCACGTTTAGGATGCCACTAGGTACACTGACTGTTCGCTAGTATAATGGCCTAGTTAAAAAGAGTTTGAGTGTGCAATGCAGGCAGACGTGCTGCAAATATCTTTGCACTAGTGGGACTAGACAAAAGTCCAATAGCCACGTTTAGGATGCCACTAGGTACACTGACTGTTTGCTAGTATAATGGCTTAGTTATAATGAGTTGGAGTGTGCAATGCAGGCAGAGGTGCTGCAAATATCTTTGCACTAGTGGGACTAGACAAAAGTCCAATAGCCACATTTAGGATGCCACTAGGTACACTGACTGTTTGCTAGTATAATGGCTTAGTTAAAAAGAGTTTGAGTGTGCAATGCAGGCAGACGTGCTGCAAATATCTTTGAACTAGTGTGACTAGACAAAAGTCCAATAGCCACGTTTAGGATGCCACTATGTACCCTGAGTGTTTGCTAGTATAATGGCTTAGTTAAAAAGAGTTTGAGTGTGCAATGCAGGAAGACGTGCTGCAAATATCTTTGCACTAGTGGGACTATAGCAAAGTCCAATAGCCACGTTTAGGATGCCACTAGGTACACTGAGTGTTTGCTAGTATAATAGCTTAGTTAAAAAGAGTTGGAGTGTGCAATGCAGGCAGAGGTGCTGCAAATATCTTTGCACTAGTGGGACTATAGCAAAGTCCAATAGCCACATTTAGGATGCCACTAGGTACACTGAGTGTTTGCTAGTATAATGGCTTAGTAACAATGAGTTTGAGTGTGCAATGCAGGCAGACGTGCTGCAAATATCTTTGCACTATTGGGACTAGACAAAAGTCCAATAGCCACGTTTAGAATGCCACTAGGTACACTGAGTGTTTGCTAGTATAATGGCTTAGTTATAATGAGTTGGAGTGTGCAATGCAGGCAGAGGTGCTGAAAATATCTTTGCACTAGTGGGACTAGACAAAAGTCTAATAGCCACGTTTAGGATGCCACTAGGTACACTGACTGTTTGCTAGTATAATGGCTTAGTTAAAAAGAGTTTGAGTGTGCAATGCAGGCAGACGTGCTGCAAATATCTTTGCACTAGTGGGACTAGACAAAAGTCCAATAGCCACGTTTAGGATGCCACTAGGTATACTGAGTGTTTGCTAGTATAATGGCTTAGTAACAATGAGTTTGAGTGTGCAATGCAGGCAGACGTGCTGCAAATATCTTTGCACTAGTGGGACTAGACAAAAGTCCAATAGCCACGTTTAGAATGCCACTAGGTACACTGAGTGTTTGCTAGTATAATGGCTTATTTATAATGAGTTGGAGTGTGCAATGCAGGCAGAGGTGCTGAAAATATCTTTGCACTAGTGGGACTAGACAAAAGTCCAATAGCCACGTTTAGGATGCCACTAAGTACACTGACTGTTTGCTAGTATAATGGCTTAGTTAAAAAGAGTTTGAGTGTGCAATGCAGGCAGACGTGCTGCAAATATCTTTGCACTAGTGGGACTAGACAAAAGTCCAATAGCCACGTTTAGGATGCCACTAGGTACACTCAGTGTTTGCTAGTATAATGGCTTAATTAAAAAGAGTTTGAGTGTGCAATGCAGGCAGAGGTGCTGCAAATATCTTTGCACTAGTGGGATTAGACAAAAGTCCAATAGCCACGTTTAGGATGCCACTAGGTACACTGACTGTTTGCTAGTATAATGGCTTAGTTATAATGAGTTGGAGTGTGCAATGCAGGCAGAGGTGCTGCAAATATCTTTGCACTAGTGGGACTAGACAAAAGTCCAATAGCCACATTTAGGATGCCACTAGGTACACTGACTGTTTGCTAGTATAATGGCTTAGTTAAAAAGAGTTTGAGTGTGCAATGCAGGCAGACGTGCTGCAAATATCTTTGAACTAGTGTGACTAGACAAAAGTCCAATAGCCACGTTTAGGATGCCACTATGTACCCTGAGTGTTTGCTAGTATAATGGCTTAATTAAAAAGAGTTTGAGTGTGCAATGCAGGAAGACGTGCTGCAAATATCTTTGCACTAGTGGGACTATAGCAAAGTCCAATAGCCACGTTTAGGATGCCACTAGGTACACTGAGTGTTTGCTAGTATAATGGCTTAGTTAAAAAGAGTTGGAGTGTGCAATGCAGGCAGAGGTGCTGCAAATATCTTTGCACTAGTGGGACTATAGCAAAGTCCAATAGCCACGTTTAGGATGCCACTAGGTACACTGAGTGTTTGCTAGTATAATGGCTTAGTAACAATGAGTTTGAGTGTGCAATGCAGGCAGACGTGCTGCAAATATCTTTGCACTATTGGGACTAGACAAAAGTCCAATAGCCACGTTTAGAATGCCACTAGGTACACTGAGTGTTTGCTAGTATAATGGCTTAGTTATAATGAGTTGGAGTGTGCAATGCAGGCAGAGGTGCTGAAAATATCTTTGCACTAGTGGGACTAGACAAAAGTCTAATAGCCACGTTTAGGATGCCACTAGGTACACTGACTGTTTGCTAGTATAATGGCTTAGTTAAAAAGAGTTTGAGTGTGCAATGCAGGCAGACGTGCTGCAAATATCTTTGCACTAGTGGGACTAGACAAAAGTCCAATAGCCACGTTTAGGATGCCACTAGGTATACTGAGTGTTTGCTAGTATAATGGCTTAGTAACAATGAGTTTGAGTGTGCAATGCAGGCAGACGTGCTGCAAATATCTTTGCACTAGTGGGACTAGACAAAAGTCCAATAGCCACGTTTAGGATGCCACTAGGTACACTGACTGTTTGCTAGTATAATGGCTTAGTTATAATGAGTTGGAGTGTGCAATGCAGGCAGAGGTGCTGAAAATATCTTTGCACTAGTGGGACTAGACAAAAGTCCAATAGCCACGTTTAGGATGCCACTAGGTACACTGACTGTTTGCTAGTATAATGGCTTAGTTAAAAAGAGTTTGAGTGTGCAATGCAGGCAGAGGTGCTGCAAATATCTTTGCACTAGTGTGACTAGACAAAAGTCCAATAGCCACGTTTAGGATGCCACTAGGTATACTGAGTGTTTGCTAGTATAATGGCTTAGTTAAAAAGAATTTGAGTGTGCAATGCAGGCAGACGTGCTGCAAATATCTTTGCACTAGTGGGACTATAGCAAAGTCCAATAGCCACGTTTAGGATGCCACTAGGTACACTGAGTGTTTGATAGTATAATGGCTTAGTTAAAAAGAGTTGGAGTGTGCAATGCAGGCAGAGGTGCTGCAAATATCTTTGCACTAGTGGGACTATAGCAAAGTCCAATAGCCACGTTTAGGATGCCACTAGGTACACTGACTGTTTGCTAGTATAATGGCTTAGTTAAAAAGAGTTTGCGTGTGCAATGCAGGCAGACGTGCTGCAAATATCTTTGCACTAGTGGGACTAGACAAAAGTCCAATAGCCACGTTTAGGATGCCACTAGGTACACTGAGTGTTTGCTAGTATAATGGCTTAGTTAAAAAGAGTTTGAGTGTGCAATGCAGGCAGACGTGCTGCAAATATCTTTGCACTAGTGGGACTATAGCAAAGTCCAATAGCCACGTTTAGGATGCCACTAGGTACACTGAGTGTTTGCTAGTATAATGGCTTAGTTAAAAAGAGTTGGAGTGTGCAATGCAGGCAGAGGTGCTGCAAATATCTTTGTACTAGTGGGACTATAGCAAAGTCCAATAGCCACATTTAGGATGCCACTAGGTACACTGAGTGTTTGCTAGTATAATGGCTTAGTAACAATGAGTTTGAGTGTGCAATGCAGGCAGACGTGCTGCAAATATCTTTGCACTATTGGGACTAGACAAAAGTCCAATAGCCACGTTTAGAATGCCACTAGGTACACCGAGTGTTTGCTAGTATAATGGCTTAGTTATAATGAGTTGGAGTGTGCAATGCAGGCAGAGGTGCTGAAAATATCTTTGCACTAGTGGGACTAGACAAAAGTCTAATAGCCACGTTTAGGATGCCACTAGGTACACTGACTGTTTGCTAGTATAATGGCTTAGTTAAAAAGAGTTTGAGTGTGCAATGCAGGCAGACGTGCTGCAAATATCTTTGCACTAGTGGGACTAGACAAAAGTCCAATAGCCACGTTTAGGATGCCACTAGGTATACTGAGTGTTTGCTAGTATAATGGCTTAGTAACAATGAGTTTGAGTGTGCAATGCAGGCAGACGTGCTGCAAATATCTTTGCACTAGTGGGACTAGACAAAAGTCCAATAGCCACGTTTAGAATGCCACTAGGTACACTGAGTGTTTGCTAGTATAATGGCTTAGTTATAATGAGTTGGAGTGTGCAATGCAGGCAGAGGTGCTGAAAATATCTTTGCACTAGTGGGACTAGACAAAAGTCCAATAGCCACGTTTAGGATGCCACTAGGTACACTGACTGTTTGCTAGTATAATGGCTTAGTTAAAAAGAGTTTGAGTGTGCAATGCAGGCAGAGGTGCTGCAAATATCTTTGCACTAGTGTGACTAGACAAAAGTCCAATAGCCACGTTTAGGATGCCACTAGGTATACTGAGTGTTTGCTAGTATAATGGCTTAGTTAAAAAGAATTTGAGTGTGCAATGCAGGCAGACGTGCTGCAAATATCTTTGCACTAGTGGGACTATAGCAAAGTCCAATAGCCACGTTTAGGATGCCACTAGGTACACTGAGTGTTTGCTAGTATAATGGCTTAGTTAAAAAGAGTTGGAGTGTGCAATGCAGGCAGAGGTGCTGCAAATATCTTTGCACTAGTGGGACTATAGCAAAGTCCAATAGCCACGTTTAGGATTCCACTAGGTACACTGACTGTTTGCTAGTATAATGGCTTAGTTAAAAAGAGTTTGCGTGTGCAATGCAGGCAGACGTGCTGCAAATATCTTTGCACTAGTGGGACTAGACAAAAGTCCAATAGCCACGTTTAGGATGCCACTAGGTACACTGACTGTTTGCTAGTATAATGGCTTAGTTAAAAAGAGTTTGAGTGTGCAATGCAGGCAGACGTGCTGCAAATATCTTTGCACTAGTGGGACTAGACATATAAAATTATAATGAGTTGGAGTGTGCAGAGGACAGGAGGGTACAGTGCCAGGATTGTGGGGCTCTGGGTAGAGGAATGGAAGCCTGCCTTTCTATTCCCTCCTAATGGGGAAATGCAGCGACGAAATCCCTGACCTTTGCTACACAGACGCTGTCTCTGTTTTCAGGACCTGTCACCTATGGCTCTGACCCTGCCGGTACGAGCCCTTAAAAGGACTGATAGAAAGTGCTCTCCCTAAGCTGTCCAGCACTGTGGATGGAGCGCATACAGCTGTATCGGCGATAGGATTTAGGACGGAGCTGCGCCAGTGATGTCTGACACCAAGGACGCAGAAGGCAGATAATGGCGTGCTGGAGGAAAATGTCCGGTTTTATAATGCAGGGACATGTGACATGGACATCCTATCACACATGCCGTTGCTTCTCTGGCTAAAAGTCCACTTAGCTGTGTGTGTGTCTGGGATTGGCTGACATGCTGGCCCGCCCCACTACACGCGCGCGCTTAGGGAAGGAAGACAAGGAAAAAAAAAAAAAAAATGGCGATCGCCATTATACAAACAGCAGTGATCTGAAGGCGCTGTTCACGCACACTATACACTGAAATTTCATAATAGTGTGAGTCACAGAGTGAAAGCCAGCTAGGAATTAGCTGTTTTTTTGCTGCTAGAACCGTTCTCGAACGTTTCTAGAACTATCGAGCTTTTACAAAAAGCTCGAGTTCTAGTTCGATCTAGAACAGGCCCCAAAATCACTCGAGCCTAGAACTGGAGAACCTCGAACCTCGAACCGCGCTCAACTCTACTAGTCGATAGTTTTTTAAAAATAAATTTTTTATAATTTACACTGTATTTAATAGGTCCTTTAAGGGACTTAAACCTACGATTGTCCAATCGCCAGTAATACGTATATATAGCAATGCCACAGCCTTGCCATATAAAGCAGAAATTTCAGTCTCCTATGTATGCCGGCCACAGACTAGTTTTCATAAAAGTACTGTGATGACATACACAAGGGTCTTCTGCAGCCCTCCGGCTGTCATGACATAAAATCGGCATCACGCGTTCGCTTTGCTGGTGTGCCGATGAGGTATCATACCATTTGAAAATGACACAAATCAATGAAGTTGAAAGTTTCTTATTTATACATTGACTTTTGCTAGATTATCTATACCCACAATGCCATTTGTTATGAGAAAAGCATTCAGCCCTTTTTTAAATACTGACATAGTAACTGCCATTACTACCTGTTTTGGTAGCTGGACAACCCCTTTAAATTATTTTTGCACAGATGTCCAGCAGCATTTCTAATCTTAAAGGGAACCAATCTCCAGGATTTTTGTATAAAAGCTAAAGCCAGTGCTATACTGGCACCATCAGGCTGATTCTATACATATCTGTAGTGGAGAGCTCGGATGTTTAGGTTTTGCAATCCAAGAAAGTGAAGTTTGTAAAATGAGCAGCTTCTTGAGTGAAAGTTGCACTGGAGCAGATCATATATGTATAGTTATCCCCTCCCTCTGTTAGAATTAGCATAAGCATTATACAAACGACTCACTTTGTCTTGCAAGACCTGTGGTGAGGTCATACCCATGTGACCAGAAGGGGCGGGGCCTCATCCACCAAAGCTGGATACCAGGTCACATGGGTATGACCTCACCATAGGTCCTGCAAGAGACAAAGTGATTCGTTTGTATAATGCTTATGCTAATTCTAACAACAGGAGGAAATAACTATGAATATATGATCTGCTCCAGTGCAGCTGTCACTCAAGAAGCTGCTCATTTTACAGACTTCACTTTCTTGGATTTCAAAACCTAAACATCCGAGCTCTCCACTACAGGTATGTATAGAATCAGCCTGATAGTGCCAGTATAGCACTGGCTTTAGGGTATATACAAATATCCTGGTGATTGCTTCCCTTTAAGGTGCTTGCAGAGAATTTTTATGTGGCCATTTAACACTTGATGTCATGCTTTTTAAAGCTATTGTCTAGAAACAAAAAATTTTACTCCCCTTATAAACACCCATGAGAATGCATGGCCATCTTTACCTTAAGACAGATGAATTTAAGATGGATGACAAATTAAATGTGTAAACATTTGTTTAGGGATATACACTTTCAAACAAATGTGATTATTTTAGCCTGCAGGACCTAAAAATGTCAGGTATATCGATGGAACAGATGTTTGTTTTCATCTAATAACAAGAAAAAAAACTACCATGAGCTCAGCTGCCTTTACTGACACCTCTCCCATAAAATGCCACCAAGAATGGGTTCGGAGTTTAATACTTACATATGTTTTGCTTTTGCTTCTTTCAGAAATATCATCTAGTAATTTAATTTTTCAATTGGCTAAAAATAACAATGCATACTGTACAATTACTGCCATTGCTATCCTATATTAATACTATATAAATTACTATTCCTGCTATTACTATACTATACTATTGCTACTACAATGCACCTGGATGTTACAATATTCCAATAGAGCTAATAAAGTCTTCTGAAACAGTAGTTAATGTCATCACAACGCTGTGTCAACAGATATGGACGACTGGTAAATGGTCCATTTCATGGACTGGACAAGATCAGTGTTTATTCCTATTCAGAAGAAGGGAGACACTACTGACTGTGGAAATATCAGACTATTGTGCTTATACCTCATACCAGCAAAATACTACTGAAGATCCTGCAAGATAGGAAGGGTGCTGCACTACTGTATGTCACTCAGCGATAACGCATGTGTGCTTGTCGAGGGCTGGGAATTACCGTATCCTGAGCGGGGGTGCTCGTCCAGAAGAAAAGTCCAGGTACCGATGGATGAGTGAAGGAAATGAGGGACCGCACTCCGTACCGCTGTGCAGGAATCTTTAGTTTATTAGACGGTGCAGGGTAAAAAGCAGGAGACGAGCTGTGAGCTGGCTCCCAGGTAGAGGACGACAGCTGTTTTGCCTAACTAATTAGGCTTCCACAGGTCCATATGTGGAGCTACAACTGCGCCCCCTATATAGGAGTGCTCACAGGTGCGTCGCATGCCACATAAAAACATACATAGGAGAATGTAATGTGCATATAAAACATGGAACACACCATGCCACAATACAAAACAATAAAAACAAGGTTATTACAAAACGATTATACCAAAAAAGAAGAAAGAAAGGACACCGAAGGAATACATATGCAAAATATGTCAAAGCACACACATATGGAGGACCTACAGAAAAACTGACAAATCCACGCGATCATTTAACCCCAATGCCCCTTGAGCTCCATAATTAATGATTAGTTTGGCCTCAACTTGTAGTAAAAGTTGCTGAAGGTTGCCCCCCCTCGATGGGAGGACAACCTTCTGCAGGCCAGCAAAACGGAGGACATCAGGGTTACCATTATGATGCTCGCGGATGTGAGAAACCAGTCTAGGAGAACCTTTGCCTGACGTTACCGAATTGTAGTGCTCCCTGAACCTGACGTATAAACATCTGATTGTTTTGCCTATGTAAAATCTGCCACAAGGGCAGAAAATCACATAGACAACTAATTTAGTTTTACAAGAAATAAACTGGAGGACCGAATGTGAGTGCGAACCCACCTGTAGGGATCGGCCAGTGAGATGCAGGTTACAAAATCTGCAGTTGCCACACCGGTTGTTACCCGGCGGGCAGCATCTATCGAGCCACACAGAGGGGCTGGTAAGTCTATTTCTCACTAGTTTATCCCGTAGGTTAACGCAACGTCTGAACGAGACCAAAGGATTAGCCTTGGTCATTTCAACCAAAGTAGGATCTCTTTCCAGAATGTGCCAATGCCTATACAAAGTTCTCCTAATGACATGCTCCAAGGGACCAAACCGAAAGCTAAACACAAATCTATTCAGATCATCAATCTTTCTGTCAGGGCGGCCCATGCGATTAGAACAATGGACACCAGATCTAGCCCTCTCAAAAGCAGAATCAATCAACTCCTCAGGGTAACCCCTTTGCTGAAGCCTTTCCTTTAATTCCATTGACTGCTGGAGAAAAGTCTCCTCAGAACTATTAGCCCTGCGTACCCGCAAAAATTGACTGTACGGTAAAGCCGTCTTAGTATGAAGGGGGTGTGCGCTCTGGAAATGTAAGAGTGAGTTCGATGCCGTCGGTTTCCGAAACAATTGAGTGTGAATATTACCATCCCTGATGGAAACCTCAACGTCCAAAAAATTGAGGGTATCGCCACCAAAAGAGGAAGTGAAGGACATATTCATTGTATTCGAGTTGTTAAGATGTGACACAAAATCAGAGAATAAATCCTCCGTGCCATCCCATACAATGAATATGTCATCCACATACCTCAAATAGTGGCGAATATACCTCAAAAAGGGGTTGGTATCGGAAAACACATACTTGCTCTTGAAAGATCCCAAAAATATATTGGCCATGGCACAAGAGACAGGGGTACCCATAGCGGTACCCCGCACTGCAAGTACCAACGGTCCAAAAAAGTAAATGCGTTCCTAGAAAGAACAAAATCAAGGGACTCCTCCACAAAATTGCAATAACGAGCATCCTTCCCACTCTGTGCCACCATTTCCTTCACAGCTTGAACCCCCTAAACGCTGGGGAATGCGGGTATAAAGGCTCTCCATGTCAATTGATGTTAGTTGGAAGCCTTGCTGCCATGTTATACCTTTAAGTAGTGCCAGAAAGACACCAGTGTCCTGGACATAAGAGGGGATATGACTAAGAATGGGTCTTAGTGTCGCGGGCGGGGAGGAGGATGTCGACACACCGCGCTCACCCCTTCTGCTCGGGTCCGGCAGCTGCTCCTGGTGGCTCGAGCTGTGGGCCGGATCCCGGGGTTTCTCGAGCGACACTCCTCACCCGTGAGTGAAAGGGGGTTGTTTGCGGTTGGGTGTGGGGATTGTTATAGTTCGTGACGCCACCCACGGTTGTGGTGATTGCACCACCGCTGCTCAGTATGGGGGTCCCGGGGATGGTGATGCGGAGCAGCCAGGTGTCGTGTTGCCCCTCCGTGGGTAGGGGCTGGTGATCCCGGGGCCCGGTGATGAGATGTAAAGTGTAGGGCCTGGTGGGCGCAGGGACGCGGGGGCAGCGCTGTGCCTTGCGGCACTGTGGTACTCACTCAGCCTGAGACGTGGACACAGTTTGTACGGTAAACCAAACGGCTGGTAGGACGGTCCCACAGATGGCTGCACCTGCACTCCCGGTAGGTGACGGTGATGTCCCTCTTCCTTGCACCTATGGTTGACTTGTGGTAGCGGTGGATTCCCTCCGGTTACCCACTCCCCGGCTGCAATCTGGGCCGGAGGAGCTCTACACTTTGCCCGCAGGCGCTGGCCCTGAGAAACTGGTGCCGTGGCGGTGGCAGTGTCTCTCCGGTTCAGGTTGGGCTGTTGCCTTCAATCGGGACTTGGTTGCTGGGGGATCTACGTCCCCTTCACTGACGGATTTGGCAAATCTGGCGACTCCTAGCCTTGCCGGGGTCCGAGAGGCCCCTGCCCTGGTGCTGACTGTCCTTCGGAACACTGCTCCAGACCACCGGGCACACAGCCAACGGGGTCCTTCCAGGAACTTCCAAACGGTCCCCCTCCAGACAGTCACCGCCGTCGCTGACCTTGCTGATCTGGCCCTCCACAAAGCTGGACCCTTCAGGCTTTCCTTCTTCTTGTCACCTCACTTGCTTTCCTCCTTTTTCCACTTTCCTACTTTCACTTTCACTTTCTTAACTCCTCTGCTTAGCTCCTCACTCCTGCTCCTCCCTGAGCTGAACTCCACTTCTTCACTCTTTCATGTCCCTCACTGG
Source organism: Anomaloglossus baeobatrachus (assembly GCF_048569485.1). Classification (NCBI taxonomy): domain Eukaryota; kingdom Metazoa; phylum Chordata; class Amphibia; order Anura; family Aromobatidae; genus Anomaloglossus; species Anomaloglossus baeobatrachus. The sequence goes on from NC_134354.1 coordinate 458,451,390, forward strand.
ACTCTATCTGCCTGGTTTCTCCCGCCTCCAGAGCTGTGACCTCCTTGGTGGGCGGAGCCAACCGCCTGGCTCACCCTCTGGTGTGCATCATCAGACTCTGGAGGAAGGCAACAAGGATTTGTAGGTTAGCTGTGATGTGCCTACCTGGAGTGTGGGGTGTGGTGGTGGTGTTGTGACCTGTGTCCCCTGGCTTGCCCAGGGCGACACATTCCCCCTTAGCAAAATGCAGACCGTCCGCGGGCTGCCGTCCTACACCGGTTTTATTTTTCTGTAAAAGGGGGTAACAAGGTTAAGAAAACATAAATAACATTTTTAATCAAAACTCTTCCCAAGACGGGAGGCACATTTACTTAAACGTTGCAACGGTATACGGTCACGGTTTCCGCTCTCTCCCACCCAAGCAACCTGGCCCTGATGCTGCCCCTAAAACCCAGGCAGCACCCCTTGACCCACAGTCCAGCACAAGTTACCCGAGCGGGATCTGTCCTTCCCCTCTAGAGGGTGGCCACCGGTTCCTTTGGTGGCTGGGCCCTGGCCTGCTCTGCTTAGGGCCCTCCCTCCAACCTGCCTCTCCGGAGACGGTATAGCGGAAACGGTAACGGTAACCAACATATTTACAAGCCACTTAACGTTTGTGGTGCCCTGCAAGTTCACGGGCTTGTCCATGGATAGTTCCCATGCAAAACTTTTAACGGTCCCCACGGGGACAACGGTGCCAGCTCCTGCCGGTTCAATCATAAGGCAAATCAGATGAAAAACTCGGTAATTTTTATTTTCCTTATCATTCTTTTGCAAACTTTCAAACAAACAACAACACTCTTTTACATTTGCGGACCCCTTTTACTCATAGAACGGTCTCCCTGTACCTAAGTGGGGGTCTACCTAGGTTGGAACGGGTGGACCTTCGGGGCCCGGTGTCAGTGGTGCTAGACAGTGGGGTAGAGGGAACAATCGGTTCCTCCTCCCTGCTATAGTGTGGAGCAGGCGGAGGTGCAGGGGGGCTGGGTATAGGTTCATCCCTGGGCACTGGCACTGGTTCTGGCTCACGGTTATCCGCTTCCACTACTTCTTCATCCACGGGTTGTGGGAACAGTATCACTGGAAGAATCACCGCGCCGTTCTGTGTAGGCCAGTTTGCTGGGAAGTCACCCATTACAGTGTGGATTACCTCTGCTGCCTTCTCCACTGGTGGAGGAACCGGTACTTCAGCCTCTGCCTTCAGCGCTTGGGGGGCATTTTTTTAGATGGTCCCGGGAAACTGTGGCTAGGGTGCCCCCTTGGTCACGACTGATCTGGTAGGTTTTCCCATCTCCCCATTCTGTGGGTTGTATGACATAAGGGACTTGCTCCCACTGATCATCCAGCTTGTGGGCTTTTCTCTTCCGTTTCAGCACCACATCTCCTGGCTGGAAAGGACCTGCGGGCGCCTTCTGGTTGAACCGGTGCTCTTGCTGCTCTCGACTTCGACTGAGGTTTTTCTCCACATACTCCTGGATTTGCCGGTAGTGTGCCCTCCTCCGACTTTCCCACTCCGCCGTTGAAGGGAGTGCTTCCGGAGCTTCCAACCCCATCTCCAGATCCACCGGCAGGCGGCCAGGCCGAGCCCTCATCAAATACGCTGGGGTGCATTTCGTCGAGCTGGACGGGATATTATTGTGCATGTCGACCAAGTCAGGTAGCTTTTCCGGCCACATGTTCCGTTCTTCCAGCGGTAACGTCTTGAGGAGCCCCAGGACCAAGTGGTTCATTTTCTCGCACATGCCGTTGGTTTGGGCGTGGTACGGAGTGGTCCGGATCTTCTTGCAGCCGTACAACTGGCAGAATTCGTGAAACACCTCTGCTTCAAAAGCCGGGCCTTGGTCAGTCAGCACCTTCTCGGGGTACCCATGGGGTCGGCAGAAATAAGCCTGGAACGCTCGAGCAGCGGTTCGACCAGTTAGGTCCTTAACGGGGACTACCACCATAAATCTTGAGTAGTGGTCTACCATGGTCAATGCGTAGGTGTACCCACTTCGGCTAGGGGTGAGCTTGACATGGTCCAGGGCGACCAGCTCCAGCGGGTGATGGGTAACGATGGGATGTAACGGTGCCCTCTGGCTAGTCTCGTCCTTTCTCCTCAGTGTACAAGGACCGCACTCTCGGCACCAGGCTTCCACCGATTCACGCATCCCACTCCAATAGAACCGCTCCCTCAACAGCATCTCCAGCTTTTTCCACCCGAAGTGGCCAGCACCATCATGGTATGCCCGCAGGACAGTAGCGACCTCAGCTTGAGGAACGATCAACTGGCATATTTTCTCATGGGTCTTTGGGTTGATCAGCTCACGGTACAGCCTCCCTTGGTGTAGGTAGAGCCGTTTTCGTTCTTTCCACAAGCGTTGGGCTTCGGCTGGAGCGCCAGGGTCTATTCCCATGGCGCCTTGTTCCACCAGAGTCTTGACAAGGCGGACAGCCGGCGCTTGGTCCTGGGCGTCCTGCCACTCTTGACTGGGCCGCGGGTCCAGATCTACCCTCTGCTGGCATACTTGTACCCTCTCAGTAGGCGGCTGGTGAAACGCAGGCAACTCGATCTCCTCGAGGTCGTCATCCTCGCTCCCCTCTTCCGACAAATGGGGCATCCGGGAGAGGGCATCAGCATTTATGTTGACACGACCAGCTCGGTACTTTATGGTGAAATCATAGTTGGCTAGCCGAGCTACCCACCGCTGCTCCAGCGCGCCCAACTTGGCCGTGTTCAGGTGGGTCAGCGGATTGTCCGTAAACGCAGTGAAGGTTGCTGCCGCCAAGTAGTGGCGGAACCGCTCCGTGATAGCCCATACCAACGCTAATAGCTCAAGCTTGAAGGAGCTATAATTCTCGGGGTTCCTTTCGGTCGGCCGGAGTTTTCGGCTAGCATAGGCAATCACCTTCTCCTTTCCATCTTGGACCTGGGATAGGACCGCTCCTAGCCCCACGTTACTGGCGTCCGTGTGGAGGATAAACGGGCGCCCATAGTCAGGGTACGCCAGGACCTCTTCTCCGGTCAAGGCCGCCTTCAACTCAATCAACAAGGATTTTTAGGTTAGCTGTGATGTGCCTACCTGGAGTGTGGGGTGTGGTGGTGGTGTTGTGACCTGTGTCCCCTGGCTTGCCCAGGGCGACACATTAGCAGCCAGTCCAAATAGTGTGATAAAGGCTCCGTTAAAGAGCCGATACCAGCCACTATAGGACGGCCTTGGGGATTGTCTCTACTCTTATGGACTTTGGGTATACAATACCAGCAAGGCTTCGTAGGGTAAGGAGGGATCAATTTGTCCGCCTGCGTCTGCGAGAGAACACCTAGACCAACGAACTTGTTCAAGAGCCGCACCAAAGACTTCTTAAATTCCTGAATGGGGTTGCTAGGCAACGGGGTATAGGTGGCTTTGTTAGATAACTGTCGGAGGCACTCTTGGACATACTGTTGCCGTGTCAGGAGGACAATGTTGCCCCCCTTATCCGCCTCGCGGAACACCGTGTCCTCCCAACACCGCATAATGCGAATGGCAGTCAATTCGCCCTGACTCAGATTCTGAGTGGGGTTAGTATAGATCAATGCCTCAATGTCTATAAGGACAGTATCCTGATACAAGTCCACCAAATTACCCGCTACCGTGGGGGGATAAAAATCGGATTTAATCCCTTTAGTGAACCTATTTACTGGTAACACAGAAGTAGCCACACCGGGGCTAGACCCATGATGGGGTTCATTCAGACTGAGGAGTACCTCAGCATCCCGAACCACATCTGCGTCAAAAGCACCCATGACATCGAAGTGGTTACTATCAACAGTGTACGGGATATGCCCCTCCGGAGTAGATCCCGGACTGCTCGGTGCAGACTGAAAATGTTTGTATAAATGGATCTTACGGATAGCTTTAAACAAATCCACCCTAAACTCAGCAAAATCAAAAGGTTCAGGAATACAAAATTTCAGACCCTTGGAAAGTACAGAAATCATGTCAGGAGATAGAGAATGAGAGGAAAGGTTGATGATTGTGTTCACACTAGACTGAATGACAGAGGGACTATTCAATTCCGCCAGGACACAGATTTCCTCTTGCGCCCTCTGCCCCGTGCGTTTCTTCCTGCCCCCCCGTCGAGTGCGTTTTCTAAAGGGGCAGTAGCTCTAAACGCACCTGAGTTACCCCCAAAGGGGCCTGCGACCACCTCCTCGGAGCCACTGGACTCCGAGTCGGTGGTCCAGTATCCCCTGTTGGCACCCAAAAGTACTCTTCTTCTTAATATGGGGTCTATGCCTATAATTTTTGGTGCTGTCTTTAGCCCAACAGAAAACCTGCTTCCTCTCATAGTCCCTCTTGTCCCTGAGAATTTTTTCTCTTTTTTTATTTTTAATTTCAGTCTGCACGTTCACCAAACTTTTATCAAGTTTTAAACAAAATGCATTCCAATCATCATTTGACATTCTTAATCGTGTATCTTGTTTTAGAGCATCCAGTTCAGAGTTCAGAACAGCATAGTCCTCCTTGTTTTTATCCAATACAAGATGTAACAGTTTTTTAGAGCACTCCAATTGTATATTTTCCCATTGCTGGGTAAAAGCAGTGTCCTCTTGGAAGTGTGAAAGGGTCTTGATAACCCGTAGTCCACGTGGGACCCAATCACATTCAACATACGATTGCAAAGACTGAATAGTCCAAAATAATATCACTTCCTTTTCTGCCAGTGTCTGGATCCGAAATTCCAAGGTTTTAACTCCTAAAACCTCCGTGTCCTTCTTAAAATTACATTCTCCAAAAAAGGAGCCGGCATCAGCCCGTCCAGCCTGCAAGCCTGTAGCACCAGGTGGTAATTCGTTACAATCATCAGACACCTCCATAACAGCGCTGTACCAGCGCACAGAGTCACACCAAAATAATATAGTGACAGAAAGCAGTGTGCAAGCAAACCAAAGAAACAGTCAGTAATCCAGCAAGATAGGAAGGGTGCTGCACCACTGTATGTCACTCAGCGATAACGCATGTGTGCTCGTCGAGGGCTGGGAATTACCGTATCCTGAGCGGGGGTGCTCGTCCAGAAGAAAAGTCCAGGTACCGATGGATGAGTGAAGGAAATGAGGGACCGCACTCCGTACTGCTGTGCAGGAATCTTTAGTTTATTAGACGGTGCAGGGTAAAAAGCAGGAGACGAGCTGTGAGCTGGCTCCCAGGTAGAGGACGACAGCTGTTTCGCCTAACTAATTAGGCTTCCACAGGTCCATATGTGGAGCTACAACGGCGCCCCCTATATAGGAGTGCTCACAGGTGCGTCGCATGCCACATAAAAACATACATAGGAGAATGTAATGTGCATATAAAACATGGAACACACCATGCCACAATACAAAACAATTACACAACTACTGAAGATCCTACAAAGATGATTAGAGCCTCAAGCGGGCTTTACACGCTACAATTTATCTAACGATGTGTCGGGGGGTCATGTCGTAAGTGACGCACATCCGGCATCGTTAGCTATATTGTAGCGTGTGAAACCTCCATGCAATTGCGACTGAACGTTAAAATGTTGATCGCATGCACGTCGTTCAATTACTAAAAATTGAACGTCAGGTTGTTCAATGTTCCCGGGGCAGCACACATCGCTTTGTGTGACACCCTGGGAATGATGAACTGTAGCTTACCTGCGTCCCACGGCTCCCGTCGGCAATGCGGGAGGAAGGAGGTGGGCAGGATGTTTATGTCCCGCTCATCTCCGCCCCTCTGCTTCTATTGGCCGGCTGCCGTGTGACGTTGCTGTGACGCCGAACGTCCCTCCCACTCCAGGAAGTGGATGTTCACCGCCCACACGGAGGTCGTATGGAAGGTAAGTACGTGTGACGGAAAAAAATTGTTTGTGTGACACGGTCAACAAATTGAACATGCCGCACATACGATGGGGACGGGTCACATCACATACGATATCGTATGCGAAATTGTAAGGTGTAAAGCAGCCTTTACTTAGACAAAATTCTGCCACAGGAAGAAGCAGGATTCAGAAAAGGCAGAGGAATAAGAGATGTGATTGCTTACATTTTATAGATAATAGAAAAGGCCAAGGAGTACAAGGAGATCTATTTTTACTTCATCGACTACTACTTGCTTTAATCACCAGACAGTTTGGAATACCATGAAGGACATGGGGGTGCCAAATCATCTGGTCAGCCACATCAGAAACTTTTACATTGAAGAAATAAGCAACATTACGAATGAAACATGGTGACACAGCTCTGTTCAAAATAGAGCGGAGCGTCATATAAGGCGGCAACCTGTCACGATTTCTCTTCAGTTTATATGAAGAAACTATTTTCAGGAAGCCTGGACTTACCAAAAAAGAAGAATAAATATTAATCAATGGATAAATCATCAAGAATTTTAAATACGAAAACAATAGAAGATTGATACCAACAAGTGTATTGTTTTTGCCATTTGGGTTTTGCACTGCAAAGCTGAGTTTTTGACCAAAGTTCTGCAACAAAAAGGCTGCAGTTTAACAGCATAGTGCGCACATGAAACCCAAATTCCCATAGACTTTACTTGAAAAGCAGAACACATCCTTTTTGGCATTAAACGCTGCAGTTGAAAAAGCAGCAAAAAAGCAGGTAAAAAGCAGGTAAAAAGCAAAGTGCGGTCGCACCCTGAGGCTATGTGCGCATGTGTGCGATCTGCACCGCACCTAAAAGGTGCGCTTCAGAGCGCAGCTGAAAAGCTGCGTTCTGAAGCGCATGGTGCCGGCAGATAACGTGCGCTCTGCATGCTGCCTCTCCCTATAGACAGCATGCAAACCGCACGGAAGAAGTGACATGTCACTTCTTAGAACGCAGCGATTCGGGCAGCAGCCGAATCGCTGCGTTCTAATATGCCACGTGCGCACGGCTCCTGCACAATCTCCATAGACTGTGCAGGGGACGCAGGACGCATGCAGTTACGCTGCGCTGCACATCGCAGCATAACTGCATGTAATACGCACACGTGCGCACTTAGCCTTAGAGTTGCATTGGATTATAATATTTTGCTATTTTTGCATACTAAAACCATCCTTTAGAAAAAATTATTTCCTTTTGCATCACCATATTCGGAGAGGTATAACAAGAGTGCATTCTTTTGTTTTTGATTTTACAATGTTCATTTTAGGTGTTAAGTAATGTGACAGCTTTGTAGATTGGATTATTTCGGACATCTAGATACTAAATATTTTAACTTTTTGAGCTTTGAGCTTTTGTATTGTATTTTACTCCACTTTTTGTGTAGCATTGTGATGAAAAATTTGTGTTTTTGTTGCTGTGTTGTATTTTTTTACAATCTTCACTTTGGGGGAAAGTAATGTGACAGCTTAATGGTTGTTCCAGACAAGTTGACACTAAGTATTGTTACTTATTTCTGCACTTCGTGTTAAATTAAAACATATATTTTCATTAATGAGATGACATTTTTAGTTATATTTTATTTACTTATGAGTTTTTTAGAAAGAGAGAGAGAGAGAATGCTGTAAGGCATTTTTATTACTTTATTACAACAGTTTACATACATTTCATTAATATTTCGTACCATTGCCCTTAAACTGTATGACTTGGGTCAAACATTTTGGATATCCTTCCACAAGCTTCACACAATAGTTGGTAGGAATATCAGCTCTTTCTTCCTGATAGAACTGATCTAACTGAGCAATGTTTGTAGGATGCCTTGCTTGCACCTGCCTTTTCAGCTTTGCCCATACATTTTCAATAGGATTAAGATCAGGGCTCTGTGATGACTACTTCAAAACATTAACTTTGTTATCCATAAGCCACTTTGTAACCAGTTTGACAGTATGCTTCTGGTCATTGTTAATTTGGAAGACCTATTTTCGCCCAAGCTTTAAGATCATGGCTGATGTATTGAGATGTTGCTTCAGTATTGCCATATAATCTTCTTTTCTCATTTTGTGAAGTGCACCAGTCCCTCCTGCAGCAAAACAACCCCCAACATGATGCTGCCACCCCGTGTTGCACAGTTGGGATGCTGGTCTTAAGCTTCAAAGCTTCTCCAATTTTCCTCCAAACGTAACGATGGTCCTTATGGCTAAACTGTTCAAGTGTAGGTTCATCACAGCACAGCATATGTCTCCAAAAATTAAGTTTTTTGTTCTTGTAGCTTCTTCCTGGCAGAGGGGCCTTTTAGCCCATGTTGATACAGTACTCGTTTCACTGTGGATAGTGACACAATCTTACAAGCTTCCTCCAGCATCTTCACAAAGTATTTTGCTTTTGTTCTTGGGTTGATATGCACATATCTGACCAAAGTACGTTTATCTCTGGTACACAGAACTCATCTCCTTCCTGAGCGGTATGATAGCTGGACCTTCCCATCTTGTTAGTACTTGCGTATAAGTGTTTGTACCGATGAACAATACACCTTCAAGTGTCTGGAAATTGCACCTAAGGATGAATCGGACTTGTGCAAGTCTACGATTCTCTTCCTGAGATCATAGCAGTGTGTTTCAGGTATGCATTAAAATACATCCACATCTCTTATGAACTCAGATTTTGTCAATAAACGTATTGGAAGCGTCATGACATCATCATATGGGCTGTCCCATATTGTTTAAAGGCATAGTTCACTTTGCATATGTAAACTTTTGACTTTGTAGAAAGTAATAAAAATGCCTTAAAACATTCCCTCTCTCTCATTATTATGGCATTTGGCAAATCCATCCCTCCAGTTCTGAATGCAACAGAAGGGGTGTTACGGTCACCGAGGGGCAACGACTGTCCGGTCGTGGACCCTCTGGATAGTGCACCGGACTCCCCTGAAGGAGCAACCAGCAGCAAATCCCTATACAGGTATTGTGAGGTGCTCCAAATGGAAGGCCTAAATATATGGCAGCCAGGGACCAAAGGCGACAGTCTCTTATGGATAGTTAAAGTCACAATGTCCAGTGCTGGGGTTTTCAGATGTGGCGGTACAGAGGTGTAATTTGAGATGAGATGGCACTGTGGTGATGGCTCTGGCTTGGCGGCACTGTGGCATAGACACAGACGTGGCAGCACTCTGGTGATGGGTCACATGTGACGGCACGGCGGAATAGACTCAGACGTAGTGGCACTCTGGTGGCTGTGCAGACGTGATGGCACACTAACAATGGTGGAGAGCAGGCTCTATGATGAGACAGAGATTAGCAACAGGAGACTAGTACAGGGAAAGACACAGTAACATACAGGGACCTGAGAGCAATCATTATAGGCAACGTTGCTGAGGCGCCTCCTGTCAGGGGAGGCGGTCTTAAATACCTGCAGGGTAATAGATGACTTCAGGTATTGGCTCCGGGTAATGGGAAGCTGGCTCTTTAAGTAAAGAGGTGTGGCCGTGCACAGCCTATGAGCACTTACTGAAGCCCTGCATGTGGCCTGGAAGCAGGAAGAGGTTGCAGCAGACTGCAGGACAGAAGAGGAAGGAATGGAGCTGCCGAATGGGTGAGAGGGAGGACTCCCCCGCCGTGGTCTTGGAGCGGGGGCATGTGGAGGTACCACACTGGTATCGGTCGCCACAGAGCTGCTGGGCAGGTGTCAGGCAATGGGAGCACGCATGGACGCTATACTGGGACCAGAGCTGGGAGCTATAGCTGGGATTGTCATGGGATGTTGTGTGCTTTACATCAGACCTACGGAGGTGTTTTGGGGGTTTGTAAATTGGTGAAAGAAGGGGTGCGTTTTTTTTTTTATTTAAAATAAAGGATTTTTGTGTGTTTGTGTTTTCTTTTACTTACAGGGTTGGTAATGAGGGAGTTTCATAGACACCTCTCCATTACCAACTCAGGGCTTTATGGCAACTGTAATTATTGACAAATCTAAGCTTACATCAACCTCATATATAACCCCAATTATCCCAATCCATCTAATGGATGCTCCAATTGTGGGGCAAGTGTGGGCTGGTATTGTAAGGCTGGGGAGGACCTTATAACCAAGGACCTTCCCAGCCTTAGAATACCAGTTCCCAGCTGTCTCCTTTAGGGTGTTTGCCCACATAGCACATTTGTGTGCAGAAATTCTGCACACAACACTGCATGTTTTGTCAAGAAAAATGCAGCAGAAAAAAATAAATGTAAATTTTTTTTTATCTCGTTCTCGCTTTTTATGCATTTTTTTCTTAGTTTTTACATCATGGTGATTGCAGGTTTTCCTATGCACCCTCCCGGCAGTGTAACCCCTTAAATGCTGTAATCAATCATGATTGTAGCATTCAGGAGACTGGAAGAGGAAATACCTGTCACTGGCAATCGGGTCCCTGAAATTTGATCACAGGCCTCACAGACCATGCATAATGCATGGTATGTTGGATGAATTGTCAGTGCTTTGACTGCAGCACTGACAGATCTAATCCACTGCTGTGATCGAGCACAAGCACTGTAGTAGATTTTATCAGACGTGCTGCACATTTTTTCTGTACCAAAATCTGCATGGAAAAAATCTGCAACATGTACAAAGCAATTCAGGATTCTGATTCCCTTTGCTAGGATGCGTTTTTCCTTTCAATATTGTTTACTGCAAGAAAAAACAGCAAAAACGTATAATAGCGATCACATTAAACCAAATTACATCACTGGTAAAAAATAATTTCTCTCTCATCTGACATGATCAAACATGTGAGATGGGAGTGAAATGTCCTCCCTTAAGGCCACTTTACAGGCAACGACATCGCTAACGAGATGTCGTTGGGGTCACGGAATTCGTGACGCACATCCGGCCTCGTTAGCGACGTCTTTGCGTGTGAAACACACGAACGACCGTTAACAATCAACATTACTTACCTAATCGTTGATCGTTGACACGTTGTTCAAATCCCAATTATCGATGCTGTTGCAGGATGCAGGTTATTGTTCGTCGTTCTTGAGGCAGCACACATCGCTACGTGTGACACCGCAGGAACGAGGAACATCACCGTACCTGCGGCCACCGGCAATGAGGAAGGAAAGAGGTGGGCGGGATGTTCCGCCCGCTCATCTCTGCCCCTCCGCTTCTATTGGGCGGCCGCTTGGTGACATCGCTGTCACGCCGCACAAACCGCCTCCTTAGAAAGGAGGTGGTTCACCGCCCACAGTGATGTCGCCAGGCAGATAAGTCTGTGTGACCGTTACTAGCGATGTTGTGCACCACATGCAGCGATTTGCCCGTGACGCACAACCGACGGGTGCGGGTGCTTTCACCAGCGACATTGCTAGCGATATCGCTGTGTGTAAACTGCCCTTTAGTCTCCACCTGTCCTCCCTAGTACCTTAATTAGCACCAAGTCCCCCATGGACCCCGTTCTATTCTTCTTCCTTTAAAATGAGGGACAATTGCACAGACCAGGCACTTCCGGTACTTTGCGAGGAGTTTAATTGCAGTGATGTCAGTGAGGTCACCACTAGAGTTGAGCAATGTTTGATTCGAACAGTTCGCCAATTTCAAATTCGAGTGATTTTGGGCGGTGTTCGAGCCGTTCGACGAACTCGAATGATTTGCTTCAAGTTCGGTAGTTCGAGTTACGTTCAATAACGGTTCGATCACCAAAAGCGTGGCTTTTCACAGTAAGGCTATGTGCGCATGTTGTGTATTTGCATGCGTCCTGCATCCCTAGCACAATCCCTCTCTCTTTCCTACTCATCGATCACGAGCCCAGGGCTGCACGGCTGTCACAAAGCTCCAGCGGCTTTTCCTCTTTTGAAAATGGCTGCTTCATTATTCAATCTGGTATTCTCTGCTTTCCCCGCCCACCGACGCCCATGATTGGTTGCAGTCAGATACGCCCCCACGATGAGTGACAGCTGTCTCACTGCAACCAATAACAGCCGCCAGCAGGCGGGTCTATATCGTGCAGTAAAATAAATAAATAAATAATAAAAAAAAAAAAATGCAGTTCTCCCCAATTTTGATACCAGCCAGGATAAAGCCACACGGCTGGAGGCTGGTATTGTCAGGATGGAGAGCGCCATGTTATGGGGAGCCCACCACCCTAACAATATCAGCCAGCAGTCGCCCGGAATTGCCGCATCCATTAGATGCGACAGTCCCGGAACTCTACCCAGCTCATCCCAAATTGCCCTGGTACAGTGGCAATCGGGGTAATAAGGGGTTAATCATGACAGATGTCTCCCCGAGATACCTTCCATGATTAACCTGTAAGTGAGAGTAAATAAACACACACAACGAAAAATCATTTATTTGGAATAAAAGACAAAAACCAGCCTCTTTCACCATTTTATTAAAATCCCCAAATACCCCTCCAGGTCCGATGTAATCCACAGAGGTCCTACGACGCATCCAGCTCTGCTACATGAAGCTGACAGGAGCGCCGTAGAACACGAGCGCTCTGTGTCAGATCCATGGAGCAACTGACGTGTGCCGCACTGTCAGCGGGGACATCACTGAGGTAATGCCTGCATGTGCGGTGAAGATGGGGGTTGTAGTTCCTGCGTGTGTGCGGGGATGATGAGTGCCATAGTGCCTGCATGTGTGCGAGGATGATGAGTGCCATAGTGCCTGCGTGTGTGCGAGGATGAGTGCGGTAGTGCTGGTGTTTGACCTCCCATTAATCCATGCATCCATTAATCCCTCCATCCCTCCCTCCATCCATTCATCCCTCCCACCATCCCTCCCTCTATCTCTCCATCCATTCATCCCTCCCTTCATCCCTCCCTCCATCCCTCCATTCCTCCCTCTATCCCTCCATCCATTCATCCATCTTTCCATCCATCCCTCCATCCCTTCATCCATCTATTCATCCATCCCTCCATCCCTCCATCCATCCATTCCATGTGAAAAGAGACGGAAGGCACTCACCAAATATGCGGTAAAAAAGTTGTTTTATTCGACCATCAGGTCAGGGGGAAAAGCATGGCCTTTCATTGGAATGAGCACCATGGCCAGAATGCAAGGAAATTTACAAGCCATGTAATGCATGTATAAACCTGAAATAGGAAGCTTGAGCAGTTAGCTCGCTGAATGATGCCAGTGTTTCCTCCTTTCACTGTTATATTGGAATAAGCACCGTGGTCAGAAAGCAAGGATATTTACAAGCCATATAATGCGTGTGTAAACCTGAAATAGGAAGATTGAGCGGTTAGCTCGCTAAATGGTGCCAGTGTTTCCTCCTTTCACCATCCATCCATCCTTGCAGCTGATCAATCTGCTTCTGGATTCTCTACTGCAATATAGAGGTCAAGATTACCAAATCTTCCTATGCTTTTCATTAGAGGCAGTGGGTCAATGGATAGAGCTGGTGCCTAAAGATAATTAGTTCACGAGTTTGAATCCTGGCCGTCCCGGTAAAGAATTTAATTTATTTTTAAATATAATTATTTATTTAGAATTATAATTTAATTTAATTATGCACTGAGGGGAGGAGGCGGACATCAGCTGCGAGCCGCGGGACACACCTCTAAAATCAGAGCAGTTCACGGAATGAGGCTGCATTGCTCTCTCCTCTCTCTCCTCTCTCTTCTCTTTCCTCTCTCTTCTTTCTCTCTCTTCTCTCTCTCCCCCACTCTTCTTTCTCCTCTCTCTTCTCTCTCCTCTCTCTTCTCTCTCTTCTCTCTCTTCTCTCTCTCCTCTCCTCTTCTCCCTCTCCTCTCTTTCTCTCTCTCTTTTCTCTCTCTCTCTCTCCCTCTCTCTCTCTCTCTTCTCTTTTCTCTCTCTAGTTTCTCTCCCCTTTCTCTCTCTTTTCTCTCTCTCAGACCTGGCGATGATCAGCTGATGCGGTTACCTGACGGAATCAGCTGACACAATAAGTCGAGCGGTGAGGCCGGCTTTTTCCCTGCACGGCCGGCTAAACTATCAGCTGCTGCTGTCGGACAGGAGTCTGCACAGAAGTTTGTAGTTTGTTGTTTTTTGGGGGTTTTTTTCTGCACTGATGCATCAGCCGATTGTATAAAATCCGTTTATACAATCAGCTGCTGTGTAATGTGATTCAGGCCCTTGAACCTGACACATCATCTGATCGCTTTGCCTTCCAGCAAACCGATCAGATGATATGGGATCCAGATTGGACGGCGCGGGACCCTTGACCCAGGATTACTGCAGAGGGGGGTTCTTTATTTCAATAAAGAGGGAGTCACTAATTGTGCTTTATTTCTAATAAAAATATTTTTCTGTGTGTTGTGTTTTTTTTTATCTGTACTAGAAATTCATGGTGGCTATGTCTAATATTGGCGTGACACCATGAATTTCGGGCTTAGGGCCAGTTGATAATATACAGCTAGCCCTAACCCCATTATTACCCAGCGAGCCACCCGTCACCAGGGCAGCTGGAAGAGTTGGATACAGTGCCAGAAGATGCCATATTCTGGGGTGGCTGTGGACTGAAATTCGCATCGGGGGTGCCCAGAAAGCTTGGGCACCCTGTGCTGCGGATTCCAATCCCCAGCTGCCTAGTTGTACCTGGCTTGACACAAAAATTGGACGAAGCCCACATCATTTTTTTTTTTTGTAATTAATTCATGAAATTCATGAAATAATTAAAAAAATAAAGGGCTTCCCTATATTTTTGGTTCCCAGCCGGGTACAAATAGGCAGTTGGGAGTTGGGGGCAGCCCGTAGCTGCCTGCTGTACCTGGCTAGCATACAAAAACATGGCAAAGCCCGCAAAAAACTCCTACATACAGTCCTGGATGGAGTATGCTGAACCTTGTAGTTCTGCAGCTGCTGCCTGCTATCTGTCTGTATGGAGGAGAGGAGACAGCAGCTGCAGAACTACAAGGCTCAGCATCCTTCATCCAGGACTGTATGCTGGAGGGAGAGGCATGGGGAGCAGAACTGCAAGGCTCAGCATACTTCATCCACTAGTGTATGCAGGAGAGCAGACAGCAGCTGCAAAACTACAAGGCTCAGCATCCTCCATCCAGGACTGTATGCTGGAGGGAGAGGCAGGGGGAGCAGAACTACAAGGCTCAGCATGCTCCATTCACTAGTGTATGCAAGAGAGCAGACAGCAGCTGCAGAACTACAAGGCTCAGCATACTCCCTCCAGGACTGTATGCAAGAGTTTTTTGCCAACCAAAAAAATTACGTGGGCTTCGTTATATTTTACGGATGCCCCTAACCCACAGTTGCCTATTTGTACCCAGCTGGGAACTAAAAATATTGGGAAGCCCTTTTTTTAATTATTTCATGAATTTCATGAAATAATTAAAAAAAAACGACATTGGCTTCGCTGCATTTTTGTTTCCAGCCAAGTATAACTAGGCAGCTGGGGAATGGAATCCGCAGCACAGGTAGGCCCGAGCTTTCAGGGCCCCACTGCTGCGAATTGCAGTCCGCTTCTGCCCCAGAAAATGCCGCTTTCATAGAAGCGCCATCATCTGGCGCTGTATCCAACTCTTCCAGCTGCCCTGGTGACAGGTGGCTCGCTGGGTAATAATGGGTTAATACTAGCTTTATTTTGCTAGCTAGTATTAAACCAGAGATTTTTAATGTCAGGCAAGTTTGACCCAGCCATTAAGAATCTCCAATAAAGGCTTAAAAAAAGACACCACACAGAGAAAAAATACTTTAATAGAAATAAATACACAGACACACTTAGAGTCTCCATGTTTATTACTCCATCTCAGCCCTCCACGATCCTGGTCTTCTGTCTTCTTTCTCCTTCAACCCATGCAGCTCTGCTACATCAGACAGAATTGCATGGGAGGAAGACGCTGCTGCTCCCATGCAGTTTAATCACTCAGTGAGTGAGCAGGGGCTGTGGGCTGTAAGCGGTGACATCACCGCTGCCACCGTAGCAATAGCAACCTGACAGGCAGGTTACTATAGCAACGGTGATCTCCGTTATTCCCCGGCTGTGGCATCCAGTCCTTGCATGTGTGCTGACTCTGTAAAGAGCGCTGACATGCATGGACAGGGAGTCGACTATGTGCCAGAGTATCTCGCCAGTACACGGAGATGCTCAAACGAGCACCGCGTACCGGAAAGATGCACTGACAGGACCTAGCATGACGTCTAGCCATGTGACCAGTCTGTAGCCAATGAGATAATAAACACGTGACTGGTCACATGCTATGATGACGTCATGGAAGGTCCTATCATTAGTGCTGGTTACAGGGAGGGCGCAGCGACGATCGGATGGAAAAGGGAGACAGAGTGCAGGATGCATCACGGGGTCCTTTAAGTGTAATGGCAATGTTTATTAACTGTATGTGTACATGTATAATGTGTCTTTATGTGTTTGTGTTTGCCTGCCATTATTTTCAATGGGGTTCGAAGGTGTTCGTCGAACATTCGTCGAACGTTTGCTGAACTGAGCCGCCATTCGACGAACCGAACCGAACTCGATTACTAGGGGGTGGCTCAACACTGGTCACCACGGGTCACACTTGCCTACTTTGTGACCCGGCGATTGTGATCTTCAGTAACCTTACTGACATCACTGCAATTAAATTCCTCAAAGCGTGCCTGCTTTTCCATCCTATGGGGGAACCATTCTATAAATGTCTCCCTCTTTTTATGTCTTGCAGGTTCACTTTTGTAGACTGCAGCGGATTCCGTGGACTAATGCGGCTGTCACACGGTACGGTCTATCGTGCGATCGCACGAGCGATCGTACCCGCCCCCGCCATTTGTGCGTTACGGGCAAATCGCTGCCCGTGTCGCACAAAGCCGTTAAACCGCCGTCACATGTACTTATCTGCTGAGCGACGTTGCTGTGGGCGGCGAACATCCTCTTCCTGAAGGGGGAGGGACGTTCGGCGTCACAGCGACGTCACACAGCAGCCGGCCAATAGAAGCAGAGGGTCGGAGATGAGCGTGACGTAAACATCCTGCCCACCTCCTTCCTTGCGCATAGCCGGCGGGTTCTGCGGGATGCAGGTAAGCTGTGTTCATCGTTCCCGGGGTGTCACACGGAGCGATGTGTGCTACCCCAGGTACGATGAACAACCAGCGCAAAGGAAAATAAATGATTTTTTAAAAATGAGCGACATGTGACAGATAAACGATTTGTACACGATTTGAAAACGCTTTGCGTCGCTCGTAGGTGTCACACGGGATGACGTCGCAAATGATGCCAGATGTGCATCACAAAAACCATGATCCCGACTATGCATCACACGATAGATCGTCTTGTGTGACGCCCGCATAAGTAGCAATCCCTGGACTACTGGAAAAAAAATAATTCTCTGTTTTTTCTTAGTTTTTTTTTGTCAATAAATTGATGAAAAAGAGAATGTGTTGGGGAGTGCTTTTTCAAATAATTTTTTTTGGTGTTTTTATTTTTCTTATTACTGACTAGAGTTTGCGGTTCGAGGTTCTCCAGTTCTAGGTTCGAGAGATTTTGGGGGCTGTTCTAGATCGAACTAGAACTCGAGCTTTTTGCTAAAGCTCGATAGTTCTAGATACGTTCGAGAACGGTTCTAGCAGCAAAAAGCAGGGCTTTTTACAGCTACAGTGTGCAGGAGCCATCGCTGGCAGCCTGCCACAAGCTGGTAACCAAGATAAACATCGGGTATCCAACCAAAGCGCTTTGGTTAGTAACCCGATGTTTATCCTAGTTACGTGCAGGAAGCCGACACTTCCCCGCTCAGCTCGCTCCGCCCCCTCCTGCCCGCGGCATGTACACACGTACACACACACACACACACACACACACACTCTGCACACATGGTCCCGCTCGGCTTACCTGCGGTGATGAAGTCCCGCCATCCCGATCTCAGCGCTGTCACTGTCCTCCATGGCCGCCACTTGTCACATCACCTTCTCTCGCTTCCGACCCGAGACTGACTAGCGGTGACGTCACGGGCCTCTCGCGATACTTGGCTGTGAAGGCGGCGGTCATTGAACTCAGTGACAGGTGCTGTCAGTGGGCAGGAGATCAGCGCAGGTAATGTACTTCGCTGACAGCAGCACTTGTCATGCCCTGCAGTGACCTGGGCGGACCCATTGATGTTAGCTCAGGTCACTGCACTGCTCTCCCAGCCAATGGGGAACATTCTGCTCTTCATTGACTGGGACAGTGTGGATCGTCATGGCAACCCCTTGGATTACACCAGACCTGGATTTGATTTTCTTTCTAAAAAATTGGTTAAAGAGGGAATGTTTTGGGGAGTGTTTTTTCAAATAAAAATGTGTTTGTTGGCCTTTTTTTTTATTACTGACTGGGTTGGTGATGTCGGGTATCTGATAGACGCCTGACCTCACCAACCCCAGGGCTTGATGCCAGGTGACATTACACATCTGGTATTAACCCCATATATTACCCCGTTTGCCACCGCACCAGGGCGCGGGATGAGCTGGGGTGAAGCACCAGGATTGGCGCATCTAATGGATGCGCCACTTCTGGGGCGGCTGCGGCCTGCTATTTTTAGGCTGGGGAGAGTCCAATAACCATGGACCTCCCTAGTCTGAGAATATCAGACCCAGCTGTCTGCTTTACCTTGGCTGGTGATCCAATTTTAGGGGGGACCCCTACGTGTTTTTTTTTTTTCATTATTTATTGAATTTTAAAATAACAGCGTGGAGTGCCCTCAGTTTTGGATTACCAGCCAAAGTGAAGCTGCCAGCTGTGGTCTGCAGGCTGCAGCCGTCTGCTTTACCCTAGCTGGCTACAAAAATAGGGGGAACCCTACGTCATTTTTTTTTTTCATTTTTTTGGCTAAATACAAAGCTAAGCACCCCTTAGTGCCACATGAAAGGCACCAAAGGGCGCAAAATTACAAAATGCAGGAGAGTGGGACATTATGTGTCTTTCTGCCATTATAATGACAGAAAAGACTGATATGAAGTGCACAAGCACAAGAAAATCACCAGAACGCTCTACGCTATGAAAAGCAGTAGAAAATGGCACTGGAGTGAACATGTGACTGCCTCATGTAGGATGAAGCTATGGATCCTGGGTAAATTTATGCATTTACCCTCCTTCAGTTTTTTTGCAGTACACAAAAATAAACGGAAGGCACACGCATGACAAACAGATGACATACGGACCGTCTACGGAACGGAAACGGATGCCACACGGATGCACCCGTGAAAAAAAACGGACTGTTTTTTGCAGACCGCAAAAATGGATCGGTCGTGTTAATGTAGCCTTATTCTGATCTGCCGTTTATAAACAGCAGGCAGAAATAAGTGAATAACGCCCCTCGGCGTCAGAAAATCTCCGGGGTTTCAGGGCTAGCTGAGACCCTGGAGATCATGATTCAGGACGGTTTTTCCAGTCCCCGCTCACGTGATCACAGGTATACACCATACACCGATGATCACGTTACAGTAAATGACAGCGCCGGTGAAAAATTATTTATCTCCCATCTGGCATGAACAAACACTTCTTCTCCACTTCTTCTCCACTTCTCCACTTTTTCTCCACTTTTTCTCCACTTTTTCTCAATTTTTTCTCCACTTTTTCTCTATTTTTTTCTCCACTTTTTCTCCACTTTTTCTCCATTTTTTTCTCCACTTTTCTCCACTTTTTCTCCATTTTTTCTCCACTTTTTCTCCCCTTATTCTCCACTTTTTCTCCACTTTTTCTCCATTTTTTCTCCACTTTTTCTCCACTTTTTCTCCATTTTTCTCCATTTTTTCTCCACTTTTTCTCCACTTTTTCTCCACTTATTCTCCACTTATTCTCCACTTTTTCTCCATTTTTTCTCCCCTTTTTCTCCACTTTCTGTCCACTTTTTCTCCACTTTTTCTCCACTTCTTCTCCACTTCTTCTCCACCTTTTCTCCACTTTTTCTCCACTTTTTCTCCATTTTTTCTCCACTTTTTGTCCACTTTTTCTCCACTTTTTCTCCACTTCTTCTCTACCTTTTCTCCACTTTTTCTCCACTTTTTCTCCACTTTTTCTCCATTTTTTCTCTACTTTTTCTCCACTTTTTCTCCATTTTTTCTCCACTTTTTCTCCACTTTTTCTCCATTTTTTCTCCACTTTTTCTCCATTTTTTTCCACTTTTTCTCCATTTTTTCTCCACTTTTTCTCCACTTTTTCTCCATTTTTTCTACATTTTTTCTACATTTTTTCTCCACTTTTTCTCCGTTCTTTTTCTATGGTCGGTCTACCCATTAGCTCTGCCATGCATAGTGTAGCTCTACACCTACTGCACATGTTACTTTATGATTGACATCTCATTCGTACCAGAGCTGTCTAAGCCTACTCTGACCCCATATTTGTCATTACTATATTGTCCTTGTACTGTATTATGACATTTGTATCATGTGTTTCATTTCTTGCTGTGTTGCAATTTTTTTGCTGCATCCCAATTGTACCTCTACATTGTTCGAGTTTATGTTATTGTTCTCTCACTCTTATGTGATACTGATTATTGTCAATTTTCATGATTACATGCAGATAAGTCCAATCTGACGAAGGCTCAGGCCGAAACGTTATTTGTAACTTGTTTTGGACAAAAACATATATGCTTATGAAAATTTTTTTTTTCTTAATACGGACTGTGTCTGTAATATGTCTGTCTGTATGGAGAAGAGCAGACATCAGCTGCAGAACTACAAGGCTCAGCATACTCCCTCCAGGACTATATGCAGAAGTTTTTTACCCACCAAAAGAATGACGTGGGCTTTGCCATATTTTTGTATGCTAGCCAGGTACAGCAGGCAGCCACGGGCTGCCTCCAACCCCCAGTTGCCTATTTGTACCCGGCTGGTTACCAAAAATATAGGGAAGCCCTTTTTTTTTAATTATTTCACTTATTTCATGAAATAATTAAAAAACAAATGACGTGGGCTTCGCCCCATTTTTGTGTCCAGCCAGGTACAACTAGGCAGCTGGGGATTGGAATCCGCAGCACAGGTTAGCCCGAGGTTTCTGGGCGCCTCTGCTGCGAATATCAGTCCGCAGCCGTCCCAGAAAATGGCGCTCTCATAGAAGCGCCATCATCTGGCGCTGTATCCAACTCTTCCAACAGCCCTGGAGCCAGGTGGCTTATTGGGTAATCATGAGTTAATACTGGCTTTGTTTTACTAGCCAGTATTAAGCCAGAGATTCTTAATGTCAGGCACGTTTGACCCGGCCATTAAGAATCTCCAATAGAGGGTTAAAAAAAAGACACCACACAGAGAAAAAATACTTTAATAGAAATAAATACACAGACACATTAGAGACTCCATCTTTATTACCCCCTGTCAGCCCTCCATGATCCTGCTCTTCTGTATTTCTCGTTCAACAAATGCAGCTCTGCTACATCACTGCTGCATGGGGGAAGACGCTGCTTCCTGTGGAGCATTCACTCCGTGAAAGCTGCACGAGAAGCAGCGTGCAGCCTTCACTCCGTGAGTGATCAGTGCTGCTAGCGGTAACAGCGGTAACGCTGACAGACGCGTTACCATAGCAACGGTGCTCCCGGAGCCGCGGTTAGCGGTGACGTCACCGCTAACTGCGTTGCTATGGCAACGGTGATCTCCGTTAATGACCGGCTGTGTCAGCCGGTCCCTAACGGAATGGGGAGTCGACCGTTTGCTAGAGCATGTCGCCGGTACACGGCGATACACAAATGTGCACCGTGTACTTGAGAGATGCACTCGCAGGTCCTACATGACGCGTCATAGTCATGTGACCAGTCTGTAGCCAATGAGATAATAGCCGCGTGACTGGTCACATGGCTATTTTGACATCACGATAGGTCCTGCATCACTGCTTGCAGTGCCGGTCACTGGGAGGATTCAGCGATCATCGGATGGAATAGCGGCAGGAGACAGAGTGCAGGAGGGATCGCGGGGACCGGTAAGTGTTATGGCAATGTTTATTAACTGTTTGTGTACATTTATCATGCATTTTTATGTGTTTGTGATTGCCTCCCATTATAGCCTATTGGTTCGAGTTTGGTTCGTCGAACGTTCAACGAACCGAACTCGAACGGGACCTCCGTTCGGCGAACCGACCTCGAGCCGAACCGCGACCGGTTCGCTCATCTCTATTACTGACTGGGTTAGTAAAGTCAGGTATCTAATAGATGCCCTAACATTGCAAACCCCTGGGTTTGATGCCAGCGGATATTACTCAAAAAGCAACATGCCACCGTGTCAGTCACCAAGGTAGATGTTTTTTTTCTTTCAGCAATAATGTTGGATTGTTTCTGCATAAACGCAAAATAATTTGCAAATTAAATTTAGCAGTCTTACGGCACTATAACTACACTGAGCAAGCAGTCAGCAAACAGCTTTTCTATCACTAACTCCCTATCAATTAACCCTTTCACCCCTGGGCGATTTTCCATTTTTCATTTTGCTCTGTTTCATCCAAGAGCCATTACTATTTTATTTTTCCGTCAATATTGTCATATGATGGCTTATTTTTTGTAGGATGAGTTGTACTTTTGAATTACTATATTCATTTTACCATATATAACATACTGAAAAATACAAACAATTCCAAATATGGAGAAACAGTGAAAATAGTGAAATTCCACAATGGTTTTTGTTTTTTTGTATTCACCATGTTCACTATATCGACATGTCAGTATGGTGCTTTAGGTCAGTACGAGTTCATAAATACCAAACATGTATCAGAAAAAGGAGAAATGCACAGCTCACTATAGGAATTTAAGGGTGGTGGTGCATGGACAAACTGCTTTGGCTGGCAGGTGAAGAACAAAATTGGAAGGTGAAAAAATCCAGCACCAGCAAATAAAATGTAAAAATTTTGTTGAACATAGTTAAAAAGCTCATAACAAAAATTGTTCAGACGGGTACAGAGCAAAGAAATGTCAACACGTTTCAAGCGAAAAAAAGGCTCTTATTCAAACATGTATACTTTTACTTTTATCTAAGTGAGGAAAAAAATTCAGAACTTTGTCTAATAAAAGAATAGCGCTTTTTTGTCATTTTTTGGGATCTTGGGCTCGGGATCTCAGGATCAGATCAGCAGACATGTGCTGGGATTACCGCCGTGGGCTCACCGCCGGAGCCCGTGGTAACTGGAAGTAGGCGACCAAGGACATAACTGTATGTCCTTGGTCATAAAGCGGTTAAATATCTGTATATTTCTCTATTGCTTAAACTTCCGTCACACTCACGTGTCTCCGGTACGTGTTTGCCTTTTTTTACACATACCGGAGACACGTACACACGTGGGCCTAGGTAATCCTATTGTTTTGGACACACGTAAGTATTTTGGAACGGAACGTGTGTTCGTTCCGTACTTACGTGTGTCCGTGAGTTCCATACGCTGACATGTCAGTGCTTCTCCGCCAGCACGGGTGTCACACGGCCCGCACCCGTACCACATGGATGTAGTGTGGATGCGGGTCCGTGTGACACGCGCCGGAGAAACACACGTGTCAGGTAAAAAATAAAAAAAACACAAACTCACCTCCACGAGTCCTGCAGTCTCTGCCGCGGCTGTCTCCTGCATCCGTCCCCCAGTGAATTTGAACAACGCTTCTTCTTCACTGGGGGCCGGAAGCAGCATCAGCGGGGCGTGGCCTGTGCCTGACACTGTGAATCATCACCGCAGACATCTTTGGAAGAAGCAGGTAAGGCGGGGCTTTCTTTTCTCCGTGTGTTATTACGTATAACACACGGAGAACACGTACGTGCCACAAAAATGGCACACGGAGAGCAAACCACCCCTTTAACACGTATGTGAAAAAAACGCTACGTTTTGTCACGTAAGTGTGGCATAGGCCTTACACACAGTTGTGCTGTCACAAACACTTTTTGCACAAAAATGTATTACAGTTTGCTCTTTCTTCCTCTTTTGTAACATTCTCTCCCTATATAGATTCACCAAAAAGGCTGCTGCATTCCAAGCTTCAGCTTGCATTCAGGCTGGGATGGTACCTCCTGATTGGGATATATCATGAATTGTGATAGCTGCATGTTATTATGAGAAAGTCCCCAGACCAAGCCTAAGGTTACATGAAACATTGAGGCATAATTGCCCAATTCAGTGTTTTGAAATGTGTAAAATGGTGAATGACAATTTTTGGAATTTGTATCAAATTGATTGGCACATCTCTTTGAATGAGTAATTTCTACTGTAGTTTCTGCAAAAGAAAGATGATAAATAACATTTTAATGACTGTTATTATTATTAAATATTAAAAGGTATGCAATAAAAGTGGTTTTCTGAGCATATTATATTTATATAATCTATTATTAGGATAGGTCATAAAAATCATATCGGTGGCCACATGATACCTGACACTCTTAAAGGGAACCTGTCACCAGTTTTTTGCCCTATAAACTGTGGCCATCACCATTTGGCTCTTATATACAGCATTCTAATATGCTGTATATAAGAGCCCAGTCCACTCTGTAGAATGTAAAAATGACTATATAATACTTACCTAAACAGTCGGTTCGGTGCAGACTGGTCAAATGGGTAGCTATATTCTCCAGGTGTGGCACCTCCTCTTTCGGCCATCTTTGTCCTCCTTCTTCTGAAGCCAGGGTGCATGACGTGCCCTATGTCATGCACACACACCAACATTGAGGTCCTGCGCAGGTGCACTACACTTCTTTGATCTGCACCTGCGCGGGACCTCAATGCAGGATACGTCATGCACCCCGGCTTCAGAAGAAGGAGGACAAAGATGGCTGAAAGAGGAGGCGCCAGCACTGGAGAACAGAGACGCCCACATGACCCAACCCAGCGACCGTGTAGGTAAGTATTATAAAGTGATTTTTACGTTCTACACAGCGGCCTGGGCTCTTATATACAGGATGTTAGAATGCTGTATATAAGAGCCCACTGGTAGTGGCCGCAGTTTATAGTCACCTAATCTGGTGACAGGTTCCCTTTAGCAAATAAAAGAATAGTGCTGATTGGCAGTGCTGTAAGTTGCAATGAATGGAGATGTCCAGTGCGACTCCATTGAATTTCTATACACGGTAGCTACTGGAGATGCTATCAGTTTATAGGTAGTGGTGCCGAGTATACCCCCATCAATCTGATATTCATGACCAATACATTTTTTGTGAGATAGAGTAACATTATATGAATATATTTTTTACACAATGTGAAATATTCTCAACAAATTAATGTGGACTTTGAAGAGGAACAAAAAAAGTAATTATATCCTGAACATATAATGGATAGTAATGAAATGTATTCATATGGAAAAGGATAGTAAAATACAGTAGATAAAAGCAATAAAAGTTATTCAAAGAGTATCTCCATTTAAATGGAAAAGTTATTATATTACAAAAGTCTGTATGGTATTGTTTTTTTAAAATACAATTTTCAACATTTAAATTTAAACACGAAGAAGTAAAAGTTGTGGAATTATAGAAATCGCAGGATCGATAGACATGTTAATGATATAGAAATGGAAAAAAAAGAAACATTTTCAAAACAAGTTGATTTACTTATTTTTGATTATGGGTACCACACATAGAACTATACATGCTTACAGGCTTTAGAAACTAATTTGGGAAGAGATCCAAGAGTTCTGTAACCTGAAAATGTTATTCCAATGTATCAGAGACAAGAACACACACACCCTGTATCTGTCAGTGTACAAGTCTTGTCTGTGTCATGAATGATCCAGGACCAATATTCTCTGCTCCAGAGTTTCCCAGCTGATCATATCAGGGGTTAACTCCCATCAGCCTTGTTATGGTTTCAGGAAACACTATATCTGGTCTCTGCACTTGCATTCCTGTGTGGTTATAGTTTTGCTCTGCAGCCTGTGACTGGTTCTGGTGAGATTTCCTGTTTGATCTGACTTTGTTAGGCTACATTCACACTTCCGTTGTTTTGCATCAGTCACAATCCGTTTTGAGACTGATGTGACGGATGCGTTGGAGATTGTGGACAACTGATGCGATGGATCCGTTAAAAAAACTGATCCATTGTAACAGTTTGTACCAGAATCCAGCTGTGGCCGCGGGTAACGTGAGTGACATCACCGCTGACAGCACGACTCACTTCAGTTGCTCCGTGGAGCTCACAGTGAGCGGCGGTGTTCTATGGCCACTCCTGTCAGCTTCCGATATAGCAGAGCTGGAAGCGTCGTGGGACCTTGTGTGGATTACACTGAACCTGCAGTGGTATTTGGGGATTAATAAAGTATTGAAAGAGGGTGTTTTATGTCTTTTAATTCAAATAAAGGAGTTTTCGGTGTTTGTGTTAATTTACTTTCACTACAGATTAATCATGGGGGGTGTCTCATAGATGCCTGCCATGATTAACCTAGGACTTTGTGGCAGCTATGGGCTGCCATTATCTCTTTATTACCCCGATTGCCCCCGCATTTGGGAAATTTGGGATGAGCCGGGTAGAGTCCCAGGACTGTCGCTGCTAATGGATGTGGCAATTCCGGGTGGCTGCTGGCTGATAATTTTAGGCTGGGGGATTCCCCATAACTAGAGATGAGCCACCCCCCTAGTGTTCGAGTTCGTGCATAACAGCTTCTGCTGATACACCTGCATATGTGCGTCCCTTTCTATGGCTGGAATTATTTCGGCAAATTTTGACTTGTATCGGGGATCTAAGAGTGTGGCAACCCAGTAGTCAGCATTAGTTCTAATTCGAAACAAGAATGCCGCGGAGACACCATCACATGGCTATACTATGTTGATGCACTGGTCCTGAAGAAGAGGTATATCCTTGAAACGCATCAACCGATTGAATAAAAGAATACGTTTATAACATCAACATGCTATATCTTCATTTTGGCTGATGCGCAGCATTAACCCCCTCTTCACTCTGATTTGTATGCAGTGTTGAGAAACATGTGATGGTGTCTCCGCGGCGTTCTTGTTTTGCATGTTTTCTCAGGGGGCCTTGTTCTAGTGTCATTGCGTTGAGAAACACGTGATGGTGTCTCCGCAGTGTTCGATGTTGATCTCCCCGAGGTCAACTATCCTTACCTATGTTACTTCTAATTCGGACAATCCGACGGTCATGTTGTAGGTAGTGCAGCAAGAAGGCGCTCATGTGTCTTGCGCATCCATGCGGACCAAGTCCTTGCTGTGTTTGTGGCGGCGAGGTGATAACCGTGCTTCCTTCCTCTGACATCTCCCCTCAACCCTGAAAAACCGAAATTTGACCAAGGTCTCCCTCATCTGCTGAGTCTTCCATGGCCATTGACAGTTCGTCCTCCATTTCTTCCTTGGCTCCTGCACCTTCCTCAACAGTTTGGCTGCTACCATTCGCCCTTGTTAATCCCTCTCCCCCACCATCCCATGCCTGCCGCCTTGGTGATGCTGAATGTCTGGACCTTGTAGATCTTGGTATCCCTTCCGCATATGAATCCTCCTGTACTTCCTCCCCTTCCTCCTTTTCCACCACCTGACTCCGAATACTGTTTAGAGTGTGCTCTATCATGTAAATGACTGGAATTGTCATGCTGATAATGGCATTGTCAGCACTAAACATATTCGTCACCATGTCGAAACTGTGCAGAAGGGTGCATAGGTCCTTGATGTGAGACCACTCCATCAGCATGATCTTCCCCACCTCTGCATCTCGTTGGCCCAGGCTATACGTCATAACGTATTGCACCAGGGGTCTGCGGTGCTGCCACAGTCGCTGCAACATGTTTAGAGTCGAATTCCAGAATGTCACCACATCATATTTCAGTTGGTGAACCGGTAGGTTGAAAGACTTCTGGAGCGATGCAAGTCGGTCAGCTGCGCCGTTTGAACAATGGAAGTGAGCAGATAGTGACCATGCCCTGTGCAGAAGCCCATCTAGGCCGGGATAGTGGGTTAAAAATTGCTGGACAACAAGGTTCAACATGTGAGCCATGCAAGGCACGTGTGTCACCTTGCCCCGGTGAAGGGCTGCACCCAGGTTTGCAGCATTGTCACACACAGCCTTCCCTGGCTACAGGTTGAGTGGAGACAACCATTTACGAAACTCGGTCTCCAGAGCTGACCACAACTCCTCAGCTGTGTGACTCTTATTTCCCAGACATTTCAACGTAAAGACTGCCTGATGCCGTTGAGCTCTGCTGCCAGCATAGTAAGGAGGTGTGCGGGATTCCTTGTGTGCAGTTACAATGCGGGTGGCCTGACTAGAAAGGCTTTGGGCAGAGGTGGAGGACCTAGACGAGGTTCAGGAGGCAGAGGCAGTGGAGGAACTTCTACATACAGAGGATTGATGCACAACTCGTGGGGACGGCAATACTTGTACAGCAGACCCTTCTCCATCTCTCACCATAGTTACCCAGCGCTAGTGATGAGCGAGCATGCTTGTCACTACTCGGTACTCGCACGAGTATCGCTGTACTCGGGCTGCTCGGCGGGGACCGAGTAATCTCGCGATACTCGTGCTGTACTCGTGGTCTTCATTTCTGCATGTTGGCGCTCTTTTGAGAGCCAGCCCTCATGCAGGGATTGGCTGGCAGACCACTGCAATGCCACAGCCCTGTTAGTTGTGGAATTGCAGTGATTGGCCGGCCTGCACAGCGTGACCGAGCCTTTATATCGGCCGGCGCGCTGTGCTCTGCTCACAGCTATCCAGACAGTGAGTGCAGGGAGAGTGTCGCTGATTCAGGGAAAGCTTTGCGGCCCTTTATAGCTTTTTCAGTTGCAGGGCTGCAAACAGTGTGACCAAAAGTCCTTCTCAGGACTATTCTAGTTGTATACAGGCAGGCAGGGTATAGCCAGGTCGGAGTACAGTAGCAGAGTCCTTCTCAGGACTACTGTTGCTATATACAGGCAGGGTATAGCCAGGTCTGAATACAGGCTAGTGACCAAAAGAGTCCTTGTCAGGACTATTGTACCAGTATACAGGCAGGCAGGCAGGCAGGGTAGTGGTGACCGTATACCAGCCTTCATCATATCTGGGGCTGGTGTACACAGTGTAAAACAGTCCAGATAGTGTCTGACTTGTCTGTAATTGTCGCTCCCCAAAAAAACCTGTTAGGTTATTATTGCGTCCGTGCTTGGTTTTTAAAACCGCACGTGTGTGCCTGTTGGTGGCAGCGTACAGGTGCACTTGTGTGCAATTTCCACACACTTTGATATAACGCACAAGTAGTGAATATACACGTCAGCAGTGCACAGCATTGCAAAATGCGCAAGGGCATTGGCAAGGAACAAGGAAGTGGACGTGATGGTGGTGCAGGCAGAGGCCGAGGTCGTGGGCAAGCTCTAATTTCGCCACAACAAAGGGCCACATCTAGTCGCTCGCACGTCCTGTCCCAAATTCTTGGGGACCGCAGCAGTACACCGCTCTTGAACCAAGACCAGTGTCAACAGGTTGTTAGTTGGATAGCAGATAATGCTTCCAGTCAGATTGGCACCACCACAAACACTCTGTCTTCCACACGGTCAAGTGTCAGTAGCCGTGATACTGCACCGCACATTTCTGAACCTGATCCTCCTTCCTACCACCAGGCTGAGTACACGTCCTCCTCGGACATTAATGATCCCACACTTGGACACTCGGAAGAGCTGTTCACGTTTCCATTCACACATTCTGGCCTCTCGCCAGCTCATATTGAAGTGGGTCATGAGGAGATCGTCTGTACAGATGGCCAAATATTTGAGCAGCCACGTTCTCACGAAGTTGGCAACGTGTCTCAACAAGTGGTGGACGATGATGAGACACAATTGTCAGCAAGTCAGGAGGAGGAGCAGGGTGCGGAAGAGGAAGACGACGTGGTGGATGATCCAGTAACTGACCCAACCTGGCAGGAGGATATGCAGAGCGAGGACAGCAGTGCACAGGGGGAGGGAGGCGTAGCATCACAACAGGCAGTAAGAAGCAGGGTGGTGGCCCCAGGCAGAAGTCAGGCAACCGTTCCCCGGAACAACACGACGACACAAGGTGCCTGTACAAATGTTAGGTCTTCCCGAGTCTGGCAGTTTTTTAAGTTGGATCCAGATGATTCAAAAAAGGCCATTTGCAACACCTGCCGTGCCAGCATCAGCTGGGGTACCAAAACTAGCAGCCTGACCACCACCAGCATGATCAGGCACATGTCAGCCAAGCACCCGACTTTGTGGGAAGTACAACAGAGTCGAGGAGCAGTGCTTGCTGATGTCACTGCTACGTCTTCGCTGGTTGTGCATGCGAGCCAATCCTCTGTCCATGCTGCCTGCGAACAAGCCTCCTCCACTCCTGCACCTGCAGTTGCCTACGCAGAAAGAACACCATCATCAAGCACGTCCTTGTCCCAGCGCAGCGTTCAGTTATCCATTCAGCAAACCTTTGAACGCAGGCGCAAATACACTGCCAACACCCCACATGCCACAGTTCTAAATGCTAACATTTCGCGACTGCTTGCGCTGGAAATGTTGCCTTTTAGGCTGGTGGAGACTGAAGCATTCCGTGACCTGATGGCGGCAGCTGTCCCACGTTACTCGGTCCCCAGCCGCCACTATTTCTCCCGGTGTGCCGTCCCCGCGTTGCATAACCACGTGTCACAAAACATCACACGTGCCCTGAACAACGCTGTTTCACCCAAGGTCCACCTAACCACAGACACGTGGACAAGTGCTTGTGGGCAAGGCCGCTACATCTCGTTGACGGCACACTGGGTTAATATTGTGGAAGCTGGGACCCAGTCTGAGCGAGGGACGGAACACGTCCTTCCCACACCAAGGTTTGCAGGCCCTACCTCAGTCAGTGTTTCACCCACACTCTACAGCTCCGGAATGTCATGCTCTTCAGCCTCCTCCTCCTCCTGCGCATCCTCATCCACTGTGCCCTCCACACCAGTCACAAGCTGGAAGCACTGCAGCACTGCCTCGGCGAAGCGGCAACAGGCTGTGCTGAAGCTAATCTGCATAGGTGACAAACCCCACAATGCAGAAGAGCTGTGGACAGCTCTGAAACAGCAGGCAGATCACTGGCTCACACCTCTGAACCTAAAGCCAGGAAAGGTCGTGTGTGACAATGGCCGGAACCTGGTGGCGGCTTTGAGGCGAGGCCAGCTGACACATGTTCCATGCGTGGCCCATGTGCTCAACCTCGTGGTTCAGCGGTTTATAAAGTCATACCCAGAGCTGTCTGATCTACTGGTAAAAGTTCGCCGCCTGTCTGCACATTTTCGAAAGTCACCTACTGCTTCAGCCGGCCTTGCCGGCTTTCAGCGCCGTTTGCATCTTCCGGCTCACAGACTGGTGTGTGATGTCCCCACACGTTGGAATTCAACTCTGCACATGTTGGTCAGGATATGTGAGCAGAAGAGGGCAGTTGTTGAGTACCTGCATCACCTAAGCCGTCGGGAAATGGGTCAAACTCCACACATAACACCTGAGGAGTGGAGATGGATGTCAGACCTATGTACCATCCTCCAAAACTTTGAGGACTCCACCAAGATGGTGAGTGGTGATGACGCCATTATTAGCGTCACCATACCGCTACTCTGCCTTCTAAAACGGTCTCTGCTGAAAAACAAACATGATGCATTGCAGGCGGAGCGCGATGAGTTGCAGCAAGAAACAGTAGTGGGTGTGGGTGATAACACACAGCCCAGCCTCGTCTCATCACAACGTGCAGTGGAGGACTATGACGAGGAGGAGGATGAAGACATGGAGCAACTCTCCGGCCAAATTGAGGATATGACATGCACACCAGTCATATCCTCGGTTCAGCGTGGCTGGCCAGAGGACAGGGTAGATGAGGAGGAGGAGGAGGAGGAGGAGGAGGACAGCGTGTTCAGTCATCTTGTTGGTCAGGCTACTGAAGTCCTGGCTGTTAAGAGTCTGGCGCACATGGCTGACTTTATGGTAAGCTGCCTGTCTCGTGACCCTCGCGTTAAGAACATCTTGGCCGACAATCATTACTGGTTGGTAACACTGTTAGACCCACGCTACAAGGAGAACTTTTTGTCTCTTATTCCCGTGGAGGAGAGGTCAACCAAAATGCAGCAGTTTCGGAAGGCCATACTCACGGAAGTAGGCAAAGCATTCCCCTCACAAAACGCTAGCGGCATAGGTCATGAATCAGTGGACAACCGAGGCGTACAGCCGAGAGAGGCACAAGTCCAATCCGCCAGAGGTAGGGGAACAGTCTTTAAGATGTGGGACAGTTTTCTCAGCCCCTCACGTACCACAGCCCCTGAGGTGCGGGGTAGTGCCACAAGAAATCCTAAGTTTGCCCAGATGCTGAAGGAGTACCTTGCAGATCGAACAACAGTACTCCGACATTCCTCTGTGCCTTATAATTATTGGGTATCCAAGCTGGACACGTGGCATGAATTGGCTCTCTACGCCTTGGAAGTCCTGGCCTGCCCTGCTGCTAGCGTTTTGTCAGAGCGTGTTTTTAGTGCCGCAGGTGGAATCATTACAGATAAACGCACCCGCCTGTCAACTGAAAATGCTGACAGGCTGACTCTGATCAAGATGAACAAGGGTTGGATTGGGCCAGACTTCACCACACCACCAGCAAATGAGAGCGGAATTTAAAGTTTGCCATGTACCTCCACTCACCCATGGGTACACACTTCTGGACTTTGGATAATCGCTGGACTCCTCCTCCTTCTCCTCATGCGCCACCATGATGATGACCGTTACAAATTGCAATACTTAGGCCTTTGTTTCAGGTATACCCCCAGTGGTAAATTTTTTCGCCCATTCTTTGCAGAATGGACATTACAACGACAGGAGACCCGCTCCTTTGCAATGGGAACAATGTTTTGAGGCCCTCATGCACGTCTCTACCCAGGGACAACGTGGAGCCTCCCAATTTTTGGCTGCCCTGCCTAAGGGCTATACTATAATACACCCACTTCCTTAAAATGGACACTTAATGTTTTGAGGCCCTCATGCACGTCTCTACCCAGGGACAACGTGGAGCCTCCCAATTTTTGGCTGCCCTGCCTAAGGGCTATACTATAATACACCCACTTCCTTAAAATGGACACTTAATGTTTTGAGGCCCTCATGCACGTCTCTACCCAGGGACAACGTGGAGCCTCCCAATTTTTGGCTGCCCTGCCTAAGGGCTATACTATAATACACCCACTTCCTTAAAATGGACACTTAATGTTTTGAGGCCCTCATGCACATCTCTACCCAGGGACAACGTGGAGCCTCCCAATTTTTGGCTGCCCTGCCTAAGGGCTATACTATAATACACCCACTTCCTTAAAATGGACACTTAATGTTTTGAGGCCCTCATGCACGTCTCTACCCAGGGACAACGTGGAGCCTCCCAATTTTTGGCTGCCCTGCCTAAGGGCTATACTATAATACACCCACTTCCTTAAAATGGACACTTAATGTTTTGAGGCCCTCATGCACGTCTCTACCCAGGGACAACGTGGAGCCTCCCAATTTTTGGCTGCCCTGCCTAAGGGCTATACTATAATACACCCACTTCCTTAAAATGGACACTTAATGTTTTGAGGCCCTCATGCACGTCTCTACCCAGGGACAACGTGGAGCCTCCCAATTTTTGGCTGCCCTGCCTAAGGGCTATACTATAATACACCCACTTCCTTAAAATGGACACTTAATGTTTTGAGGCCCTCATGCACGTCTCTACCCAGGGACAATGTGGAGCCTCCCAATTTTTGGCTGCCCTGGCAAAGGGCTATACTGAAATAGACCCACTTCCTTACAATGGGCACTTCAGGTTTAAAGGCCCTCATGCACGTCTCTACCCAGGGACAACGTGGAGCCTCCCAATTTTTGGCTGCCCTGCCTAAGGGCTATACTACAATAGACCCACTTCCTTCCAATGGGCACTTCAGGTTTACAGGCCCTCATGCACGTCTGTATGCAGGGGCATTGGTGAACCTCACAATTTTGGACTGCCCTGGAAAAGGAAAATACTACAAAGACTCACTTCCTCAAAATGGGCACATTAGACTCAAGAGGCCTTCATGTACGTCTCTTCTCAGGGACATCGGAGTGCCACACAATGTTTTCACGTAAAATCTTTCATGTATTAATCTCAAAAAGTAACATACACCAGCTCTATCTCACTATTGGGTATGTGCCCTTAACATTTCCGCCATGAAAAATCATTTTGGGGTCATTTTGGAAGGTTTTCTGGTGAGTCCGTAAAAATGGCGTAAAACGCGGACAAAATTGTTCACAGCTGTGACTTTTCAGTGATAAATGCTTCAAGGGGTCTTCCCCATGCTGTTGCCATGTCATTTGAGCACTCTTCTGAGACTTTTGTGACATTTTTAGGGTTTCTCCATGCTGCCGGGGGGTCATTTCACAAAAATACTCGGGTCTCCCATAGGATAACATTGGGCTCGTTGCTCGGCCCGAGTACACGAGTATCTTGGGATGCTCGGCCCGAGCTTCGAGCACCCGAGCTTTTTAGTACTCGCTCATCACTACCCAGCGCCCAGTAAGCGACATTTAATGCCACTGTCCATGCTTACTGGTCCAAGTATCGGTGGTGAAATGCACCCTGTCACACACAGAGTTTCTCAATCCTCTGTGTCCACCAGGCGGAAAGGCAGCATTTTTGTAGCCAACAGCTTGCAGAGGGTGAAAGTCAACCTCTTAGCTTTGTCTTGGCTAGGAGGAAATGGCCTTTTATTTGTCCACATCTGAGGAACCGAGATCTGGCTGCTGTGTGGAGACGGTGGTGAGTGGGGTGTCCCTGCAAAACTGCAGGTCTGTGAGGAAAGTGCAGGCGGAGACATGATGTTGCCTTCATCCAAAGTTGGTGCTCTCAATGTCTGAGAGAGCTGTACACCAGCACTTGTTTCCCCTTTGAAACCAACTGACGACCTACCAAGCAAACTGCCTGTTGCGGTTAAAGTGGTGGAAGGTCTGCATGGAAGAACAGGTCTGACAGCTGTCCCCACAGTCATAGAAGATGAAGAGCGCGCGGATGCACTGGAAGGGGCAGGCGGTGGTTGGCCCGCTCCGCTAGGCCACATTGCAGCACAGTGAGCTTCCCACTGGGACTTATGCTTGTTATTCATGTGACGATTCATGGAAGAAGTTGTCAAACTAGGGAGGTTTTGGCCTCTACTTGGAGATTGGCGACAAATCTTACAGATGACATGAGTTGGGAGATCCTTTGTGATGTCAAAAAAGGACCAAGCTAGGCAAGGCTTAGAGCCCATGCGACCTGCAGAGCCACCCCTACTTGTGCTCAGAGGCAGAGTTGTGGCTGCAGTTGTTGACGTGCTTCCAGTACTCCGTCTGTGTTCAGGAAGGCACAAGCGAACCTCGTCGTCAGTCGCATTCTCCTCCACCGCCTCTGCTGACCTCATCGAGTGCCTGACTGTGGGTTGACAGTAAGTGGGATCTACAACCTAATCATCTTCCTGGGTGTTTGCACTCCCCTCATCCTCAGAGCTAACCTCTTGCTGCCGTGACCGAAGAGTTAAGTTGTCATTTCAATCAGGTATCTGAGTCTCATCGTCATCAGAATGTTCCTCATTGTCTCCACCAAGAGGTGTTACAGTTTGGGAATGAGGGTCTACATTATGCTCAGAAACTTCTTCATCAGGGCCTGAATCTGACTCACAAAACTTCTGGCCATCACTGCAGATCATTTCCTGGTCTGGACTCACTGTAGCTTTGGCGCAGACCTCTGATTCCCAGGCTATAGTGTGACTGAAAAGCTCTGCAGACTCAACCATCTCTGTTACCCCATACTCTGCAGGGCGTGTGGAGACTTGAGAGCTGTTTGAAAGCAAGTGCGATTGGGATGACAACTCAGAGAACTGGAGTCTTTGGGATGTTGAAGTTGAGGTGGAGGAGAGGCCACTTGATGGAGCACTTGAGATCCATTCAAGCATGTGCTTTTTTTGTGCATCATCTACCTTTGGTAGAGTTGTTTGGTTCCGGAAAAAAAGGGATCACAACAGATTGTCCACGGAAAGTAGTAGACATCTTACTTTTGCTGGAAGATGGCCTTTCTTCAGCAGATGTTACTGTTGCTTTACCACCTATCCAATGGACACAAACTTTTTTCCCTTTCCAACACGCCTGTTCCCCTTTCCACCAGCATCTGTCCTTTTGCCACTCATTGTTAAAAAGACGGCAAAAAAGACGTCAAAACACGCGTTGGGAAGCTTCCCTGCAGTTCCTGGTATGTAGTTACACTATATTGATCATGCTACAATGTGTCAATATATACCTTTTTTTTTTTACACAATCTCCCTATGGTCTCCTATACTATATGGCCTCTCTAACAATTGCATGTAATATGTTCAGCATATTGTATCATTCACATTAATGTATCCTTTATATGTGGTTCATATTTGAACTTTTTCCTATAGAGCGTAGTGCACTGGGCACTTTATATTTGTTATTTATGATTTTTCATTTATTTATTTAAATGAATTAATTTATGCTTAACATATTATTCATCCTTTGATTACCCTGTCTATTTAATGTTAGAACTGTATATCATATCTTTGTGTGGAGACAATTAATGTGGAATAGTTCAGGTTCAACCTTTTTCTATGTATTCAGTATCTATTTACTTTTTAACTCAGCACTTGGCACTTTATGCATGTTTATTAGACTGAATTTTTAGAAAAAATAATTTATTGCAATTAACCTGACTATTTCCTTATTACTCCCCACCACTAATATTTTGTGGGCATCTAATATATTGACCATTTATATACCTCATTGTAACTCATCAGGTGACCACTCCAGGGTCATTGTTTCACTGTGTATTTTTCTCCAATCCTTCCTAATTCCTAGTTTTATTTTTTAAAAAAAGTCTTCAATAATAAAAATTATTGCTTTTACAGCATGTGTTTCAGTATTTTCTTTGTAGGTTATAATGTATATATGTACTGGAACCACTAACATGGCTTTTTGTATATTGAGATATTGAGTTTCCAAGCTCAACACTTGGCCAGACATCGCCTTTTACGCTTTGGAAGTTGTAGCTTGCCCTGCTGCGAGTGTGTTGTCTGAGCGTGTTTTCAGCTCAGCGGGGTCAATAATAATAGATAGTTGCTCACGACTATCCACGGAAAGTGCAGACAGTTTGACAATGATCAAAATGAACCATAGATGGATTGCCCCAGAGTATCTCAGGCCGCCTGTTAACAAGACCCAATAATAAGTGTAGCCCCGAAATTTGTATTCCTTAAGTTCAAATAAGTGCCATTGTTTCTCATTCAAGACTATTTTGTCTTCTATCATCTAATGACACCCCATGACTAGTGTAACTTGTTATGCTGCTGCCATGTAATTGTTTTCCCAATCACCCAGGGCAATATTTTTCAAGCCTTTGTACATTATGCACTGGCACAACCACTGTCGAGGCTACACTGTCTAGAACAATTGGTCAGGCAGTCTCTATTTGTGTTTTTTTATTGATGCTGTGCTCCCCAGTGTGTTACACCTAGCCCCCTGCAAAATCAGATTTTTTTTTAGCTCCTTGGTATATTATGGCCTGTTGCTTATGCTACCAATTTTTTTTAAAAAAAAGCTGTTGGGAGCTGTTGGGAGTACCTTGTGATGCTGTGCTCCATGGTGTCTGAACCATTATCCCCTGGGGAAACTGAATTTATTAAACTCCTTGGCATGTTATACCCTGTTGCTTATCCTACCAATTTTTTTAAAAAAAGCTGTTGGGAGTACCTACTGATGCAGTGCTCCATGGTGTCTGAACCATTACACCCTAGGAGAACTGAATGTATTAAACTCCTTGGCATGTTATGCCCTGTTGCTTATCCTATCAATTTTTTTAAAAAAGCTGTTGGGAGCTCTTGGGAGTACCTTCTGATGCTGTGCTACATGGTCTTTGAACCATTTCCCCCTGGGGAAACTGAATTTTTTTAAATCCTCAGTGTTAGCTAGTGGAATAAAGCCTGAGTTCCAGAGTGAAACAACTGCTACTTCCACGGTGCTGCATGCTGCACAAACTGTGGTCTATCAAGCAGGCGATTATGCCTCCTGCTCCCAACCTGCTTTTGGTCAGATGCAATCATCATCAATGACATCAACTTCGATATCCCAGCATGGCGTTCATTGGTCCATAAAACATACATTTCTGAACCATTTGAATAAAATTTGAATAGAGGGCCACTGGAGCCGGTGGTGTTGGTGGAAGAGGAGGAGGAGAGCAAGGCCAACATCCAAATGGCTACATTGGCAATAGCACTGTAAAGTGTTATGGAGTACGTATTCCAACTTTCACACTAATGATATAGGTGACACAGAAAACTACATTTGACTGCCATCTCTCCCCAATGTATGGTACAGGGCCCACCTGAGAGCCCTAAGAAGTCTGAGATTTGAGGAAAGCCAGTGGCCCTTTCTACATTTGAATAGAGGGCCACTGGAGCCGGTGGTGTTGATGGAGGAGGAGGAGGAGGAGGAGGGCAAGGCCAACATCCAAATGGCCACATTGGCAAAAGGACTGTAAAGTGTTATGGAGTACATATTCCAACTTTCACACTAATGATATTGGGGACGCAGAAAACTACAAATGATTGCAATCCCTCCCCAATGTATGTTACAGGGCCCACCTGAGAGCCTTAAGAAGTCTGAGATTTGAGGACAGCCAGTGGCCCTTTCTACATTTGAATAGCGGGCCACTGGAGCCGGTGGTGTTGGTGGAAGAGGAGGAGGAGAGCAAGGCCAACATCCAAATGGCTACATTGGCAATAGCACTGTAAAGTGTTATGGAGTACGTATTCCAACTTTCACACTAATGATATAGGTGACACAGAAAACTACATTTGACTGCCATCTCTCCCCAATGTATGGTACAGGGCCCACCTGAGAGCCCTAAGAAGTCTGAGATTTGAGGAAAGCCAGTGGCCCTTTCTACATTTGAATAGAGGGCCACTGGAGCCGGTGGTGTTGATGGAGGAGGAGGAGGAGGAGGAGGGCAAGGCCAACATCCAAATGGCCACATTGGCAAAAGGACTGTAAAGTGTTATGGAGTACATATTCCAACTTTCACACTAATGATATTGGGGACGCAGAAAACTACAAATGATTGCAATCCCTCCCCAATGTATGTTACAGGGCCCACCTGAGAGCCTTAAGAAGTCTGAGATTTGAGGACAGCCAGTGGCCCTTAGAGGTGCTGCTGGAGGAGGAGGAGGGCAAGGTCAACATCCCAACGGGCACTTTGTAGCTGATCTTTTAAAGTGCTGTCAATATGTCCCAAAAAGGAGGTGTGAGACAGACACCAATATAATGTATAAGTTACAGCCCTTTCTAATCGAAAAAGAAGGAAAAATGTAAAAAACGAAACTTGTAAACATATGCTAAAGTGTTTTTTTTGGGAGGTTGGGGCTTGATTTGACGTTTTATTTCGGTGATTAGGCATTAGAAACTTTTTCTTAGCAATTTCCCCTCTTTTACTTTGGTTTGAGAGCTGTTCTGGTGACTACGTAAATGCTGCGTGCTGCTCTGAGCACGTTATTCAAAGACACCAGAAATGCAGTCAGGCACCTTCTATAGGTTGTGCCCATACTGTTTCAGCCTTTTCCCATCCATTTCAGCCTTTTCCTCAGCCACCACAGGTCACCGACAGGTCCGACGTATAATTATTCGAGGTTCCCATAGACTTCCATTGGGGGTTGAATATTCGCGAATACTCGAATAGCGGCGAGGTATTCGCCGGATATCCGTCAAAGCGAATAAAAGGGAATTTGATCATCCCTAATAATAATGTTTAGTAGATATGTAAAAAAAAAGTGGCAATATTTTTCAATTTAATCAACCCAGACCTATAAAACATTTATTAATCCCTTCACGATCAAGGACGGATCTATCCATCAAGGAGCGTGTGAGGTTAAGCCCCGCCCCCTGCCGCGGGCAGGTTGCGGCGATCTGCGCACATATCAGCTGTTTTCAACAGCTGACAAGTGTGCCTGCATGTTACGAGTGGAATCGCTTCCAATCGCAACATTTAACCCCTTACATCTCGCTGCCAAAGTCTGGTAGCGAGATGAATATGCGCGCGGCCATTACTTTTACTTACCGCTGCCCCTACCGGAAGTCACGTGCGTGATCACATGACTTTCGGTAGTTGCCATGGTAGCACAGGGTCATGTGATGATGCCTGTAGCTATCATTAGTCACTTTCGTTTTCACTCAGCCCGGAGCCGAATGAATCAGAAAGTGTTCATATCTGCTGTTTACAGCTGTGCAGCTGTGATCAGCAGATAGGGCAGAGCGATCGAATTGCTGATCGCAATAGCCCCCTAGGGGGACTGGTAAGATAAAAAAAAGTTAAAAAAAGTTTTCAAAAATAAAAAAACCCTAAAAGTTCAAATCACCCCCCTTTCTCCCCATTGAAAATTAAAGAGTTAAAAAAATAAAAAATATACACATATTTGGTATCGCTGCGTTCAGAAATACCCGATCTATCAAAATATAAAATCAATTAATCTGATTGGTAAATGGCGTAGCAGCAAAAAAATTCCAAACGCTAAAATTGCGTTTTTTGGTCGCCGCAAATTTTGCGCAAAATGTAGTGACAGGCGATCAAAACGTTGCATCTGCGCAGAAAGTGTACCATTAGAAACGTCAGCTTCAGACGCAAAAAATAAGCCATCACTGAGCCATAGATGCCAAAAAATGAGAATGCTACAGGTTTCAGAAAATGACACAAAACGTGCGCCACTTTTTTTTAACCCCTTAGATACAAGTAAAACTGCACATGTTTGGTGTCTACAAACTTACACCAATCTGAGGCATCACAATGACACATCAGTTTTGCCATACAGTGAACACGGTGAATAAAATATCCCAAAAACTATTGTGCGATCATTCTTTTTTTGCAGTTTTTCCACACTTGGAATTTTTTTTGCTGTTTTTCAGTACACTATATGGTTCACCTTATGATTTTATTTA
The DNA here is from genome assembly GCF_048569485.1 of Anomaloglossus baeobatrachus. Taxonomy (NCBI): domain Eukaryota; kingdom Metazoa; phylum Chordata; class Amphibia; order Anura; family Aromobatidae; genus Anomaloglossus; species Anomaloglossus baeobatrachus. Next base: position 458,492,020 of record NC_134354.1, read on the forward strand.
AAAGTACAACTCGTCCCGCAAAAAACAAGCCCTCATATGGCAAGATTGACAGAAAAATAAAAAAGTTACGGCTCTCGGAAGAAGGGGAGCAAAAAATCAAAACGGATAACGCTCTGAGGCTGAAGGGGTTAAACATGCTATCATGTATTTAATCTGTATGTTTGCCTTTGTATTATATGTTTCAAGTACATTTTGTGATAAATCATTACAAATCTGCTGGTTATAATCAATTGCAGAGCATTTCAAGTAGGCTGTTTTAATTTGAGAAAATAAATGGAAAGTATACTAAAAAGCTGGATAAATAATGGCTTATCTGTTGTTAGTTAAACATGCAAAAATTGCAATATCATGCTATATGTTTTCATCATTCACACAGGCATTTTTATTTTTTTCTCTTTTCTTTTCTCTAGATGATATTGTCACAGATCATGGAATTTGCAAATTGAACCAAAAGACTCTTACTTCTGAGAGGACCTGGACAGTAATTTTATGCTTCAGTTCTATTCTCTTTTAGTCTATGTATAAGAGTCCTGCCCATGTCAACATATCTTTGTTGTCACGAAGAAGGTGCATCCTAGCTGTGAATTTTGTAATAAAATGCCACAATGAATTCAGAAAAGCAGTTGTATTCTGAACTTGGCTCAGTCCATTTGACAGCTTCCTGGACGTGATTCTTTTATGTTACTGTGCTGGAATTTTTTCAGGGACAACAGGTTTCCGACACAATGAGAAATTTGTCAGCAAATTCAATTTCATATTAACTAAATAATGCATGGCCACATTACAATTATGCCCTGCAATTGTGGATAAATAACAAAAAAATCCTCAAAACAAAATAACCCTCCTAGAAAGAAAACTGTACGCATTGAAAGAAGTCATGTTTATGAAATACGTTCAGATGTACATCATATGTGAAAAGGAAAATAAAATTACAACGTGCCAAAATGTGTTGTGTTGCAACAAGTGCACAATATAATTATTATTGATAACACAGGTTTAGAAAAAAATCTTTTCCTTTCCAGTTGATAAGAGGTTTTTTTTAGGGGATTTAGGGTATTTTGAGGGTGCTGAATTAAAAAATTCCATTACTTTTGCTGAATTGGTTCTAGTTTTTGAGATAATGGTAATCCATGAAAATAATGCATTCCTCCAATGTGATGTGTGTGATACTGAATAGAGATGAGCGAACCTGTTCGGTTCGCACTTGCCAATTTCAGATTAGATACAAACTTTGGCCTGTTCGTTCGGGCTTGGCCTATCAAACACTTTACTCAAAAGTCGGCAATGTTCAGTAAGTGTTCATTTGCAGATAAGCCAATTCTGGCCCCATCATAGCCATGTCAAGGATTGGCATGGCTGTGATTGGCCAGGGAAATTACTGTGAAAAAGGAAGTAAAAGTTACAGCACAACATACTTACCAAGTCTCCAACGGCTGTAACTGCTCCCATGGCTGTACTTCCAAGGCTGATGATTATCTCTCATATACATATTCACTGCTTTCCTTGCCCGCCGGCATCTCTGATTTGCTGCAGTCACCCTCGCCCTCAGACAGCGTCTGTGATTGATTTTATTTTAATTACAGACCCTTTCTGCACGTCTGATGAGAGTAAGCAGTGGAGTTCCCTAACAAGTGACCACATTTTGGAAACTAGACCACTCAATCAATTTATCTAGATGTTTGGTGAGCTCTTTAAACCCCCAGGTGCTTCAAAGAATTTTATAAAATTGAGCCGTGAATATAAAAAAATAAATTTTTAACCACAAAAATGTTGCTTTAACCCAAATTTTTCATTTTCACTGGGTTAACCCCTTCACGACCCATGACGGATCTATCCGTCATGCATCGTGTGAGGTTAATCCCCATCCCCTGCCGAGGGCAGGTCGCGGTGATCCGCGCACATATCAGCTGTTTCCAACAGTTGACATGTGTGCCTGCATGTTATGAGTGTAATCGCATTCCACCCGCAACATTTAACCTCTTACATCTCGCTGCCAAAGTCTGACAGCGAGATGTATATGCGCAAGGCCATTATTTTCACTTACCACTACTTCCACCGGAAGTCACATGCGTGATCACGTGACTTTCGGTAGTTGCCATGGTAGCACAGGGTCATGTAATGACGCCTGTAGCTATCATGAGTCACTTTCGGTTTCACTCGGCCTGGAGCCGAGTGAATCAGAAAGTGAACTTATCTGCTGTTTACAGCTATGTAGCTGTGATCAGCAGATAGGGCAGAGCAATCACATTGCTGATGGCTATAGCCCCCTAGGGGGACTAGTAAAATAAAAATAAATAAAAGTAAAAAAAAAGTTTTAAAAAATAAAAAAATAAAAAAAAGAAATAAAAGTTCAAATCACACCCCTTTCACACCATTGAAAATTAAAGGGTTAAAAAAAAATATATACACATATTTGGTATTGCCGTGTTCAGAAATGCCCGATTTATCAAAATATAAAATCAGTTAATCTGATTGGTAAACGGTGTAGCGGCAAACAAATTCCAAATGCCAAAATTACGTTTTTTGGTCGCCGCAACTTTTACGCAAAATGCAATAACAGGCGATCAAAACATAGCATCTGCGCAAACTTGGTACCATTAAAAATATCAGCTAAAGACACAAAAAATAAGTCATGATGGAGCCATAGTTCCCAAAAAATGAAAACGCTACGGGTTTTGGAATATGGCGCAAAACGTACAGCACTTTTATTGGACAGGCTTGTGAATTTTTTTTAACCTCTTAGATACAAGTAAACCTATACATGTTTGGTGTCTACAAACTCACACCGACCTCAGGCATCACAATGACACATCAGTTTTACCATATAGTGAACACGGTTAATAAAACATTCCAAAAACTAATGTGCGATCACACTTTTTTTTGCAGGTTCTCCACACTTGGAATTTCTTTGCTGTTTTCCAGTACACTATATGGTAAAACTTATGATTTCATTTAAAAGTACAACTCGTCCCACAAAAAACAAACCCTCATATGGCAAGATTGACAGAAAAATAAAAAAGTTACGGCTCTCGGAAGAAGGGGAGCCAAAAACAAAAACGCAAAAACGAAAAGCGTCCTGGGGCTGAAGGGGTTAACAGGGAATAATGGACCATATGTTTTGTTATGTAAATTTTCCTGAGTACTAAAATACCTCATATGTGGTCGAAAACTACATTTGAGGCAAAGTACAAAGTGAAAAAGTGAATGTGCGCCATATTTCAGTTCAGAAATAGTGGGAATGGTTTGAAGGGGGAGATGAGCAATCCTGCTGAGGATCGCATCGGGATCGCCGAACCCGCCTGGGTTCACCCATTAGATCGCCAATCTGTTGGCCAATCCTACCTGAAACCATTGAATTTAATGGGAGGCAAAACTTATGTGTTTATGTGTTATAAAATGGTGTAGAAGGGCTGCAAATGGTGTAGGGGGCTGCAAAAGTATAAAAAATAAGGAGGGAATAAAGCTGGGCATACTTACCAAGTCTCCCTGTGGCTGTAACACTACTTCCGGGGTTGCCAATTATCCCGAACTTTCAGCACCAAATCTGCATGTCTTGGCAAAAAATATGAAGTTTTCTGACAGGAAATGCAGGTCTGTGAACTCCAGCCGTGACCGCAACTAACCTGAGTGACGTCACCATTCATCGCTGTGGCTCATTTTCTACTGAAGTTACAGAGTGCGGTTATGATCTATGGACTCATGATGTCAGTTCAGATGTAGCAGAGCTGGATTCGTTGCTTGACCTCGCGTGGATTACGACAGAACTGAGTGTTTGGGGGTTAATAAAGGGTTGAAAGAGGGTTTTTTTTGTAATTTATTACAAATAAAGGATTTTTTTGGTGTTTGTGTTTATTTACTTTCATTTAAAGATTAGTAATGGGGTCTCATTTATTACTAATCTAATGATTATATATCAACACTGAAAATGGTTAATTAGGTATAAAGACTCTCCTAAAACTGAATATAGCTCAACAAAAAAAAAAAAAAAATCATATCTATTTTTCCAAAAGAAGGAGTTTGCATGTTCATAATGAATCAAATTTAATCTTTATTGAAATAGAAAATAATCCAAACAATTCCCCACACAATAAAAAAGATATATTCAGAAAGAATTAATATTGTACATATATAGGACAAGCAGCATAATGTATATTGCACGTAACCATGTCCAAAAGGAACATATAAAGTGACTAATGCCTGGATCAAAACAGAGCTACGGAAACAAGATATCCTACCAAAGCCTATTATAAATATAAAGTGCTGATGTGCATATCAATTGCACATATCCCTTGTATAGAAAGGCTATAACGATGAAATAACTGCTGCTCTAAAAAAACCCCAAGGACCTGTCACTGCTGGTGTAACTAATTAAATTACGTGCTACCACCTGGTAAGTATAAGATACCAAAATGAAAGTGTAAGTGTCACTTGATGTGGACACCATACCCATTCCAATGTATACCGCCGGAACAATTTCCAAAGTGTACAATCAATATAATATAACTATGCGGTAACAATAAGGAATCTCAATTACCTGGGTGGAAGAGTGTTCACGTGCTGCCGTCCTATACCCCGACGTACGTTTCACAACCCAGCTTCTACAGGGGGCATGCCGGGCTGGAAGAAACGCTAGGATTAAATACACACGCCCAGCCAATCGGGGAACACAGTAGCGCTTACGTCAGCCATCCTCCTCCCTCGTTAAAACAGACTTCCTGCTGGGTGACCATGGAACGCAACCTGCGTGTCAAACACAGGAACTGTGCAGCGACGCAGGTAGGTCCTAAAATATGCGCCCTTTATTCAGTTCCGGGAAAGTTTTGGCCACATAAGCGCATGACCCCGACGGCATAAAGTAAAAGAAGGCGTGTTAAATAATGGAGATCAATGTTAGATCTCGAAAATGTCATACGACAAATATAATTTCACAATATAATATCAACTTATGTGCACCCACATCAGAACACCAATAGTTAAAATGACATACTACTACCTCACCTATACCCTATCATAAAATCACTGATTACATGAAGAAGGAAAATTATGTCCGATATTGTAAATACGGCAATTATTCTTCTACATTACTAGAGCAATCCTGCCTGCAACAAATCATATTTATAACACCCACACATAAGTATATTTAATGCAAGACACATATAAGCACACATATAAACACATATATGTATCAATAGCTGTAGCTGATGGTGGATCCCAATTCTCTGGAAATATAAATGTCACTTGGCAGAAAGTTCACAATCGAACAGTATAAAGACCGACGTCATAATCTAAGAGGAAGAAGAGTGAAAATGATTAAAAGGACACTAAAAAATCTTTTATATATATATATAGAATAAATCCTAAATTCCCCCATACCCACACACAAACATATAAAATCCAGTTAAAAAATTAATTAAAAATTAGAAAATGGCGAATTGATACAGAAAATGCCTCACAAAAAGGCCCCAAACCCCAGGGTCTCCTCATTGAGGCCCTGCGGGCTGAGGGTACCTAGCCCAAAAATCCAACGGCTTCCTATTCTCGCTAATATTTTACCCAAATCACCTCCCCTAATGCCAAGCACCACCTGATCGATGGCCTTGACCTTCAGGGAGTGGGGATTGCAGTTGTGGAATTCTCTAAAATGTCGTGGTATTGTCTTCAGTTGTGTAGTTTCCTCCACGGTCTTGGCCTTAACAATATCCCTGCAGTGCTCTCGCACCCGCACTTTAAGCTCCCGAGTGGTAAGACCTACATACAATTTTTTGCATGGACACTCCCCCAGATAGATAACTCCTTTTGAGGAGCACGTGAATTGTTTTCTGATTGTAAATTTCCGGGATCCATCAAAGTTTTCAAAACTCTTGGATTTAACCAGATTGGCGCATGCCTTGCATAGGCCACATGGGAAAAAACCTTGATCAGATATTGGCACTACTCTCTTGTCTCTCAGCTGTGGGTCGAAGTGGCTATGCACCAATGTATCCTTCAAGTTCTTCGACCTCCTTGCTGTGATGAGAGGTTTTGAGGGCAATACTCTTTTCAGAATTGGCTCTGAACGTAAAATTTCCCAATGTTTGGATACAATGTCTCTCATCTCTCCCCATCAATTATGATATGTAGTTATGAACCGTACCTATTCAGCTTGTCTCTTCTTGTTACTTGTTTGGTCTGCAGATTCATAATTATTGGAGAACAGTAATGAACTCCTAGGGGCCTGCTCGGCTCGATGGTAACCCTTTCTGATGACTCTTTTACTGTATCCTGTTTCCAAAAATCGTTGTGCCAATTCACCAGATTGTTGTTCAAAAGTTTTCAAGTCAGAACAAATTCGCTTAGTCCTTAGGAATTGTCCCGTTGGTATTCCCGAAATTACTGCCTGAGGGTGGGAGGAAGATGCATGAAGGAGGCTGTTTGTGGCAGTGCTTTTCCTAAAAATGGAGGTAGACAAGAAACCATTATCTTCAGCTTTAATTAGGATATCCAAAAAATCCAATTCCCTACCCTGCTTTAATGTGAGTCTGGTATTTTGATCATTGTTATTCAAACTCTGCATTACCTCTTTAAGATCATTGGGGGTGCCATCCCAGATAAAAAGAATGTCATCAATGTAGCGCATCCAATTATGGATGCTACTACAACCTGGGATGGCCTCCCCATGAAAAATGTCCCGCTCCCATGCACCCAGAAATAAATTAGCATAAGAGGGGCGCACGACGCCCCCATTGCTGTGCCTTGTATTTGCAGGAAGATCTTTTGATCAAAGGTAAATGCATTGTGCGTCAGCACAAATTCAAGCAAAAGTAGTAACAGCTCAACCATATCCTTGTCAATGGTGCTGCTGCAGAGGAAAAAGGAAACTGCCCGAAAGCCATCTGCATGTTTAATCGATGTATACAAAGACTCGACATCGGCCGTAACCAGAACGATATTAGGATTAAGTTGAATATTGTCCAGTCTACGTTGGGCCGATGTCATGTCCTTGATAAAAGTTGCAATTCCATGACCAGTGGCTGCAAATAATGGTCAATAACATTACAAATCACCTTACACAGCCCACCATTACCTTCCACTATTGGCCTCCCAGGAGGATCCGTTATATTCTTATGCACTTTAGGGATAAGGTAAAATGTCGCCAATCGAGGATATAAATTTTTAATACATTCCATTAATTTCTTGGGTATAGATCCCCTTTGAAAAGCCGCCATGAGAATAGAAAGCAGTTCTTCCTGAAATGTAGGGAGAGGGTTAGCTATCAATTTATTGTAACATTGGCGTACATTGAGTAACTTATATGCCTGCCGTTAATACATGGTAATAGGCCATATTACCATGTTCCTGCCTTTGTCGGCGGGTTTGAAAAGCACATCATCCCAAGACCGTAATTCCTCCAACGCCCGCTTTTTCCGTTTACTGAGATTCATGTGGCCAGAGCTTGTAGAAAACCTCTCCTGAAACTCCTGAGATATCGTTCTGGTAAAAATCTCAATGGCCGGGCATGAATTGAAAGAGGGGAATTTTGTAGATTTTTTTAGAAGTACATGAGGAAAGGTACTCACCAAATGGGGTTCACTTTCCTCTTCTAAGGATTGTAAAGTAGCCAATGCCTCCCTCTCCTGTGTGGAAAAAAGGTCCTCTGTATGTTCAGATTTACTATACAGTCTTTTGAAAAACAAAAAAAAAACTTTCTGGAAAAAAGGTGAAGATCCTTTACGGACGTAAACGGGTCTGCTGAACATGAAGGGGAAAAAGATAATCCTTTGTTCAACAGTGTAACATGTAACTCAGATAACTCATATTGTGACAAATTGATTACCTTCAATTGTTGTTGATCCCCAATGTTATCCTTATTAAAAATATCATAAGTACGTTTCCCAAATTTGTGTTTATTCTTGGAACGTGTATTAAACATATGACCTTGTTCTGCTGAAGTGCTGCTACTAGCCACACTAGATGGTAAAGATTGAATAGAGGAACTTCTTGACCGATGGAGGGCCTGATCCATTTTCTTAGTCTGCCATCAAAAGATTTTATTATTTTCAAAGTCCCCCACATCACGCAAATATTTCTTCTGTTTATCGGCGCTTATGTCTTTTTCCCACTTCTCAAAATCCTTTTCAAGTAAGATTATCAGATTCTGAAAAAATTCAACACTCATCTCTTTTTTGAGGGTCTGTTGAATCATCTCAATTTCTTTTTTAATAACATTCAAAGTCATAGAATTTTTTTCAATAATGATGCGAATAAATTCAAGAGAACATGTGGTTGCAGCAGTCATCCACCTCTGAATCAAACCATCATCCTCCAATTCAAAAGAAGTATATATCTGTATCCGTAGTCCTCACGGGACTATCTTCTGTTCTAAATAACTATCCAGTGACATACAAGTCCACCACAACTTAGTTTTTTTATGCAGCATATTCCTATATTTTTTCGCCAATTCCTTATGTGTACCGTCAGTTTTTACATGAGCTGCAATATCTCGTTTAAAAATACCCGAGGCTTTAGACTGCCAGGCTGTAAGCTTGGCCTCAAAGTCCATACTTCTGAAGGACCAGTCTGTAATAAAACAGAACAGCAATATATATCAACACTGAAAATGGTCAATTAGGCATAAAGACTCTCCCAAAACTGAATATAGCTAAAAAAAAAAATCATATCTATTTTTTTAAAAGGAGTTTGCATGTCCATAATGAATCAAATTTAATCTTTATTGAAATAGAAAATAATCCAAACAATTCCCCACACAATAAAAGAGATATATTCAAATAGAATTAATATTGTACATATATAGGACAAGCAGAGTAATGTATATTGCACGTAACCATGTCCAAAAGGAACATATAAAGTGACTAATGCCTGGATCAAAACAGAGCTACGGAAACAAGATATTCTACCAAAGCCTATTATAAATATAAAGTGCTGATGTGCATATCAATTGCACATATCCCTTGTATAGAAACGCTATAATGATGAAATAACCGCTGGTCTAAAAAAAACCCAAGGACCTGTCACTGCTAGTGTAACTAATTAAATTACGTGCTACCACCTGGTAAGTATAAGAGACCAAAATGACAGTGTAAGTGTCACTTGATCGTGGATACCATACCCATTCCAATGTATACCGCCGGAACAATTTCCAAAGTGTAAAATCAATATAATATAACTATGCGGTAACAATAAGAAATCTCAATTACCTGGGTGGAGTGTTTACGTGCTGCAGTCCTATACCCCGACGTACGTTTCGCAACCTGGCTTCTACAGGGGGCGTGCCGGGCTGGAGGAAACGCTAGGATTAAATACACACGCCCAGCCAATCGGGGAACACAGAAGCGTTTACGTCAGCCATCCTCCTCCCTTGTTAAAACAGACTTCCTGCCGGGTGACCATGGAACGCAACCTGCGTGTCAAACACTGGAACTGTGCAGCGACGCAGGTAGGTCCCAAAATATGCGCCCTTTATTCAGTTCCGGGAAAGTTTTGGCCGCATAAGCACATGACCCCGACGGCATAAAGTAAAAGAAGGCGTGTTAAATAATGGAGATCAATGTTAGAACTTGAAAATGTCGTACAACAAATATAATTTCACAACATAATATCAACTTATGTGCACCCACATCAGAACACCAATAGTTAAAATTACATACTACTACCTTTACTAGTATAAAAATATAAGGAGGAAATAAAGCTGGGCATACTTACCAAGTCTCCCCGTGGCTGTAACACTACTTCCGGGGTCGCCAATTATCCCAAGCTTTCAGCACCAAATCTGCATGTCTTGGCAAAAAATGTGACGTTTTCTGACAGGAACTCAGTGACCTCACCTGTGGGGAGGTCCCTTACTTCATTTGAGGTCCCCTGTGGTCACAGGTGGAGGGCTGTGGGAACTCCAGCCGTGACCGCAACTAACCTGAGTGACGTCACCACTCCTCGCTGTGGCTCATTTTCTACTGAAGTTACAGAGTGCGGTTATGATCTATGGACTCTTGATGTCAGTTCAGATGTAGCAGAGCTGGATTCGTTGTGGGACCTTGCATGGATTACGACAGACCTGAGTGTTTTGGGGGTTAATAAAGGGGTGAAAGAGGGGTTTTTTTGAAATTTATTACACATAAAGGATTTTTTTGGTGTTTGTGTTTATTTACTTTCATTTAAAGATTAGTAATGGGGTCTCATTTATTACTAATCTAAGGATTAGTGGCAGCTGTGGGCTGCCATTAACCCCTTATTACCCCAATTGCCACAGCACCAGAGCAATAAGGTTTAGCCAGGTAAAGTACTGGGATCGTTGCATTTAATGCATGCAACAGTCCTGGTCGGCTGCACGCTGCAATTTTTAGGCTGAGGGGCCCAATAAGCACAGCTCTCCCCAGCCTGAGAATACCAGCTCCCAGCTGTCGGCTTTATCATGTCTGGGCATCAAAATTGGGGAGGATCGCACATATTTGTTTTAAAAAATTTATTTAAATAAGTAAAAAAATCACATACAATTCTTCTTGTTTTGATACACAGCCAAGATAAGTACAACCTGTAGCCATGGGCTTTATTTGTGCTCTGTGCTGGGTATTAATATATAGGGGGACTACACAATATTTTTTAAATGTATTCATTTATTTTATACCAGTATAACATTGTCAGAGAGGGTTGGGGTGTGATCTGACTGAAGCAAATCAGAGAGATACTGGTGGGAGGGGAAAGCAGTGTATTTGTAAAGGGGCTAATTAGCTGCCCCGGAAGTATGATTTTGTAATTTTCCTATCTTTTCAGATAAAGATCACTCATCTTTTTTTGCTGATGCCGTGTCACATTTGCAGAGCCCCTGAGGTGCCATAGCAGAAACCCCCACAACTGACCCCATTTTACAAACTGCACTCCTCAAGGAATTCTTTAGCATAGTTGACATTGTTCATTGCTCTCTCTCCTTCTCACACTGTACAGACTGTCTGTACAGAATGATGAAGCAGAGTTGACATTGTTGATTGCTCTCTCTGCTTCTCACATTGTATAGACTGTCTGTATAGAGTGATGTAGCAGAGTTGACATTGTTCATTGCTCTCTCTGCTTCTCACACTGTATAGTCTGTCTGCATAGAGTGATGTAGCAGAGTGGACATTGTTCATTGCTCTCTCTGCTTCTCACACTGTAAAGACTGTCTGTACAGAGTGATGAAGCAGAAATGAAATTGCTATACCTGTGGACTATGGATTTTTATAATAAAGATGGAGTCTGTAAATGTGTTTTTGTTTTATTTCTAATAAAAAAAAATTATCTGTGTTGTGTTTTTCTTTTACTGTTTACTAGAAATTTATGGTGGCCATGCCTAATTTCACGTGACACTATGAATTTCGAGCTTAGTACCATCTGAGAATACAAAGCTGGTATTAACCCCTTTATTACCCAGCCAGCCACCACCATCAGGACCACTGGATGAGCTGGGTGAAGCGGCTGTAGATGGCGCTAAGAAACAATGCGCCATTTCCAGAGGCGATCAAATTATGGCGGGAGCCAATGCATTTTTTTATTATTTTTTTTAAATAAAAAAAAATGAATGGGCTTCCTTGTATTTTGATTACCAGCCAAGGTAAAGCCAGGCAGCTGGGGGTGGGGGTGACAGCCCGTAACTGTCTGCCTTATCTGTGCTGAGATTCAAAAATACTGCCGAGCGTTATGTCATTTTTTTAAATTATTTATTTACTTCTATACAACTATATATTGTGTGTGCGTGTGTGTGTGTGTATATATATATATATATATATATATATATATATATAAATATACAGCTCTAGCCAAAATTAAAAGACCACTGCAAAACTGTCAGTTTTTCAGATTTTTCTCTTTAGAGGTATATGTGCAGTAGTCTCTTAATTTTTGCCAGAGCCATATATATATACATTAATATTTTTAAGTAGAATTTATTTTGTTTTTTCACAGTGTGTGACTGTTCCTTTTTTTTCATATATTTCATATCACGTACAGATACGCACCTGTTCACATTTGTAAAGGTGCTGCAAGTCCAGTTTGAAATCAGGTAAGAACCAGCGTGGGAAACCAGCAAGGGAATCCCTGTTTCATTCTGTTTTTTTTCTCTACATTGTATTTAACAGGGAGTGATGCTCTGTTTGATGGATTTGCATTCTAGCTCCTGGCAGCTTCATTTGCCTTCTTTGTGTTCCCCTGCTGATCTTGTAGGTTTTTAAAGCCCAGAAAAGATGCAGTTTATAGTAGGACCCAGCAAAGGAGGGTGCCGTGAATGGGTGCTGGGCTAGTATTACAATGGCCATTATAATATTCTAAATACCTCCATTAATATTTTTTAGGTAGAATTTACTTTGATTTTTTACAGTGTGCCAATGTTCCCTTTTTTCTCATACATTTTTTATATATATATATATATATATATATATATATATATATTGTACACAATATATAGTTGTATAAAACTAAATAAGTAATTTAAAAAAATGACGTAGCGCTCCGTGGTATTTTTGATTCTCAGCGCACATAAAGCAGACGGCTATGGGCTATCACCCCCATCTGCCTAGCTTTACCTTGGCTGGCAATCAACACACAAAAAAGCCCATTTTTCATTGTTTTTTAGTTACTTAACAAAAATTATTAAAAACAAAATGTATGGGCTCCCGCTGCATTTTCTATTGCTAGCTAAGGGTAATCCAAGCAGCTACTGGCTGCTAACCCCCATTGCTTGGTGTTACCTTCACTGGCAATGGAAAATCCAAGGAAGCCCTTTATTTTACGTTTTTTGCCAAAAAGCTAAAAAAAAAAAAAATGATGTGAGCTTTGCCATATTTTTGTATGCAAGCCAGGTACAGCAGGCAGGTGCGGGCTGCACCAACTCCCAGCTGCCTATTTGTACCCGGCTGGGAACCAAAGATATAGGGAAGCCCTTTTTTAATTATTTCATGAAATAATAAAAAAGAAAATCGACATAGGCTTCGCCCCAATTTTTGTGTCCAGCCAGGTACAACTAGGCAGCTGGGGACTGGAATCCGCAGCGCTGGGTGGCCCAAGCTTTTTGGCCCCGCCCCTTATCTTCTTACGCTGTATTCAACTCTTCCAGCGGCACTGGTGCCGGGTGGCACGCTGGGTAAAAAGGAGTTACTACCAGCTTTGTTTTACCAGCTGGTATAAAGCCCAAGATTCTTAATTTGAAGCCAAGTTTTACCAGGCCATTAAGAATCTACAGGGTTGAAAAAAGACACCACACAGAGAAAAAATACTTTATTAGAAATAAATACACAGACACACTTAGAGACTCCATGTTTATTACTCCCTCTCCCCCCACGATCCTGGTCTTCTGTCTTCTTTATCCCATCTAGCTGTGCTATATCAGAATGCATGGGGAGGAAGACGCTGCTCCTCCCCGTACAGTCTAATAACTCAATGAGTGAGCAAAGGCTGAGGGTTGGTAAACGGTGATGTCACTGCTGCCACCATTGCCATAGTAACCTAAAGAGTGGGCTACTATAGCAACGGTGATCTACGATCACCTGATCCCCAGCACCGCTATTCACCGGCTGTGGCTGCTAATCCCTGCATGTGGGCTGACTCTGTAAAGAGTGCTGACATGCAGGGATGGTGAGCCAAGCATGTCCTAGAGCATCTTGCTGGTACACGGTGCTTTCCAAGTATACCGTGAGTGCGGAGATGCTTAGGCGAGCGCCAAGTACTGGCGAGCATGTTGACACTACAGGACCTTAGATGACATCATAGTCATGTGACCAGTCTGTAGCCAATGAGATCATACAACATTCACATGTGACTGGTCACATGCTATGACGTCACAGAAGGCCCTTTGTTTACCATGCGGCACAGCGATGAATGGATTCGGAAGCAGAAGTGGCGGGAAACAGAGCCTGCAGGACGTGTCGCAGGACCTGTAAGTATAATGACAATGTTTATTATTAACTGTATTCTTTATTTTACAGCCCCCCCCCGTGGACTTTTACTCAGCCCCCAGACAATTACTCACATTTCCCATTGATTTGCATTGGTGTTATGATCCGGAACCATGGAAGACAACCATAAATCATTGGTAAAAGGTGACAAGAGCATTGGCAACTAATCTGGCCACCATCCCCTTACTAACCATCAACCCTAGAAGTAGCCAAGGGGTGAACTAACATCCTGTGCACCGTGAACCCAGCCGGAGAACTAACTATCCTAAAGGAAGGAAAGATGAATAACTCTCTGCCTCAGAAAATAGATAAAGAATAGCAAGCCCCCCACATTCAAAAGGTACCGTCACACTAAGCAACATCGTTAGCAACATGGCTAGCAACATCGCTGCTGAGGCACGACTTGCTAGCGATGTTGCTGTGTGTGACATCCAGCAACAACCTGGCCCCTGCTGTAAGGTCGCTGGTTGTTGCTGAATGTCCTGAACCATTTTTTAGTTCTTGCTCTCCCGCTGTGAAGCACACATCGCTGTGTGTGACAGCGAGAGAGCAACAACTGAATGTGCAGTGAGCAGGGAGCCGGCTTCTGCGGACACTGGTAACCAATGTAAATATCGGGTAACCAAGAAGCCCTTTCCTTGGTTACCCGATATTTACCTTCGTTACCAGCGTCCGCCGCTCTCATGCTGTCAGTGGCGGCACCCTGCTCCCTGCACACATAGCCAGACTACACATCGGGTAATTAACCTGATGTGTACTCTGGCTAGGAGTGCAGGGAACCAGCGCTAAGCGGTGTGCGCTGGTAACAAAGGTAAATATCGGGTTGGTTACCCGATATTTACCTTAGTTACCAAGCGCAGCATCACTTCCACGTGTCGCTGCTGGCTGGGGGCTGGTCACTGGTTGCTGGTGAGATCTGCCTGTGTGACAGCTCACCAGTAACCCGTGTAGCGACGCTCCAGCGATCCCTGCCAGGTCAGGTTGCTGGTGGGATCGCTGGAGTGTCGCTCAGTGTGATGATACCTAAAGACTGCAGTGATATAGGAAAACACAATACACAGATAGATGATAGGATTAGCAAAAGGTGATTCCCTACTGACTAAATAGGACAGGACAGGAAAGGAACTGATAGTGGCCAGAGAAAAATCCTGCAAAAATCCAAATACCTGATAGTACAAAAAGGCCCTCAGATCACTATATCTGAACTCCGTCCTATACCAGGCGCTCTGTCTTGTCATACCAATGAATAGAAAGCAGGAATCATTACAAATTCAAGATAAACAAACACATGGACTTATAGGGGCAATACTCCAAACATAGCTGTAGGGAGCTTCCCAGCTAAGTAACTGAGAGGGAAGATCCCTGCATGCAAATAAACTGACAACAACCACAGTAAATGACAAACCCAGATAAGAGCCAAAAGAACCAAGGAACAAAATAAAGAGCAAAGCATTTATCTGAAGTAGATGTGGTCTGGAGCAGGATGAAGCAGGCTGGTGAACAAGGAACAACTGACATCCGGCATAGCCTGCTATCAGATCAGGGATTAAATAGGCAGAGAGTTAGCAATGGAAGCGCCTATTGCTCAACACACCTGGTCTCTGACCAAACCATTCCTGGCCACAAGAGGGAGCCTCACAGCAGCCAAAGCATAACTGACATTCACAACACATTGGACTCGCTACTCGTAATGAGTACCCGAGTATTAGGACCTACTCGTTACGAGTATAGTGAGTCTGAGTATTTCACTACTTGCTCATCCCTAGCCACTGCATAATACAAGGTAATATTGTGGTACCATGTTAGCCATAAAAATTTATTGAAATACTATGCCCCAAGAATGTCAAAAGTATTTTAGGAGTGATACCTTTATAGGCTAACTAGAGAAATTATATTAGCAAGCTATTGGCCAATGTACAAAGGAAATGTTAAAAGAGTTGTTTACCAATATCTATATACAAGTTCATATTCAAATTGATGGAGCTATATATGTAACGTGTCCGGTGCTGGGAGGTAGAGAGTTTGTCAACAATATATGGCTGACATACAGGCAGCAAACAATGGCAAGTGGGCTCCTAAGTTTGTGTCTGAAATAGTGCTGCAGAGTAGCCAATTGTGGCCATGGGGATAATAAAACATAAATTAATTGTCTAATTAGTGCATAGAGACATATATAGGATACCAGAGCAGTTACAAAAGAGTAAGTTACTTTTGTAGGCAAACAGAAGGTGCATTGTGCCCAGCTTGTGCTTCTGGAAAACTGCACCCAGTAAATTAAGTGGGCTCTCCTCACTATAATATTGTCAAACATGTGAATACTAACTGTGGTTTAGGGATTTCCTTAGCATTCTACAGGTGTTGGAATTATCACCTGTGCAATACTAAGGAAATCCTGAAAGCATGCACAGTTGGTGGCTCTCGAGGATTGGAGTTGGATATCACTGCTGTATGGAGAGGGAAGGCTAAAGAGGAGAAAGCAGCTGAGAAGGAAGACAGAACAGAGCTCTAGGATAAGTGACTTAAATCACATCAGAGCTTTATTCAGATAAAGTCAGCTCAGCTCTGCAGCATATTGTCTCCATGTTGCTTCATCTCTCTGTGAGCTGAAAAGTGAATGAAGAGCAGGAACTCCCCTGTTTGTGCTTTCTATGTGAAAAATCACTGTAGTTCATCTCCTTCCCCAACTTCTAGTGGATTTCATACTGGAGATAATGTAGAGGCTACAGAAGGAAAAAGTGGTGAGAAAGCAAGATATAAGTCACATAATGGCCAAAACATGCGTTGTTCTTAAATTAATCACAGCACAACATATGCTGAACAGTTAAGGCCCCGTCACACACAGAGATAAATCTTTGGCAGATCTGTGGTTGCAGTGAAATCATGGACATATTGTTCCATTTGTACACAGCCACAAACCTGGCACTGATTGTCCACAATTTCACTGCAACCACAGATCTACCACAGATCTACCACAGATCTACCACAGATCTACCACAGATCTACCACAGATCTACCACAGATCTACCACAGATCTACCACAGATCTGCCACAGATCTGCCACAGATCTGCCACAGATCTGCCACAGATCTGCCACAGATCTGCCACAGATTTATCTCTGTGTGTGACAGGGCCTTTACTTGGAAGCAAAATTACTCTTTAAGCTGTCTCTGAGACATCCAGAGTTGAATCTGTTGTTGATGTAAGCTTCCTGTTTTTCTTTAATAACCTACATTGAGCTTTCTTTTATGTCCCACTAGGGGTCCTAAAACCTTCAATACATTGATTGACTAGATTTTATGTATTCCCAGATATGGAAGACTTGAGTCTCTTTTTAAGGTTCTCAGCTCACATAGCAACTAATCACTCCCTGTCATCATACGTGAGGTCGCTGATGTGATGACAGAGCTGTGCTATTGCTAATGTGCTGTGTTGTTTCCAGTGATGGCAGTACCTGAGGATTATATCAAGTCGCCATTCCTGGCTCTTGTAGCAAAATGTTCTGTGTATTACAGCCAGCAAACTCTGCCAAACATTTGTGGCACAAGAGGAAAGTAAATGGCATGGTTTGAGAAGGGGTTAAGGGAAAATGAAAAGTGTAATTTTTTTTGCTAAAACTTTTTTCATACAAATATGCCTTGCAGATAAAGTTTTATTCTGCTCATTTCAGTGCACCAGAATACAATTTCCTATTTAAGAAAAAACAAAAACGTTATGTTTACAATTATCTCTCCTATTCATATTGTCCTGCTGCTCCTTCATCTTTTTAATGAGTTTGATTTGTAAATAACATGAAAAATAAGCATAAACAATTTAGTATGAAAAGATAAAGGGAAATGAAGGAAATTGAGTTTTTGTATATGGCCCAACCCACGGCTATACATGATTTTATTAGCTGCTTACTTATTAAGAGTAACAGTATGCACATTGCCACTGTGGCAATACATGAGTTATTTACAGGCAGCTAATTAGAGTAAATTAGCATTTTCTATTGACTGAGGATTTCTTTTCTCTCTACTCTGCCATCTTTAGCTCCAGCAGGTTTCTCTCTGATGTTTTTATACTCCATCCCCTGCCATACTCATACTCCGCTGCAGGAATAGTTATTAGCAGCACTGCTTTGCTGGTGTCCTGAACATGCAGGGAAAGCCTATTGGCATATCGATATAAAGATTTATACATAATACCATTATATTTTACTTCCACACAGAGATACTGCTTCAGCTGGGGGCCCTGACTTAATTCATAAAATGTAGTTGTGTTACATAGGACTGAGATTTTTTTAATAGTTTTCTTATTTGCTAAAACATGAACGTTATGCCTGATAAATCGATAATTCATTGAAGAATTTTAAATTATCTTTGAAGAGCTCTGTGTGTTAAAATCGCAATAAGTGATAACTGGAATGTTAAAAATCTGCTTCCTCAACATCTAAAGCAAATTTAGTAGATCTTTTACATTCATGGAAAATTGAAATTCAAACATCTTCTCAGTGCTCAGATTAAAAAGCTTTCTTTAGCTCTCTGGAAAGCCTGGGACCTTCAATCGATCAGTTCATTCTGCGCTAGCTGAACTTGGATACCATGATTATGCAATGTCACAATCACATATACAGTGTGTCCACCCATATCCTGTCCACCGCCATTAACCTGAGAATGGTGGCAGCTATAGGCATAAAAGTGGTGTCTAGGTATAGTAAAGTAGCCATGCGCTACGCAGTGAAACCACCTATTGCACCACCTGCTGGAAAACAACGGAGTTAGCATTTTTATCTCGAAAACGGAACGAGATAGAGAAAAAAAGTGAATTACAAAGTTGCAGGGCATCATCAATTCAATACAAATCGACAGCTTGCATACAGAAATGCTATGATTAGAATATGTAAAACTCACAAGGCTGCGAACGTGAAGCGATATCTCATGGAGACCTTCCTACAAGTCATTGGGTATGGTGGCTGCGTGGAGTGGCCTCCACGCTCACCTGACCTGACCCTATTGAACTTCTTTCTGTGAGGTCACATCAAACAACAGGTGTATGCGACCCCTCCACCAACATTGCAGGACCTATGATGATGTATCACAAATGCTTGTACACACATGTCACCTACCATATTGCACAATGTGCAGCAAGATACAGTATGCTGTCCAGAGTCCAGATGTGCATTGCAGCTGACAGTGGCCACTTTGAGCATAAAAAGTTAAATGAGCGCCATATGCGTACGAGGATTCAATGTTTTTTGGGGGGGGGTCATGGATTTCATATCATAGTATTTCTGTATGCAAGGTTTCGATTTGTATTGAATTGATGATGTCCTGCAACTTTGTAATTCACTTTTTTTCTCTATCTCGTTCCGTTTTCGAGATAAAAATGCTAACTCCGTTCTTTTCCACCAGGTGGTGCAATAGGTGGTTTCATTGCGTAGCGCATGGATACTTTACTATACCTAAACACCTCTTCTATGCCTATAGCTGCCACCGTTCTCAAGTTAATGGTGGTAGACAGGATACGGGTGGACACTGTATAACATTCTTGTTTAAGGTCGCATAAAGTGGCAAGAAGATCCTGAAGATTTCTTTGCTCTGTCCCTGACCTTTATGATGAGCCATGGAATCTATGCAGGAATTGCTATCTTTTGCACAGCAGAACACTCACAATAAGGGCAAGTGCAGATGACTGTAAATTCTCTAATCTGAGAGAATCAGGCCGATTATTCAAATGACTCTGTAATCAAATTCTGATCAGAGTTTGATCTGAGTGTCAGCATAGTGTGCTCTGATTCTGATGAGAGAAGTTGGTGACATTTTTTCCATCTTCTCCATTCTGTGAGTCAAGGGAAATCAGACTGCACTCAGATGTCATCGGAGTGCAGTTCAATGCTTTTCACATACTTATTGACTGTCATGGCCAAGTGTGCTTCAAATATCGGATCAAATTAAGGCATGCAGTGATTCTTCCTTTGGACAGACTCTGTCTGAGAAAACAATCATGCATGTTGGCTGGCCCCATAGTTTAACCCCTTCAGCCCCGGGGCACTTTCCGTTTTTGCGTTTTTGTTTTTTGCTCCCCTTCTTCCGAGAGCCGTAACTTTTTTATTTTTCCGTCAATCTTGCCATATGAGGGCTTGTTTTTTGCGGGACAAGTTGTACTTTTAAATGAAACCATAAGTTTTACCATATGGTGTACTGGAAAGCAGCAAAAAAATTCCAAGTGTGGAAAAATTGCAAAAAAAGTGTGATGGCACAATAGTTTTTGGGATGTTTTATTCACGGTGTTCACTATATGGTAAAACTGATGTGTGGGTATGATACCTGAGGTCGGTGCGAGTTTGTAGACACCAAACATGTATAGGTTTACTTGTATCTAAGGGGTTAAAAAAAATTCACAAGTTTGTCCAATAAAAGTGGCGCACGTTTTGCGCCATTTTCCAAAACACGTAGCGTTCTTATTTTTTGGGATCTATGGCTCAGTGACGGCTTATTTTTTGCGTCTCGAGCTGATGTTTCTAATGGTAGCATTTTTGCGCAGATGCTACGTTTTGATCGCCTGTTATTGCATTTTGCGTAAAACTTGCGGCGACCAAAAAACGTAATTTTGGCGTTTGGAATTTTTTTGCCACTACGCCGTTTACCAATCAGATTAATTGATTTTATATTTTGATAGATCGGGCATTTCTGAACGCGGCGATACCAAATATGTGTATATTTATTTATTTTTTAACCCTTTAATTTTCAATGGGGGGAAAGGGGGGTGATTTGAACTTTTAGGTTTTTTGTTTTTTTTTTAATTTTTTAAAACTTTTTTTTTACTTTTTTTATTTTATTTTACTAGTCCCCCTAGGGGGCTATAGCGATCAGCAATCCGATTGCTGATCGCTATCTGCTGATCACAGCTATACCGCTGTAATCAGCAGATTCAGTCACTTTCTTTCTTCCTCTGCTCCGTGCCGAGGAAGAATGAAAGTGAAACTTCTTAGCACCAGGCGTCATCACATGACCCTGTGCTACGATGGCAACCCCCGAACGTCACGTGATCACTCACGTGACGTCCGGAGGGGGCGGCGGTAAGAAAAAAAGATGGCCGCGCGCATATAGATCTCGCTGCCAGACTTTGGCAGCGAGATCTAAGGGGTTAATGTTCCGGGTGGAATGCGATTCCACTCGGAACATGTAGGCACACATGTCAGCTGTTGAAAACAGCTGATATGTGTGCCGATCCACGCCGCCTGCCCGCGGCAGGGGGCGGGGATTACCGGGACACGATCCATGACGGAAAGATCCGTCCATGGTCGTGAAGGGGTTAACATTGATCTGAGTGTATTTTGGAAGGCCGAAAATACACTTGTCTACACCTGTCCTAAGATTACTTTCTTCATGATGTCAAAGTTTGATTGATTCTTTTTACAAGTTCTTGGTTTGGCTAAAATGGAAGATTCCCAATCACCACTATTTATTCAAATCTATGCTGCTGCATGGATATGTTGGTTATTAAAATATGATAAGCTAGGGTTTCTTCAACTAAAGCTCAAAGCTATTGGAGCCCAGATGCTTACAAAATGTCAGGAACCATTTGTTATGGACCTCGGAATTTTATTCTCCTTGATTTATTCTTGTATATTTATTTATTTATGATATTGCTAATTTAGCATCATCGTGCTGCATATGCTTAATATTGTTACATGTGATAATTTAGGAACTTACACTATGTTTTCGATAAAGCTCTTGTATCTTGTTTTATATTTACTTCATCTATAGGCTGAATTTGTGCACAGCATTAACAATTTTCACAACAGCTTTTTTAGATTTGTTGTCTTTGTTAGTCTTTTTTTTCAAGCAGTGTGCTTTTGATATGGTGTTTTTCTACAGTTTTTTCATGGCTTCTATAAGAATTGAAAAACAGAAAAGTATATTTAATCTAACGGGGAACTTTTTTCCTTATGGAAAGCATGCCAGTATGAGGAGACTTAAATGCCTTTCATGCTCATGTAAAAAAATGTTAAATAAAAAAAATCTTAAAGAAAAAGTATTTATAAGGGTGGCTTTGATAAACCATTGAGCAGTTGGTCCAGTAAACCTTAAGATGTAATTGGGCAGTTAAATCTGTCAGACCAATCTCAAGAAGAGCAGATTGCAAATATGTATGTTTTCCTGCCAGTAATTAATATATACCTGTGTTGGTGTAATACATGTGTTTCCTTGCTTCATTGGGATTTCAGGAAAATTGCAATTGGATTAATATTATTATGTCAATCCCAAATGATTTTGACAATTTTATAAAATATTTAGGCAATTGAAGTCATTTCCATTTTATATTAGTATTGCCCTAGCATCCAAGTATTTTAAATGAGTTATTGAAAGGTTTTAAAGCCCCATCTGGAAGATTTTCTAATAAATAGTTTACTCATTATGTTCCTTAGATAAGGTTGCCACCTCAACAGCTGGAATACCACCTACTGTTGATAAGGGAAGGGAATAAAAGCAACAACAGTTTATATTTGCCAGTGTTTGGGGAACAATCATGGGAAAATATAATTTAGGCATATAATTAAATAAACTGCTATATCAATTTTACAGGATTTAAGTAACATTGACTATGGTAGAAAGTGCTGCTGGAAAACACAGAGCAGATTAATATTCTACTTAAGTAAATTTATGTTGTTCTCAACAAAGAAATGTAAAATGTAAAAGTACAACATATTAGTAAAGTAAAAGTTAGAGCAATGGCCATGATTTGGTATTTTTTTTAATTTACTTAGATATTGGCAATTTTCTGTCTTGGTATAACAAAACTGTTGAAATCAAGAAGAGCAGCCATATTAGTTGTCACCTTTAATGGGTGCGGTTTTCTGCTAGGAGGTGCAATTTTGGTGCTGAAATCTAGTGCATACATTTCATCACCAAATTTGCAGCTTCTCGCAGAAAACTAGACCAAAACGGCGTCAAAACCATTTTTGTGCATTTTTTTTTACCAAAGGAGGCAGCTTTTGTGCTTACATTTTTACACCATATTCCTGCTCCCAATCTACACCTCCTCGAAAAAAATTGTATCAAAACCGCTTGCGTTATGATATGGTATTGATGTGAGATTTTGCAAGTAGGTATAGATTATGTGCAGAAAAAAGACGGCACATCGAAACGCGCGTCGGGAGTATGGGCGCCTTAGTATATATAGGTATTATTTCTAATATGGTTGTTATACATGTAATCTCACTCTATTATTGTATGTCATATTTATTAACATGTAATAGTATGTTATAGCAGCACTACCACTTTTTTTGGTCCTGCAGCCAGTCATGTTTAGTGCAATATAAATTCTACGTTTATTTTTTGTAATATATTTACCCTTTACAGGCATCTTTAATACATTCTAACTGATATTCATCATGTGATAGGGAGCATATTGAAATGACGTCATATCTGGAAAGAGCAGGTACACTCTAGCATCTACCCTCAGAATTGTAATATAAAAAAAAATAAAACAATTGGTGTGCAGGGCCCCCCGCATTCTGATATCCAGCACAGATAAGCAGGCTACAGCCCCAGCCCTGCGCTTGGCTGTGTATCAAAAGAAGAGGAACTGCATACAGATTTTTTTTTTATTTAAATAAATAATTTATTATTTATTTATTATTTATTATTTATTTATTATTTATTATTAGTTCTCAGGCTGGAGAGACCCAGCCTAAAACTATCAGCCATATTCTATGTCGCTTGCTGTGAGATTCGAATGTAGCAAAGCTAAATTGCCGTGGGATCTCGTGTGGATTTCTTCGGACCTGCAGGTGTGTTTGGGGGTTAATAAAGGGGTGAAAGAGGGTGTTTTTTATCTTTTATGCCAAATAAAGGATATTTTTGGTGTCTGTGTTTATTTAATTTCTCTTATAGATTAGTGATGCGGGTGTCATAGACGCCTGCCATCACTAATCTAGGGTTTAGTAGCAGCTGTGGGCTGTTATTAACACTCTATTACCCCCATTGCCACCGCATCAGGGTAATCAAGAAGAGATGGTAAAGCGCCGGGCTTGTCGTATCTAATTGATGTGACAATTCTGGGAGGCTGGAGGCTGATATTTTTAGGCTGGGTCTCCCCAGCCTGAGAATACCAGACCCCAGCTGGCTTTATCTTGGCTGGGCATGAAAATTGGGGGGGGCCTGCATGTCGTTTTTTAAAATTATTTATTTAAATAACTTAAAAAAAGCAGCATGCATTTCCTCTTCTTTTGATACAAAGCCAACAGAAGCGCAGGGCTTGGGCTGTAGCCATGGGCTTTACCTGTGCTGGGTATCAGAATACAGAAGGGAACTTGCACCAATTGTTTTATGTATTTATTTTCATACCTCAGTACCTACCCGCATACAACGTTTGTCAGTGGTTGCAGGCAGACACAGTAATACAGGCTGATGGCGCGTCTGACTGCAAACAATCAGAGACAACAGGACGGCTGGTGGGCAGAGACAGCTCTATGTATGCGATGAGCCTAATGTGTGGAAGTGAATGCGCGACTTGGAAGCAGTGTGCCACCCTGACACTGAGCCTCGGTAACTATAAAGCTCTCTCTTCATTCTTGTTTTCTTTATTTTTCCTTTATTTATTTATTTTTTTAATTTCCTCAGTGCCGAATCCAGATCAAACACCCAGAATCCTGGGCCTGGGCCCGACACCCAGGCATATTTGAAACTGTGCATTCCAGACTTTTACAGTCCGAGTCCGACCAACCCTACTGCTGGGAGGAAATTAACTTAATTTCTCCTGACAGGCTCCAGCTTTCAATAATAAGGGTTTGGCTTAGGCTATGTGCGCACTAGAGCTTTTTACCCGCGGATTTACCCGCGGATTTGCAGCGGAAATTTCTTGAGAAATGTCTGCAATCTTTGTGCAGACATTTCCCAGCAAATTCTATGATAAAAAAAAATAGCTGTGCGCACTGGTGCGGATTTTTCTCAAGAAATTTCCTTGAGAAGAATTTCTCGAGAAACTTTCTTGAGAAAATGAACATGTCCATTATTTCCGCAGGTACCCTGCGGATTTTGGCAGTACAGCCTGCAAAAATCCGCAGGGAACCACCCGCGGGAAAATCGCGGCAATTCCGCGGCTAATCCGCGGCAAATCCGCATGCGGATTTGGTGCGGATTTTTTCCGGAGGTCCGGAAATCTTTCACTCCCAGAAGTTTCTCAAGAAATTTTCTTGAGAAACTTTACATTTCTAGTGCGCACATAGCCTTAATTTACTGCTCAGTATATAGTGAGTGCCGGTTATAAACACAAACCGACATTGACTGACAGCCAGCTCAGCACTGATAGATGGCTGTGCTTCTATAACTGAAAGCTTGCTGGGAGGAATAAAGTTAATTTCCTTCCATTAGCCGGGTCTTGTGTTGCTGCCGCACAGCTTTTTTTCTGTTAAACTTCAGGAAGAGGTGTTCTCTAATAATCCGCTGATTTTCAGCAGTAGCCCAGCTATTTCCAACAGCTGTGCCCCAGTAGGTGATCACTCCAGTACAAACTTAATACCCTTGTGATGAGAATGATGTACAAATATCCATGATAGAGCACAGTTTAGCAATTGCCCATGAAGGATATGTCCTAAATTATTCAGATTTATTTGAATTTTACTATTAGAAAACACTGTTTATTTTATTTTTTGCAATATACAGTATTTTGTTCTTAATGTTAACCCTACAGCATTATACTTGCGGTCTTTTAAATCCGGGGAGTGTAGACAGTTCTTCCAGCAGTTATATTAACACTTGATTAAATTTTACTTTTTTAATAATTTAAACTCAGTTATGCAAATTTGTATTCAAAATGCTGAAATTATTAAATTGTACTTGAATAGCATAGATGAGCTGCACAATAACATCATGGCTGCTGAGCGCTTTTGATTATGTGAGTGGATCTAGACAAATAGGCCTGTCTTTTATCTAGCCACTATTCATTTATGAAGATTATTTTATTTTAGAAGCTCATAAATAAAGTAATAATGCAGCCAACATGTGGATCTCTCATGTATGTATCATAGACTTTTTAGAAATTCATAACTGCATGTCAGTTTTAGTTTTGTCAGCATCATGGTATATTATGCATATTATAGAAGAATATTTTTCAATTAAGTCAATCTATCTCCCCAGAAAAACCTTATTCCCAAAGAAGTTGCTCAGCTGGATGTGTTTAAAAAAGAAATATACTGTATATATGACTTACTTATGAGGATGCACCCAAAAATGCTTCTTGGGAGACAAGCCTTCCGGGAGATTGTGACTAGTGAAGTTTGCAATACATAGAGTTAAGCTGCTAGTGCTTAGGTGTGCAAATTAAAGCGATGGGAGCAAATGAGTTATAATTCTTACATAGCTTTTGATTCCAAACGAAAAGCCTCATTTAATGTTTGAGCCTGTAGTTTTATGAATATTTGGTATATAAATATACTTGATAACTTGGCAGAAGGTGATCAGTGACACAATAAAGAGAAAAGGAAAGTGTGACCCACTAGACTTTTCCTTATGCATTTCACATTTCTGCACCCCCAACCCTATGGCATGTCAATTACAAATGGTATTTATCACCTCATTCATCACTATCCCAAATTACCACGCATTATTTATTTTACTCACCTATAAAGCGCCATTAATTCCACAGCACTTTAAAGACATCATCCTCACTGTCCCCATTGGGGCTCACAATCTAAATTCTCGATCAGTATGCCCTTGAGTCTCTGAGAAAAATCACGCAAACACAGGGAGAACATACAAAGATGTTAGGATATGA
This sequence comes from Anomaloglossus baeobatrachus, assembly GCF_048569485.1. NCBI lineage: Eukaryota > Metazoa > Chordata > Amphibia > Anura > Aromobatidae > Anomaloglossus > Anomaloglossus baeobatrachus. The sequence goes on from NC_134354.1 coordinate 458,518,692, forward strand.
ACACAGGATCCCAGCACTATAAAGCCACCATGTTGCCCACTTCAGTATATCTCACAGAAAAAGATAAAACCTTACTACCCCAGGTTACATTACCAATGCATTAGCAGAATGCAACAGGCTTCCATGATAAGGGTGGGGCAGCACAAGTGCAAAAAACTGAAAAACCACTCACTCACAGATCTACCAAGTCATGGGTGGGATGCCTGGCCAGTATTAAAAATGCACACAGATGAGGCTTGCATAAAGCGCCAGTCTTTATCATGTAGTCCGCTGCATTCTGTTACTGCATTAGTAATCTGACCTGGTGTTGGTATGGTGTCTTTTTCTATGAGATTTTTTTAAAAAATGTATGTCCTAATGTGAGCTATTTTTTAATTTAATGTAAGGACTTGCACATATGAGGACCCTCATTGTCAGTTGCAAGCTTGATCCGTGTACATGAAAAATGAATAAGGCCATGTATCATAAGATTTTGAGTTTAAACCTCCTTCCATCAGCAAGGGCATTGAAGATGAAACGTGGCTGTGTCTTTCAGCATGATAATGATCCTAAGCACACCACCAGAGCAATGATGGAGTGGCTTCATAAGAAGCATATTGTCACACTCCCGGTCCAACCGCGCTGCCCACCACCCGTCGCCCCGCCCTCTGGGGTCCCCGCTTCCCTCCGAGCTCACTCTCCTGCTACCTCGTCCATACCTTTCCTCCGTTGATCCTGACGCCGTGCCGCACTCTCACTGTAGTCACCTGCACTCCAGCGTCCTGCCTCTCCTCCTGTGAGTTCTGCTCTGACTTCTGGGTTGCGGGCTTCACACATGCACTCTAGAGGGCGCACGCGTGAACTCACCTAGACTTAAAGGGCCAGCATAGCTGTTCGGGATGTGACTACTAATTAGCCTTGGGTATTTAAGACTTCCTATTTCCCTTGGCCGGTGCTTGTTCAACGCGTCCCTATAGCTTTTCACTTCTACCGGTTGTTCAGGTCCCTCTATGCCATGTGCTTGGAGTAACTCTTTCTCTGCTTACAGATCCTGAGTACCTTCCTGAGCATGCTTCCCAGCCTGATCCCTTTAACCTGCACCAGTCTCTGATTCTGGACTTCAGAATGATCCCGTTAACCTGCACCAGTCTTCGGTTTTGGACTTCAGCCTGATCCCCTTAACCTGTACCTGGCCCAGATCTGGTCTTGTATCCACTATAGACTCTATAAGATGCTATCCTGCGAATCCTGCTGATCCCGGCTTTCGTGCATCTAGACCCTCTGGGGTTATGCCCAACAGTCCCTGTATAGTGGTTTGCTCGAGGTTGCGCCACAGGAGAGTCCAGGGCACGGTCCAGTGGGTCCACTCCCAGGACTATCGATACACATATGAAGATCCTGGAGTGGCTTAGCCAGTCTCCAGATCTCAACCCCATTGAAAAGGTTTGGAGGGAGTTGAAAGTCCGTGTTGCCCAGCAACAGGCCCAAAACATCACTGCTCTAGAGAAGATCTGCATGGAGGAATGGGTCAACATACTACCAACAACCAACCTTATGAAGACTTACAGAAAATGTTTGACCTCTGTCATTGCCAAGAAAGAATATACAACAAAATATTGAGATGAACTTTTGTTATTGACCAAATACTTATTTTTCACCATAATTTGCAAAACAAATCTTAACAAATCAGACAAGGTGATTTTCTGTATGTGTTTTCTCATTTTGTCTCTCATAGTTGTGGTCTACCTATGATGTCAATTACAAGCCTCTCTCATCTTTTTAAGTGGGAGAACTTGCACAATTGGTGGCTGACTAAATACTTTTTTCCCCACGGTACACCTATTAAAAATAAAAAAAAAATATTTCTGTACAAAGTCATTATATAGTGGCACAAGTAGTACCTACAGAGCTATGACATGGAGCTGCCGACATTAAGATTGCCTCCACAAAGCTCTGTATTTGGCTATGACAAGTACATAATACAAAGCACTAATGTTACAGGTTGCACAGAGCTCCAAAAGCCATATTTATATTTTATTGTTATCCTCATGTTTTAGCATATCCCACCATTTTCTTTAATTTTACTAGATTTTTTTTAATAGCAAAGCAATCTATTTAAAATACAATTATAAATGTGTAAATAAATACATTTCTAGAGTATGAAAAATCTGTTATCTTGAAAACATAATCAAATTTCTCATCTAGGACAAAATTATGCTACATTTTATCCCAAGCTTTTAAAATCAATAAAATATTAAGTCTTACAAAAGCACATGTTTGATAATTTGAAGAAGATACTTGTTCTTGGTTAGCCTGTTAGACTGTAACACACAAACAATAATACTTTAAGTACCGAAGGATCCTAAGAAGCGAAAAGCCAGCAATACAGGAAAAGAAAGACATTTCCCCCACAGTTGGCGATTCTCAGATGAATTATTTGTTTTCTAAGGAATAGAGCTGCGGGAACCTGTTCCTCAGGCTCTCATTATATATACAGTAATCAATATGGCAATTGCACTTCATCAAATGTTTACTTTTATGGGCAATAAAACACTTTCCATAGCAAATGCATTTCACTTCATTTTCAGATTATTTTACTCTTGTCAGTTAGAGCTAGCAGAGAAAAATGTTGGATTTATTCTATGAGTACAATGTAACTGTGAGTTTTATATAAATCCTGGAATATTCATTTTTTATTCAGGAAGAGAAATATAAAAGATACATTTAACTATGCAGGTCTGTAATGCCACAACTGGACTCCTGGTTAAATTGTCAAATTGGAACCCATTCATGTCACACTGATATTAGGAACAAGCTGATGTTGAATTATGCTTTTTGTCCCTCACATGAACCTTGCTAATCCCATCATTTCTGGTTGGTATAATTTTTCTCCAGGGTTGGTTAAGTGTTGTTCAGCCAGAGAGTTTTCATTGAGTTGGATCCTCTCTGCCCATTAGTTGTAGTTTTCTAACTCAGATAGAGGCAGTTTAGGATAGGATCCCAACAAAGAGAGGTACACCTTGTGGTTGGCTGTCGGGCATACACGAATTGACCAATTTGTAAACCAAGTATCTAATTTTTCCCAATAGCAGTGATGCAGTGCCACAATTCCTATATTCAATGTTTACATATTTTAGCTTTTCAGAGTGCCACTGTACATATTTTTGTTTTCATTGCCTGGCAAAGCCATAGCTAGAGGTTCAGCTCAGGTGGGCAAAACATCTGAGTGGGCCCCTAAACAGATAACCATAGTAACAACTATGGTGGCACAGACTAAGGCCGGGGCCACACGGGGATTTCTGCGATCCCCTCGCATGACACTCGACTCACGCTGGCAGTACAGCAGAGCTGAGTGTCATGCTAGTGTCCCTGCGACTGAGGTCCGACTGTGCAAGAGGACCTCAGCTGCGGGGGGCGGGCTGGCACTGAGGAGGGGCAGGTCAGCGCTGCGGAGGGGAGGGAGGGATTTATCTCCCTCTCTCCTCCGTTGCTGGCTATTGCCATTCTCGCACTGCACTCGTGGTACACCGGTGTACCGCAAGTGCAGTGCGATATTTCTCTCGCCCCATACACTTGGATGAGTGTGAGAGAAAGAGCCTTGCATGGCCATCACAGCATGCTGTGATTGTTTTCTTGGTCCAGTTAAGGCTGAGAAAATAATCGCTCATGGGTGCTGGCACATAGGCTAATATTGGTCCGAGTGGAATGCAATGCTTTATTGCACTCCACTCGCACCGTTTTTCTCGCTGTGTGTCTTAGGTCTAATCGTGAATGTGTGTCGTCCAGGGTTATGGGGTACTCAGTTCCGGTCGGTGTATAACTGGGGAATGTCACTTTGGTGGCCATTGCCCGATCCCGTGCCCAGGGTGCTTTTTTAAAGGAGGAATATTTACAGGGGATTTTGAATAAAGTTCACACGTGACACCATTTGCGGTTTTGCGGCTATGGGGATGGAGCCGCCGCAACACAGTTCTTGCTACTGGGTCTGGTGTTAATGGCAGCCTGAAGGTTAGATCCTCCGCAAGCAGGGCCAGGCCCCAGGGGATAGATGATGTAGATGGGTGTTGAAAGAAGGTAGGCCACACAAGGGGTTGCAGTGTAACTGGTTCCTTTACTCACAGTAAGCTGGAAACTGGTCACCAGAGGCCGGCTGGTCTCAACCGCAGGTCCCCTTAGTCCCAGTGCCGGTTTAGTGACCTGGTGGCTTCTTTCCCCTGCACCTGTCTTTGGTTGGTGGTTCCCTGTGGCTTGGAGCGGCTGGGGGTCCCCTCCTGGTTGTTTCTTACAGCAGTCCGTATGGCAGTAGGATGAACCCTGTGGGGTTGGAGTCTCTGGTCCTGTCCCCGATTATCCTATTGCTACTGTGTCTCGAACTCAAGGTCAGTGAGGTAATTCATGGTCCCTTCATTGTACAGATTTTATCATGTCTGCCTGGAGCGTTTGCCTGACCTAGGATTCTGTACGCCGTTGGTGCATAGTTCCGGGAGTACCCCACCGTACTCCACCGACAACTAACTGCCTGGGCTCTCAGGTCACTGTTAACACTCCTGTCATTGCATCTGCTCTCTTTCACTGCAACTACAGACTCTCCTCTTCACTCTGTCACAAAGTCCTGCAGACTGACTCACTGTTCTTTCTAAATGTCCACTGTCTGCCCCTCCCACCTGGTCATCTAGTGAACTGGATCGGCTCCACCTCTAGGCGGCCAGCACCTGGTCCAACCCTAGCCTGGTACCAGGCTTTGGGGAATTTGGGGGAAAAACAGGGATTAACTGGAGTATTTGATTGTTACCGACACTGGTCTTCTGGATCCCTAGGGGGTAGGCCCTGCATCCTGCTGGGGATGCAGTACCTTGTAGCTCACTGATGGCTTCAGGGGTGCTACACATGCAGGGGAACCTCAGTAGATGACTGCACTGTTTTGACTAATCAAACTTTATACAAACACTAACACTGATGTTACCACTATATGGTGACCGTATAGTAGTAGATATCAGTCCTGCAGAACATACTAGAGATCACGGAACAGTTATAAATGGTGATTTACAGCTGATATGCTTTCTGATGAAGTCATTCACTTTTCCCTTATTTTCCATCTGTCACAGACCGACATGAGAACTTCTTCCAGTCATAATTCATCTAAAAATATGACAACAAAGTTTCATTTCACTCCTCACATTTCCAGCACCGTCCAATCTATTCCCAACCTGCACAAACTCATCATCCTGATGATAATCCAATATTGAGCTGCTACTGTGTATGTGCCTCTATTACTGCACCTGCTGCGTGGTACAACAACAGTGCTCCTCTTACTACACCACATACTAATGCCCAACATTGTGCCCCTTAATGGTAATTATGCTTCCTTTGTGCCCTCTAGATGGTAAAATTGCCTCTTAGAAAACATTAATGCCTTGTGCAAGTGCCTTAGAAAAGAGTCCACATTTTGCTTCTAGAAAGTAATAATGCCCCAGGTGCACCTTTGACCATCACAATACCCTGAATGCTCCAATAACAATAATGCGTCTTAAGTGTTCACTTAACATGTAATAATGTCTGCTGAGTCCCCCCCATATACAGCATGATGTCCCTACACCTCCACTATACAAAGTAAGATCAGCCCATATTTCCTCCAAAACATTGGTGCACACACTGTGTAAGGGTCACCACAGACACACTGTTTAATGGTCCCCACAGTAGCCCCCACATTATATTATGACTCCATAGTAGCATTCAAACTGTATGAGGGCCACTAAAGTAGCCCCTCAAGCTGTATCATGACCTCCAAAGTAACCACACAGTTTATGACAGCCACCCACATTAGCTCCCATGCTGTATAATGGCCCCCACATGAGCTCCAACTCTGAATAATGGCCTCAATATTATCTCCCACACTGCATAAGGGTCCCCCACACCAGCAGTGAACTAAAGTCTAATCGGCCCCAGGGCAAGATTTGGATCTGCTCCTTCCTTCGCCGCACGTATGTTGGTGAGATGTATGGGCCCTTTTAGCATTCAAAATCCTATAAAGACATACAAGTCCCCCATCCTGTACTAATGTTCCTTGTCATGGGACTCTTTCGGGTATATATGTCCACATCCTGGTACGGTTGAAACCAGAAGTTTACATACACTATTTAAAATACACATATGCTTATTTTTCTTTCTGACACAAAATCAAAATAAACCTTTCTTGTTTTAGGTCACCAAAATTATTTATATTTGCCAAATTCCAGAATAATGAGAGAGAGAGAATGTTTTAAGGCATTTGTATTACTTTCAACAAAGTCAAAAGTTTACATATGCTAAAAATACTGTCTTTAAACAATATGGGAAGCCATATATGGGATGATGTCGTGTCTGTGGAAGTTTCTGATAGGTTTATTGGCAACATCTGAGTTAATTAGAGACACACCTCTGGATGTGTTTTAATGCACACATGAAACACACTGCTTCTTTGTGTAGCATCATGGGAAAGTCAAATGAAATCAGCCAGGATCTCAGAAAGGGAAACGGAGATGAATTGGGAATATGCTGCACTGCATCTTGGGGAGATTGTATTAGTCAATGTGTTTCAGCAAGAACCCTCACCTTCTTCAGGACAAATCACAATAACACACACAATGCAAATAAGATATATATACACCTATATGTTCTCACTTGGTTTGAAAAAAAGCGTGTATGTAACTGACAGGGTCATGTGATCTTTTTTTGAAATTGAGTACTCGTCTTGTATAAAATTGTCTTTCACTCGAAGGTTCAGCAACCCTGCGAACAGTGACATACTGTTCCGAGGTTGAAAAATCAATCGTGTCTGACTCCAGACAGCACACACACTATAGAAACTTTAACTGCCTTTTTTCCTGCTCCTATCACTAAAACACTAGGGAACTGCAATACTATTCTTCATGATCCAGAGTTGGAATAGGGAAATTATCAACCACTAATGATGTTAATTATCACTGCCTCACTACCAACACTCGGATATGTACCATCGTTTTTAGGTGTCTTAATGTTTATTATCACTGTGAGGTTTATCACTTAAATCTACTCATTTGGAGATAACTGTCACTTTCTAAGATCTTGGTCCGCTACTTACTCGCACAATTTCTTTAAAAACAAAGGACATTTTTTTAAGGTCAGGTTCGGGGCTCCATCTAGAGAAAACAATTTGGGATAAGATACATTTACCACTGTTTAATAATAATAATAATAATAATAATAATGAAAGTTTATTTTATTTTTCATGTTAACATTCATATACATAATTGATACAGTAATTGTAATATTTTGAGTAGCTTTGCAGCATTCTCACTGTCATTATTCTGGCATTTAGCAAATATAAATAATTCTGGGGCTGACAATTATCCCTAATGCATATTCCCTGCTTTCCCCTTCCACCAGTGTCTCTGATTGCCTGCCATTAGACCACGTCCCCACTCTCTGAGACAGCATCGGTGATTGATTGGAATCACAAAAGCTGTCTGTGTCCTTATACTGGTGATAAAGAAATAAATAAAACAATTTGCGCAGGGTCTCCCCTGTAATAATACCAGCACAGATAAAACCACAGCTACAGGGCTCAGCCACAGCTGTGCATTTATCTTGGCTGTATATCAAAATAAAAGGAATCACATGCACCTTTGCTAAGAAAAATATTTAAATAAATAAATAAATAAATAATTTAAATAATCGGCAGACTGGGGAGACCCATGGTTATTGGGCCACCCACAGCCTAAAAATAGCAGCATGCATCTGCCCAAGATTGTCGCATCTATTAGATGTGACAAGCTTGCAACTTTACCAGGCTGTTCCCGATTGCCCTGGTGCCGTGGCAATCAAAGTAATCAGGGGTTGATGGCAGCTTACAGCTGCCACCAAGCCATTGATTAGTAATAGGAGACATCTCTGAGACCCCCCATTAGTGAGCTGTCGGGCTTTATCAAAATTAGGGGGGGCCATTTTTTTTAAATTATTTATTTAAATAATTATAAAAAAAGCTGCATGCGGTTCCTCCTATTTTGATACACAGACAAGATAGGTGCATGGCTTGTTGCTGCAGCCTGTAACCATGAGCTCTATCTATGCTGGTATCAATAAATGGGGACCCTATACCAATTGCTTTATTTATTCATTTTATACCATGATATAGATCCGCACGCAGCGTCTGTGATTCCAACCAATCACACATGTTGTCAGGGGGCAGGGTCTGACATCAACCATTCAGAGATGCCGTTGAATGGTGAAAGCAGTGAATATGCATTAGAAATAATTATTGGACCCAGAAGTAGTGCTGTAGCTGTGGGGAAACTCAATATGTACTTCTTTAACCATTTTGCTTCCTTTTTTACACTGGCCAATCACAGCCATGCCAATACTTGACATGGCTGTGTTGGGCAGGGAGAAGATGGTTATTGCCGTCCGACTATTTACCGATCCTTGGCAAGATCGACGACTTTTGCGATAAATGATCGAATGTTGATCAGATCCAGCCAATGATTGTAAGATTTTAACATTTTCTGATATTTGCCGATTGGGATCGCTCATCTCTAGATACAAGTTTCACAGAACATTTTTTTTTTACCTATATCATTTCAAAATCTTCAGTTTTAGGCCTTGTGCGCATATTGCGTTATTACCCGCGTTTGTTTTGCGTTTTTGCTGCAGAAATTTCTTGAGAAAATGGTTGTAACCTTTCTGCAGACATTCCCCAGCAAAACCTATGGAAAAAAACAAAAACTGTGCGCACTCTGCGTTTTTTTCTCAAGAACATTCTTTCTGCAGAATTTTTTGAGAAAAAGAATGCGCTTGTTCCTTCTTTTCTACAGGTACATGCCTTTTTTGCCATAGATAATGGTAAAAAAAAGCAGGGATCAACCTGCGGAAAAAATGCATTAAAAGCGCATCAAACCGCGGTAAAAACACATGCGTTTCTTGGTGCGTGATTGGTGCGTTTTATTTAACACAAGTGCGCTAATCTTTCAGACTCTCAAGAAATTTCTTGCGAAAAATCCTTTTTCTAGAGCGCACAGAGCTTTAAGGCCCTGTTTCACGCAACGACATTGCTAACGAGATGTCGCTGGGGTCACGGAATTCGTGACGCACATCCGGCCTCGTTAGCAACGTTGTTGCGTGTGACACGAACGAGCGACCGCTAACGATGCAAAATACTTACCAAATCGTTGATTGTTGACACATCGTCCATTTCCCAAATGTCGTTCCTTGTTCTGGACGCAGGTTGTTAATCGTTCCTGAGGCAGCACACATCGCTACGTGTGACACCCCAGGAACAACGAACAACACCGTACCTACGTCCTCCGGCAATGAGGTGGGTGTGACTTCCATGCAGTTGCTCTCCGCCCCTCCGCTTCTATTGGATGCCTGCCTTGTGACGTTGCTGTGACGCCGCACGAACCGCGCCCTTAGAAAGGAGGCAGTTTGCCGACCACAACGACGTCGCTAGGATGGTAAGTATGTGTGACGGCTGCTAGCGATATTGTGCGCCACGGGCAGCAATTTGCCCGTGACGCACAAACGATGGGGGCGGGTGCTTTCACGAGCGACATCGCTAGTGATGTCGTTGCGTGTAAAGCCCCCTTTACTCATATTACGTAATGATCAAATGAATACAACTACATCTAGTGTTTTTATGATCTCCATGATTTTTAAAGACAGCACCGAGTCTATTTAAGCATGTAATGAACAACTTGGTGACATATTGCAACAGCTTTTTTACATTCTTCAAGAATTAATTTTTATAGCACTTGGATGTTGGATGCAGAGTAATGCTCATCTTGTCTCCTCAGAATTCCTCATAGGTGTTTGAGTTTAGATCAGTAGATATGCAATCATTTTTTTCCCTGTTCTTCAAAAATGCAACAGTGGCCTTAGATGAGTGTTTTGGATTATTGTCATGTTGTCAAATTGCATGTCTAGTAAGGGCATGGATGGTGTTACGGAAATAACGATCTCAGTCTCCCAAGGATCAGACGTCAGACTTCCTTTGATGAAAGAAAGAAAGGTTTATTGCATATGCAAGAGCTCTGATTGGATCACAGAACTGACTCCATCTTGCAGGAGCCACCTTTTATACAAAATTAAATAGGGAGTTACAAATGATACAGCCAATACAGTAACAGAAATTATGGTTTTAACCAATCACATAAAGACACTTAAAAAACGATTACCTAAAGAATATTTGTGCCAAGGATGACTTGCGTTATTTCATGTCCTCGCAAATACGAGGGCAGAGTGACCTGTGTATGACAGGTCAGAGAGGTAGTGTAAATAAGCCATCTTTGTTTAGTGTTCACTTATTAATCAGGTTGCGCATTCGGAGACCATTGAATTTTCCCTAAAAGAGAGAATTTATGATTTACTGGCTATATCTTAAGGGGATCTGGTCATTAAAGGGATTAATTTATGATCCAACATAATGGCAAGCAATTAAAGACTAGATTATATGGGGAAAAGAATAGGAAATCTATATGATAAGGATAATTCCTCATCAGATGGTAGCATTTTTTGTTTCAATACAGAGTGTTACATCTGTGAATATATGATACCATCAATGAATTGTAGCTCCTGGATATCAACAACATGTATGTAGCCCAATATAAATTCTCACACCCAGAGTAACAAGTTCCAGAAGTCTTCATATTTTTCAGCATTGGCAATGGCAAATTGTAAGTGGGACTTTGTGTGTCTTTGCTTTAAGAGCGTCTTCCTACCAGAACAATACAAATGCTTGCAATTCCTCTTCAATGTGGGCCATATAGTGTCATGGGAAATACCTCAGTTAGGCTCTACTTTTTTAGCTAACTGCGGTGAACTTACATGTCAATTTTAATTGACCCTTTTTATCGGAAGATGCTACTATTTGATGTTAACTTCAGTGGTCAGCCTGGACATCTCTGTAAAATAGTTGCAGTTCCAGGTTTGGTCAATTTCTGTGGCATTTTTGCTCCTGTATTCTGACTTATACATAAAACTTTGCTGATCTAGCCTTCACCTTTCTTGTGTAAATACATTATGATCTTTCTGAAGTCCTGTCATACTTCTCTTCCATGTGGTGCAATTATTGACAGCATGAAAGGGGAACTGGTTTTCTTAAGTGACACCCTTTTATAGTCAACTATCTGCTGGACACATGAATTAGACTTACCTTTGGTTGAATAGTTAAATAGAATTTTGTAGTCAAAGCTAGCTTTCCTCTAAAGGATTACATTTGTGTGTACTGATTTTTTGCAACATGTTCTTGAATAAATTTGATAAGAAAATATTTTTCTGGGGTGTGCAATAATAATATAAATTATAAACCCCAAAGAATATTAAACATAGAGTAGGTAATTGGTTAAAAAAAAGAGTAAAAGATTATACTCATCTGTTCAAAGATCAACACCCGTCTGATCTGCCCCCTCATCTTTCTTTACAATCCTTATCTTACACCTTTCAGTATAACATCTTTCAATGTTAGCTAGTGAAAAATAGCAAATTTTGTTGAAAAAAATAATTTGCTGACTTTGCAAAATTTTCGTCAAAAAAAATGATTTGTGGAAAATAAATTTGCATGAATTACACAACTGGAAAGCTTGTAATTACTGGTAAAATACACATGGGGAAAGGGAGAATTCCTTTAATTACGGTGAAGCACCTAAAGGGTTAATAAGCTTTTTGGATGTGGTTTTGAGCAGTTTGAGGGGTACAGTTTTAAGAATGGTGTCACTTTTGGATATTTTCTGTCAGCTAGGTCTCAAAGTCACTTTAAATGTGATGTGGTCCCTAAAAATAGTTTTCTAAATTTTGTTGGAAAAATGAGAAACTGCTGATGAACTTTGACCCCTTCTAACTTCTTAAAATAAAAACAATATTTCAAAAATTGCGCTGATGTAAAGTAGACAATGGGGAAATGTTATTTAACAACTATGTGTGACATATCTTTTGGATTTATGGCATAAAATTTGAAAATTTTTGCCAGATTTCCAATCTTTTCACAAATAAACAAAAAAAATATTGACATAACTTTATCACTATCATGAGATACAATATGTCACGAAAAAAAAGCTCAGAATCACTGGGATCCATTGAAGCATTCTGGAGTTATAAACTGTCAAAGTGACACTGGTCAGAATTGCAAAATGTGGCCTGGTCATTAACCCCTTCACTATGGGGAGATAAGGTATGCACAACAGTGACTATGGAAGGGGAATACATGGAAAAGCAGAAACTGCTGTGTGAATACTGACATGAAAAATTCAATAGCTGTATGTAAGAATGAAATGTGAAAAATGGAACCTGCATTACTGCCATGAATATATGAATAAAGAGAAATTTAGCTACTGAATTGATCAATGCAATAGAGCCCCAACACTACGCCAAAGTATTTCTCTACGTTGGGGTCCCTAGCTTGTGTGTGTCCTCTCATGCAGTTAAAAAACTTACCGTGTATGGGAAGCTGAGACCCAGGCTATATATACGATGTGGATTGGCAATAGGTGTGTGTGGGGAGGGTTCACAAACGAAAAACTACTAACATTAAAGAATAACGTTTGGAACTCCATTCTATGTCTGAACTGGGTGCAAAAACCTAAAAAACATCACTATGGGGAGATAAGGTATGCACACCAGTGACTATGGAAGGGGAATACATGGAAAAGCAGAAACTGCTGTGTGAATACTGACATGAAAAATTCAATAGCTGTATGTAAGAATGAAATGTGAAAAATGGAACCTGCATTACTGCCATGAATATATGAATAAAGAGAAATTTAGCTACTGAATTGATCAATGCAATAGAGCCCCAACACTACGCCAAAGTATTTCTCTACGTTGGGGTCCCTAGCTTGTGTGTGTCCTCTCATGCAGTTAAAAAACTTACCGTGTATGGGAAGCTGAGACCCAGGCTATATATACGATGTGGATTGGCAACAGGTGTGTGTGGGGAGGGTTCACAAACGAAAAACTACTAACATTAAAGAATAACGTTTGGAACTCCATTCTATGTCTGAACTGGGTGCAAAAACCTAAAAAACATCACTATGGGGAGATAAGGTATGCACACCAGTGACTATGGAAGGGGAATACATGGAAAAGCAGAAACTGCTGTGTGAATACTGACATGAAAAATTCAATAGCTGTATGTAAGAATGAAATATGAAAAATGGAACCTGCATTACTGCCATGAATATATGAATAAAGAGAAATTTAGCTACTGAATTGATCAATGCAATAGAGCCCCAACACTACGCCAAAGTATTTCTCTACGTTGGGGTCCCTAGCTTGTGTGTGTCCTCTCATGCAGTTAAAAAACTTACCGTGTATGGGAAGCTGAGACCCAGGCTATATATACGATGTGGATTGGCAATAGGTGTGTGTGGGGAGGGTTCACAAACGAAAAACTACTAACATTAAAGAATAACGTTTGGAACTCCATTCTATGTCTGAACTGGGTGCAAAAACCTAAAAAACATCACTATGGGGAGATAAGGTATGCACACCAGTGACTATGGAAGGGAAATACATGGAAAAGCAGAAACTGCTGTGTGAATACTGACATGAAAAATTCAATAGCTGTATGTAAGAATGAAATGTGAAAAATGGAACCTGCATTACTGCCATGAATATATGAATAAAGAGAAATTTAGCTACTGAATTGATCAATGCAATAGAGCCCCAACACTACGCCAAAGTATTTCTCTACGTTTGGGTCCCTAGCTTGTGTGTGTCCTCTCATGCAGTTAAAAAACTTACCGTGTATGGGAAGCTGAGACCCAGGCTATATATACGATGTGGATTGGCAATAGGTGTGTGTGGGGAGGGTTCACAAACGAAAAACTACTAACATTAAAGAATAACGTTTGGAACTCCATTCTATGTCTGAACTGGGTGCAAAAACCTAAAAAACATCACTATGGGGAGATAAGGTATGCACACCAGTGACTATGGAAGGGGAATACATGGAAAAGCAGAAACTGCTGTGTGAATACTGACATGAAAAATTCAATAGCTGTATGTAAGAATGAAATGTGAAAAATGGAACCTGCATTACTGCCATGAATATATGAATAAAGAGAAATTTAGCTACTGAATTGATCAATGCAATAGAGCCCCAACACTACGCCAACGTTTTTTTAGGTTTTTGCACCCAGTTCAGACATAGAATGGAGTTCCAAACGTTATTCTTTAATATTAACCCCTTCACGACTGTTGGACATACACTTATGTCCTATTTTAACGTTACTTAACGACCAGGGATGTAATGGTACGTCCTAAAATTCATTTGGTTGCATAGCAATGGCTTTCATATGCTGTCCCCTCCTGCTTCTTACCACAAGGGACCTTTGGTTGATCCCAGGGGGTGGCATCGCCGCCCCTCATCAATGATCGCTGTGATTAGTTGTTCAAATCTAAACCGCCAATCACAGAGATCACACTTTTTTCAGCTCAAAAACTGCCCCAAACCATGTGATCCAGTGAGACCCAGCTATGATCCGAGCTTCAGAAGCACTAGGTCATTGGCTGGAGGCGAGCAAACACACTGCCAACCCCCCTGAATTACTGATTGGAGCGATCATGCCATGACGTGCAACTGTTCCAATCAGCATTTAAGGGGGGCTGTCTGGCCTGGCACTGATTGCCCTCCCTAAGCTTGTTTTAACCTGGAGAGCTCGCCCCCAGCCAGTATGTGCCATGCCCCTGCTGGTACTTGCAGTACCACGCCGCCGCCGCTGTCTGATCGCCGCTCCTGCTTCTCAAGCCTGCTGCTACTGTAAGTATTGCATGTTGCTTCTGCGATCATTTGATCTGCACCCCTGCAACCTCTCGATCTGCGTCCCTGCAACCTCTCAATCTGCGTCCCTGCAACCTCTCGATCTGCCCCATGCGACCTCCTGATCTGCGCCCCTGTGACCCCCCAATCTGCGGCCCTGTGACTTTTTGCTCTGTGCCCCTGTGACCTCTCCATCTGCCCCCTACATTCTCTCCTACTACCCTGATTCTCCTGCCCCTTTCGTTGATGTGATCCCTCGGTTTCTCCTGTTTCCCTCTTGGCATCTGCTGTCCCCCTCTGACATCTAATACCTGCTGCCACTGGGTCATCCGAGGTCTTTATTGGTCCAATTGCATCTGCCTCCATTGCTGAGTCCTCCCTGGGTCCTCGCGTGAGCCATCAATCTTACTGTCTGCTGCTGAGTCCTGTGGTGAGCCGTCCATCTTGCTGCCTCCTGTTCTTCCTGCAATCTCTCTGGTAACTGATCCTTCTGTTGTTCCTCTGGTCACTGATATTCCTGCTGTTCCTCTGGTCCTGTGAGTAAAAATGTTTTTCTTTTATTGTCTGTCATCCCACATCCCTTTTTGCACCGCCTCCGTGTGTGCATCCTGCCGAGTGCCAATCAGTGATGCATAGCACATATCGGCCTCTAAGCTAAATTTTGGGCAGGACTTTTTTTGTTTTGTCCATATCCCCCATCGCTTTTTGCACCTCATCCATGCATGCGTCCTGCATTGAGCCAGTCAGTGATGCACATCACTGTGTTTGAAAACTTAAAAGGTACTCCTTGCCTTCTGAGCCCTGTCATGTGCCTAAACAGTTTATTTCCAGCACACATGAGATATCAGTGTACTCTGTATAATTTTATGGTAAAAAAGATATATATATATATTTTCATGGCTCAACATTATAAACTTCTGTGGAGCCCCCAGGGATTCAAGGGGCTCACCAAACATCTAAATAAATTCCTTGAGGGGTCTAGTTTCCAAAATAGGGTCACTTGTGTGGGAGCTGCATTGTTTAGGCATCTCAGGGGGTCTCCAAACGTGACATGGCGTCCAGTAATGATGCCAGCTAATTTTGCTTTACAAAATGCGAATGGCGCTCCTTCCATTTCGATCCATATCGTGTGCCCAAACAATTGATTTCCTCCACATATGAGGTATCAACATACTCAGAAAAATTTGCACAATACATTTTATGGTGCATTTCTTCCTGATATCCTCGTGAGAAAAAAGCTACCTGGTTGAAGCAACAATTTTGTGATTAAATTTTTTTTTATTATTTTCTCAACTCAATATTATAAACTTCTGTGAAGACCCTGGGGGTTCAAGATGGTCAACAACCATCTAGATAAATTCATTGAGGCGTCTGATTTCCAAAATAGCATCACTTGAGGGACGCTCCACTGTTTACAAACCTCAGGGGGTCTCCAAACGTGACATGGTATCTGCAAATGATTCCAGCTAATTTTGCTTTAAAAAAACTCAAATGGCGCTCTTTATTTTCAAAGCTCTGCCATGTGCCCAAACAATTGATTTTCACCACATATGAGGCATTAGTGTACTCAAGAAAAATTGCACATTAAATATTATGGTGCATTTTTTACTGATATTCTTGTGAAAATGCAAAATATTATGGCTAAATTATCATTTTTGTGTAAAAAAGTAAAATTTTCATATTTCTCCCACATTGCTTTGGTTCCTGTGAAAAACCTAAAGAGTTAATAAACTTCTTAGATGTGGTTTTGAGCAGTTTGAGGGGTGCAGTTTTCAGAATGGTGTCACTTTTGGGTATTTTCTGTCACCTAGGCCTCTCAAAGTCACTTCAAATGTGATGTGGTCCCTAAAAAAATGGTTTTGTAAATTTTGTTGGAAAAATGAGAAATTGCTGATGAACTTTGAACCCTTCTAACTTCATAACTACAAAAATTCCGTTTCAAAAATTGCGCTGATGTAAAGTAGACACGTGGGAAATGCTATTTATTAACTATATTGTGTGACATAACTCTGTTATGGGCATAACATTTAAAAGTTTTAAAATTGCCAAATTTTTGCCAAATTTTCAATATTTTCACAAATAAACACAAAAAATATAGGCCTAAATTTACCACTATCAGGAAGTCCAATATGTCACGAAAAACAATCTCAGAATCACCAGGATCTGTTGAAGCATTCCAGAGTTATAACTAGAGTTGAGCGATGTTCGAGGTTCGAGGGTCGCCAATTTTATGTTCGAGTGATTTTGGGGGTGCTCGAGATCGAATTCGAACTCGAGCTTTTTGCTAAAAGCTCGACAGTTGGAGTTACGTTCGATAACGGTTCTATCACCAAAAACGTGGCTTTTCACAGTAAGGCTATGTGCACATGTTGCTATCTGCATGTGTCCTGCGTCCCCAGCACAATCCCTCTCCCTTTCCTACTCACCGATCATGGGAGTCTCGCTGCACGGCTGTCACAAATCTGCAGCGTCTTTTCCTCTTTAGAAAATGGCTGCCGCTTCATTAGTCAATTAGTTAGTCCGTGCTTTCCCCGCCCACCGGCGCCTATGATTGGTTGCAGTCAGACACGTCCCCAAGCTGAGTGACAGCTGTCTCACTGCAACCAATCACAGCCGCCGGTGGGCGGGTCTATATCGTGCAGTAAAATAAATAAATAAATAATAAAAAAAAAATGTGGTTCCCCCATATTTGATACCAGCCAGGATAAAGCCACATGGCTGGAGGCTGGTATTGTCAGGATGGAGAGCTCCACGTTATCGGGAGCCCACTACCCTAACAATATCACCAAGCAGCCACCCAGAATTGCCACATCCATTAGGTGCGACTGTCCTGGGGGGCTCTACTCAGCTCATCCCGAATTGCCCTGGTGCGGTGGCAATTGGGGTAATAATCAGTTTAATCATGCCAGGCATCTCCCTAAGTCACCTTTCTTGATTAAACTGAAAGTTAAAGTACATCGCGAAAAATCCTTTATTTGGAACAAAAGACAAAAAACAACCCTGGTTCACCCCTTTATTAATCCCAAAAATACCCCTCCAGGTCCGACGTAATCCACACGACACTGTCATCTCTACTCCCTCAAGATGTAGTGGCAGCGTAGCAATGAAGTGACTCATGCGGTTAGCAGAGACGTCAGTCAGCAATCCAGACTTCAAGATTAGAAAATCTGCATGTTTACTGTTAGTGGCTATAGACTAGTGGATATAGCGCCCGCCTAAGAAGCATAAGGTTGGGAGTTCTGGTCCTGGTAAAGAATTTCATTTTATTTATTTATAATTTTGATTTATAATTATTATCTGTTTATAAAGTGAAAGTAAATAAACACACCGCGAAAAATCATTTATTTGGAATAAAAGACAAAAAACCCCAGTTTCACAATTTTATTAACATCCTCCAAGTCCGACGTAATCCACACGACACTGTCATCTCTGCTCCCTCAAGATGTAGCAGTACCATAGAACACCGTCGCGCTGTATCAGGGCCACGTGACATAGCAATGATGTCAGCAGAGACTTCAGTCAGCACTGCAGTCTTCAAGACTACAAAATCTGCCTATGTTTTTCAATACAGGCAATAGCCCAGTGGATAGCGAGATCGCCTATAATCCCGGTGAAGGTTTTTTTTTTTATTTTAAATTTTAAATTAATTAATGATTATTTTTTATAATTACTTATGCAATATTAGTATTTCAATTATGCACAGAGGGGAGTAGCCGGACATCATCTATCAAGGTCTGTGTCTTTCCCCATCTATGTTTGTCTGTCTCTCTGGTTGTCTTTTCTTTTTCTCTCTTTCTTTCTTCTTTCTTTCTTTCTTTCTTTCTCTCTTTCTCTCTCTTTCTCTATTTCTTTCTTTCTTTCTCTCTCTCTTTCTTTCTCTCTTTCTTTCTCTCTTTCTTTATTTCTCTCTCTCTCTTTCCCTCTCTCTTTCTTTCTTTTTTTCTCTCTTTCTTTCTTTCTCTCTTTCTTTCTTTCTCTCCTTGTTTTTCTCTTTCTTTCTCACTCTTTCTTTCTTTCTCTCTCTTTCTCTCTTTCTTTCTTTCTTACTTTCTCTCTCTTTCTTTCTCTCTTTCTCTCTCCTTTTCTCTCCTTCTCCCTCTTTCTCTTTCTCTCTTTCTTTTTTTTTGTCCGTTGGACAGGAGTCTGCACAGAAGTGTGTAGTTGTTTGGGCTTTTTTTTCACTGATGCATCAGCTTATTGTATAAAAGCCGTTTATACAATCAGCTGCTGTGTCATGTGATTCAGGGCCTTGAACCTGACACATCATCTGATCGCTTTGCCTTCCAGCAAACTGATCAGATGATAAGGGATCCGGATTGGACGGCGCGGGACCCTTGACCCAGGATTACTGTGGAGGGGGGTTCTTTATTTCAATAAAGATCGAGTCACTAATTGTGTTGTGTTTTATTTATAATAAAAATATTTTCTGTGTGTTGTGTTTTTTTTTATTGGTACTAGAAATTCATGGTGGCCATGTCTAACATTGGCTTGACACCATGAATTTCGGGCTTAGGGCCAGTTGATAATATACAGCTATCCCAAACCCCATTATTACCCAGCGAGCCACCCATCGACCTGATCTTAGCCTGTCTCTCAGAGACAGACTAAGATCAGGTCGATCGAAACGCGTTCTCTCATCTATGGGCTTCCTTGACCATGTTATGGGGAATCATCGGGGCTGCTGCTTGACCATTTTCTGCATACATAGGAGTTGTGCCTGTCACAACTTCCATAGGTGAGCACCTGTTTTCATTTTCTAAGCCTGCATTGTTTGCCAGATAAGACCCTATGTGCGCTTTTCTCTCCACAGCATTTTGATTGACCATGCTATGGACTTTTTAACATGTCTTGAATAAAGCAAATTGGATTTTAAGAAAAATTTTGCGTGGATCAATTGCTGGAAAAACCCTTCTTTTTGTCCATCCAAGACTGTATGCAGGAGTTTTTTGCCCACCAAAAAAATGACGTGGGCTTCGCCAGGTTTTTGTATGCTAGCCAGGTACAGCAGGCAGGTACGGCTGCCCCCAACCCCCAGCTGCCTATTTGTACACGGCTGGGAACTAAAAATATAGGGAAGCCAGCTTTTTTTTAATTATTTCATGAATTTCATGAAATAATTAAAAATCAAATGACGTAGGCTTCGCCATATTTTTGTATCCAGCCAGGTACAACTAGACAGCTGGGGATTGGAATCCACAGCACAGGTTAGCACGAGGTTTCTGGGCGCCTCTGCTGTGAATTGCAATCCGCAGCCGCCCCAGAAAATGGGGCTATCATAGAAGCGCCATCATCTGACGCTTTACCCAACTCTTCCAACAGCCCTGGTGACGGTGGCTTGCTGGGTAATAATGGGTTAATACTGGCTTTGTTTTACTAGCTAGTTTTAAGCCAGAGATTCTTAATGTCTGTTTGACCCAGCCATTAAGAATCTCCAATAAAAGGTTAAAAAAGACACCACGCAGAGAAAAAATACTTTAATAGAAATAAATACACAGACACATTAGAAACTCCATGTTCATTACTCCCTCTTATCCCTCCACGATCCGGCTCTTCTGTCTTCTTTCTCCTTCAACACATGCAGCTCTGCTACATCAGACAGCACTGCATGGGGGAAGACGCTGTTCCCCGTGCAGTGTTTTTACTCCGTGAGTGAGAAGGAGCTGCTGCTTGTAAGCGGTGTCGTCACCACTGACAGGCGCATTGCTATAGCAATGGTGATCTCCGTTATTGACTGCTGTGGCAGCCGGTTTATAACAGAACGGGGAAGCAGACCGGGAAGCCGACCGTGTGCCAGAGCATGTCGCCGATACACGGGGATGCACAAGCGTTCACCGCGTACTGAAGAGATGCACTGACAGGTCCTACATGACGCGTCATAGTCGTGTGGCCAGTCTGTAGCCAATGAGATAACAGACACATGACTGGTCACATGGCTATTTTGACATCACGGAAGGTCCTGTCAGTGCTGGTTACCGGGAGGACGCAGCGATCATCGGAAGGAATAGCGACATGAGACAGAGTGCAGGACAGATCGTGGGGCCCGGTAAGTGTTATGGCAATGTTTATTAACTGTATGTGTACATTTATAATGTGTTTTTATTGTTTGTGATTGCCTCCCATTGTTTTCAATGGGGTTTGAGAGGTTCGTCGAACGGCTTGTCGAACGGGGCACCGTTCGACGAACCGAACCGAACTCGAACTCTAGGGGGGTGGCTCATCTCTAGTTATAACCTGTCAAAGTGATACTGGTCAGAATTGTAAAAAAATGGCCCTGTCATGAAGATGTTTTAGGGCTCGGGGGCTCGGGGTTAAGGTAAAAACATGTTTGGGGATAAAGGGATTAAACAAATTATGATAATCCATAAAATGTCATAGCTGCTGGGCATTTGGGGAAGTCAATGCAACATAATGTAATCCTGCTCTCAGATGCTTTAGCAGTTTAAACATTGTGGAATATATTGTGAATGACAATTTGTTTTTGCTAACTGTGAATTGAATCTAAAAGTGGTTGAATTTGTGTGAAACCGCAAATTTCAAGAAGTTTGACTCAAATTTCATCATCCGCTAATTGATCCGCTCTTCTCTACTAACTAGGGCTCTACCTGTCATGTGACGTATATATATATGTACTCAGAATATAAACTCAGAATATACTCAGTATATTATTCTGTGATGTTTTAACACATATTCTTGTTTCTTTCATACCTTACTTTTAGTGTGATTGATATCAGAGTGACAGCTGAGGAGTCTGTCTAATTTGTCTTGTGTAAAGTTATTATTATTATTATTATTATTATTAATAATAATAATAATATTTATTTATAAAGCACCATTGATTCCATGGTGCTGTACATGAGAAGGGGTTACATACAGAATACATATTTAAGTTACAATAGACAGACTAGTACAGAGGGAAGAGGACCCTACCCTTGCGGGTTTACATTCTATAGGATTTTGGGAAGGAGACAGTAGGTGGGGTGTAGGTTGGGCAGCAGTTCCGCACGGTGGTGAGGCGGCAGCTCTGCATGGTAGTGAGGCAGTAGCTTTGCACAGTGGTGAGGCAGCAGCTCTGCACAGTGGTGAGGCGGCAGCTCCGCACAGTGGTGAGGCGGCAGCTCCACACAATGGTGAGGTGGCAGCTCCGCACAGTGGTGAGGCGGCAGCTCCGCACAGTGGTGAGGTGGCAGCTTCGCACAATAATGAGGCGGTAGCGCCACACAATGGTGAGGCGGCAGCTCCGCACAATGGTGAGGCGGCAGCTCCGCACGGTGGTGAGGCGGTAGCTGTGGTGGTGGTGAAGCAGTGGGGTCATTGAAGAAAATAGTTAGGAAAATAGGCTGTTAATAGGGTTTTATGAATAATGAATTAAAATAAATAATATAAATTTAAATATATTTTTTTTCTCCAAATACCTTTATATAGAAAAAAGTATGCTTTATCTAGTGCACTCTATCAGGATTTTAAAGATGACAGTTGCCACCTATATCAGTGTACAACCCGTCTTAGGTTTCAGAGGATGGTCTGCATGAAGAACATCTGCTCGAACAGATGTCTGGTTAGAGCAGAGTCCTGTCAGGCCTTGTGAACCCACATTCCTCTATTCAGTCCACCCGACAGGACACTGAGTTGAGTGGACTAAATGAGATTACCACCTGTCTTTCCTTGATGGAGAATATATAGCCATCCCAGTCAGCCTGACAGTTTTATTGCAGTGAAGGATGTCTGTCTCAGAGATGCTCTCCATGCAGCCCATCTTGGATGATTTTGGTTGACTTTAAAAGAGTTTTTCTCATAAAATTAGTGTTGTTCTTAATCAATATGAACTAAATTTAAGTCACTGCCTGTTACGAACCGGCGCCGCCATAGCCGCAAGCAGTCTGCTGCGGTTCCTGTTGCGCCCAGGCGCCGGCTGCTGTTCTTGGCCGTGCCTCGGGTCGTCCAGTTGGCTGTTCCTTCCACCATGTCTAAGTGTGGAGAGGCAGCTAGTGCGCATGCGTGCGCCGATTTACCCCAGCCAGAGTCTAAGCCCGGTGTTTTGCCTAGTGAGCATGCTCAGCCTGTTTGTGTTATGTCTGAGACTAAGTCCTCAGTTCATGCTACTGAGCATGCTCCCACAATTAACCCTAACAGCCTCTTTGCACAGGTACTTGGACTTCGTGCTGTGTCTAAGTTCTGGGATGTGCCTACTGAGCATGCTCAAACTGATAGTCTGCTTTCTAAGCCTGTTGCTCAGGCTACTGAGCATGCTCAGGCACTTAGTGCATCAGAGGCTAGGTCCGGTAAGGACCTCATTGAGCATGTCCGTGAGGTGGCAGGCCCTGATAGGGCAGAGGGTGTCAGGTGTCCTGATGACGTGGCAACTCCGGACTGGCTCGCAGAGGCCCGCCCCTATGATCTGGCACCTCACCATTGGTTGTCAGACGATTACTGGTGAAGTGTTTGGGGTGTCTGCCATGAGGTCATCAATGACATGCGGTTCCGGATAGGTCGCATGTGACGTCACTGATGACATGGCACTCTGCTATTGGACCTTGGTGGTTCCACCCTGGGTTTGGGGCGGACCCAGGTTATAAAAGGGGCTGGAGACAACATGGAGCTGCGTAGTCTTCATTTAGAGTTCTTGGTGGCATAAGCCTTGTGGAAGCGGTAGGTAGGGCTAGGCGAATGGTGCCTGTCACGCCAAGATTCGTGGCTCAGCACATGAGAGTCAGACGCCGTGCTTCCTTGCTTTCGTTCCTGTTATGCTAGAGCAGTCCAGTGGCGTTAACTGGGCTGCGGCTGCTGCGTCACCTGTTCAGTTGTGCCTCCTACGCACACGGACAGAATACCTGTTGCGTCACTTGTCCGAGAGTGCCCTCTACGCACACGGACAGTGTACCTGCTGCACCACCTGTCCGGTTGTGCCCTCTACGTGCACAGACAGCGCACCCCAGAACACCTGTGAAGTTAACAGGGTGTTCCTGGATTGGGTGTGTGAACCCTATTATCATCCTCGGCTTCCCAGTCAAATGCTACTGGTGTGACTACCTGGTCTGACGTGTCCTTTAGACACGTGGCCAGTCGAGTGGTGGCCAGAAACGCTAATCGGAGGACCGCTTGGCCTGATGTGTCTTACACACGTGGCCGACAGGGCGCTGTCGCAGCGGTCTTCTCGGTCAACACTAACTGGTTACCATCCGGCCTGACGTGTTGTTACACACGTGGTCGGAGTAGCGTCCGCTCCACCAAAACGCTAACTGGGTTGTCGTCCGGTCTGACGTGTCCCTACACACGTGACCGGTTCCTTGAGTTATCTCAGAGCCATCCAGCTCTATAGTCTCCGCCTAACCCACAGGGTGCCAGCAGCTCCATTACCATCTGGAGCACGGTGGGCCCCGACTGGCGATTGGGATATATACCCCTGGTCCTAATCTGCCGGTCCCCCCGTAACACTGCCACTGTATATACACAGCACTGCCATCTAGAATTAGGGCTCAATTGGCCTTCTTAAATGTTGGTGTCTAGCTTCAGCTATACTATGTGGAATGAAAGCAATATATTACAATTGAAAATGCAATATGAATTTCCTTTTTTATTTTATTCTTTTACTACACTACTTGGAATTTTTAACGTAAATGAACAGAAATGTACAAAATTCCCCTATGCGCAGAAGCTTTCAATCTGATCTCTTTATTACATAATCTATGCAACGAGGCCATTTTCATTAGAAACCAATTAACTAGGATATTATTGAGTGTTGTGTATAAATCAAATCATCATGAGGAAATACAGTAAACACAAGTAGAACATCGCAACATATCTAAGAGAATAAAAAGGCTAATTAAATCTATGAACCCCCTTGCTGACTCTATACTAAGATGTCAAATATTTTTCTCTCTTTTCTTTTACAGGCACATTAATAAATCTTGAAATCGTACTAAGTTTTGTGCAAAGTGCATTAATATTTTAGTCTGCAGAGAGATACATGCATAGATGTAAACCTATATCTATCCATTCTCGGAGCTGGAAATGCACTGAATTAAAAAGCACAAAGTGACCGTGAAAACTATCAGACAGAAGATTTAAAGAGAGCTGCGGAGTTGGAGAGGAAGAGACAGCAAATAGATTAAAGGAGATGTATTGTGCCATATTGCTGAGTTATGGTTACATCACAGCTACTTAAAAATGTTTGAATATGATAACTTAGACTCTGATTCATGAGGTCACTAGAATGTTGCGGTGTCATGCTTCTCTGAGTCCCTGGTTTTGACTAATGACAGCAATTGCAAATGATATGAAGAAATGGATACAGTAAATGTATTGTTTACCATTCACGGTAACAGAATTGTCTTGAAGATGCACGGCTCCGAATACTCACAATAGTCCTTAGAATATCATCTGCATCATCCTGCAAGAAAAGGTCATGATGCAAAGAAAACAAAGAAAGGTTTGCAGGATATGAGCCTCCAGCCAGGAATTGTTCTGTCAGGGTGGGGAAGGTTTTTGTGGGGGTATAGACGCCATTAAGTCAAAGCGTCAGACTGTTCAAATGCTCCCTGGCTCCATGTAGACTTTAGGCATTTCATATTGATATCTAATAAAAGAATTAGAACTCATTAAAAAGTACTCAGAACACATTATTACAGACGATTTAATTATGCTTCATTGTGCAGAAGACTCAACAAAATGTTTACGCAATGTTCCCTTCATTTACTCTCCATATTGTAAGCTGCATAAAATATATAGGTCATATGTGAGTGGAAAAAAGGCTATTTCATCCCAAGTATTCCTGCAACCTTAAAACACCAATGCCTAAAGCATATTAGCTCATCTCTGACAACAGAAATACAACTTTCAAAGAAAAATGGACCACTGGAATCTCTGAAATGCAGTGGTCCCTCAGGTTATGATGACCCCATGTTACTTCATTCTGAAATGACATTACACCATCCTGATCCATCATAACCCATACTGAGGGGCATGCAATTTGGTCAATCAGTATAGAAATTTCTGATTTCACTACCTGTGATTTTCAATAGCCAATCAGTGTATAAATTAGGGGAAAGCATAGCCAACCAGAGATCCTTATTGTAAAAGTGTACAATTTGACCGACTGCCTAGTACACTTTATCCGTGCTGTGTTGCACGTTAATCATCTCCCAACTGGATAGGTTTCCATTTTTCCGCTTACAGTTTTTCCTCCTCTTATTCAAAGAGCCATAATTTTTTATTTGTATGTCAAAATAGACATATTTAGGGGTTTTTTTTTGTAGGATGAGTTGCACATTTGAATGACACCATCTATTTTATCACCAGAAAAGCTGAAAAAAAAAATCCAAGACAAAATAGAGAATAAAGTGACATTCTTTTATTGTAATTGGGTTTTTTATTTACAACATTCATTTTACAGTAAAAAAAAGCTCTGGAATAATAATTTTACTGGTCAGTATCATTGCGGCAATTATAATTATGAATAATTTTCCTTTATTTAAGTGAAGGGGGAAAAAAGAGAAATTTATAAAAACAAAAATGGTTTTGTTGCCATTTTATGAGACCTGTGATGTTTTTACATTTTTGGCAGATGAAACTATGTGAGAGCTTGTTTTTTGCACCCTTGCTTGTTGTTTTTGATAGTATCATTAGATAAGTTTTTTTTCCGCGTTGCATTACCTTTTTTGCTCTTTTTTGTCTTTTTTTGTTACATCATTTACTGATTGAATTTATTTATTTTAGATAATGGTAGATCACAAAATTATGAATGTAATGATAACAAACATTGCATTTTTTATTTAATTTATTAATGTTTAGTGAGGGATAACAGGGGATGATATGAAAGTTATCTTTTTTCATATTTTTTTAAACTTTTTGTTTTCTTTTTCATTTGTTAGTCTTCTTAGAAGACTTGAACCTGACATCATCTGATTAGTATTGCTATATGTAGCACAAGCATAGTATTGCTGTATATAGCAAAAATCATGGTCTCCTATGAATGTCAACCATGGGCTGGTTTTCACAGGAGTACCTTCATGACACAGATAAGGGTCTTCAGCAGAAAACTGGTAGAATATCACAGAGCTATCATCTGCTGAGAAAGATGCTAACTTTATTTGTGGATGTACGTGCAGCAATCACGGTACAGAAAACATCCACAAGGTTCAGACACAAGGGCTCGTGTCATTGGCTGCCTAAGTCACATATTCCTCTGCATATAAAATGCAGACATGTGGCGTCTGCGCCATTTTGTGATTACTAAAGCCTAGGGAAGGGGCTGCCACCATTGCTGCTAGACAGTTCTTAACTGGGGGTTTAATCATAGATAGTTGAGATAGGAGAACAATAATGTAGAATAGGGGTGTGAAGTGTAGAGAAAGGTGCCTGTTAACTTTTGCCAGTAAACCAGCTAACTAGGTAATGGTATTTCTGTGCGCCATCTTGATATTGCCATCTCAGCCAAAAAATACAGAATTTTAATTTTGTGTCATGTGTCTGACATGTGTGGGCCTAGGGTTGTGAAACATCTGTTTCAAAGAGGAAAGGTACATCAAACATGAGTGGTAAATCATGAGGACATGGTAGAAGGGGGAATAGGAGAGGTGTTCATGGTGTTCGTGGGGGACATTCTAATGTTATTTAAAGCTTTACTGAGCAAGCCAAGGTGCATCCTATCCCAAAAGAAGTGAGAACAACTTCTGTTACAGGATGGGCTACTGCACTCCATTTCTTTGGCAGCCACACATTGCTTCAACTTTTAAATCAGGGCAAGAACCAGCATGTGCTAGAGTTGATGGACCTCAACATCCCACACAGTTCATTCCTCATAGCTGCTACCCTAGTTACACTTGTTTCAACCCCGTCAAAACTTTTCAACTGCCCAAAAAATTTGCCTAGTCATGAAGGTGAAAACAGGCTAGGATTTGAAGGAGTTAAACACACCAAACGTTAAACTAAATTTCTGCTGTTTTGATTCTTTTTGATTCCAATCCAAAAAGAACTATACATCTTTTTGTGCTTTTTGTTCAATAGTATAGCAAGCTGGAACTTTGCTGCATATTTTTGATACATTAATTTTAATTACATTGTTGTTGTTGATATACTATTATGTTACTTATTTTTTTTCCATTATATATGCATCTATTTGGTTTATCCATGTAAATTCACTTATCTTTATTTTTTCTTCTACTGTAATTATCATTTATTTCTGAAAATCTCAAAAAATATACCATTAAAAGAACCAAGCAATGTTGTGTTAATTAGAACGTTCTCCTAGTTACTTTGATTTAATCAGTTTGGCTGACCTGTTTTAGACTGTAATAATTACTGTCCGCGAGCAAAAGAGAATATATAAATGTGGTTTTGTTATTACTGAAATAAATCTTCCTGTAGGTTGCCAATATTTATCAGGTGCTATAAATAGATAACGGACAACCAAAAGATGGGAATAAAACTATAATTTACCATGTGATGGATGCAAACAATTGCTGAAACCATTTATTATTTTATATAGCACCAAATGCTTAACTTGAAGCCCCAATGCCCAATCTGTAACAGAAACCAACTCACCTCATAGTGTACTGCTAATAGTGGCAGACCACGTGGCAACTATAGGGCCAATGAGTTGGGGGGAGACTGGTGCCAATGCCAGCCCACTTCCCGCTCCACCCTGCTGAGAATCACACTTTCAATTGTATCCACATCCTGTATGCAAATACAGTTGAAAGCAATGGTGGAAGAGGGAGCCATCAGTTCAGTCGTCTATCATTCTCCCTCTGCATCTAACATCTCAATGCAACATGCGTTTTATCAGCAGCAAGGGAATGGAGAGAGGTATTTATTTTAGTAATCAATGAGTACTTTGTGGGGACAGTCATATTACATGAAGGGCTACTTGGGAGGCCATCATACTATTTGGAGAACCATGTAATAGGCCATCATGCTATTTGGAGGGCTACTTGTGGGACAATCATACTTATTTGAGAGCTATGTGGTGACCATCATACTATTTGAGGGCTAAATGGGGGCCATCATACTATTTAAAGGGCTATGTTGGGGCCATCATATTGTTTGTAGAGCTATGTGGGGGCCATTTATACTGTTTGGAGGGCTGTGTGGGGGTCATTATACTATTTGGATGGCTATGTATTAGTGAATTCTATTATTTGGTGGGATGTTTGGAGTACCATCATACTATTTGGAAGACCCTTATACTATTTTGAGGGCTATTTGGGGGTGCCATTATATTATTTGGAGGACTATATGGGGGCTATTTTACTATTTGGAGTACTGTGTGAGAAACTTTTTACTGTTTGGAGGACTGTTTGGGGGCCAGTTATAGTGTTTGTAGGGTTGAGTGGGAATCATTATACTATTTGAGGGGTTACATGACCAGCCATTTTACTGTTTGAAGGGCTGTGTGGGGTCTAATTATACTGTTTGGAGGGATATGTGGGGGAAATTATCCTGTTTAGTGAGCTAGTGGGAGCTATTATCCTGTATGGGGGCTATAATACAGTGTGAAGTGTTGTGCAGAGGCCATTATACTAGGAGGAGGACTATATGTAGGGCCATTATATTGTTTGCAGGCTAATATAAACTTTGGATGTATCTGTGTTTGGATATTATACTGTGTCGTTTTGGGGGCCACTGTACTGCATGGAGGGCTATCAAACTGTATGGAGGGCTATGGGAGAAATCATATTGTTGGGAGGGCTGTGTCAGCGCCATCATACCGTGGCCATCATAGCATGTTTGAGTCACTGAGGGGGCATCATACTTTCTGGGGTGTTCTGTTAGGTCATTATATTGTACGTGTAGAGGGTATTATGGAGGAATTCACTGTGGTTGTATCTGACTGTATTTGGGGACACATTTGTTGGCATCATACTTTATGGGGCCATGAAATGGATATGTTAGTGCATGGGAAAGATAAGGGGCTTCAATAGGAGCAAAATTACTTTAGAAGGGCAGCAAACTTGTGAGAGAAGCTCTTCTGTGACCAGGTTGAATATTATGGGATTTTTTGAGGAGAGCTAGATTAATACTTCTCAAAATCCACTGATTTCTATGTATTTCCCTGAACTCCCCTGATGCCCATCTGTGCCATTTATAATGCTGATGTCTCCCCTGAGGAAGATGGGGACTTTGGCCCTCTTTGGACTTTCTCTGAACTCTCTTGTTCAAAAGCAATACATGAACCTTGCTCTCACAACTTTCTTGTTTGCATGCAAAATCTAAAATAATGAAAAGGAATGCAAACTTACTTTTCAATTCTTCAGCATGTCTGCTTATTTTAAAAAGGGAGACAACCTTTGGTGCGCAATTTTTATAGATGAATATTTTTTTTTTTTTTCCTGGGCATAATGGTAATGATTAGTGATGGATGAGCACTAAGATGCTTGAATGCTCGCTACTTGATTTGAGCTTGTCATATGCTGGAACGAGTTGATGTGAGTAATGAGCATTTTTGTGTCTGCTCGGTACTCGATAGAGCTTTGGGGTGCTTGATTACTTGTAGAGTTTGAGTTTAGTCGAGTATCCCAGGAGCTTGGATATTTTGTACATGAAACAATGACCAAAATGCACAGTCTTGCTTCACTGCATGTGTGGGGTACCCGGTCCCGGGCTTTTAGTTTTCAGGGAATTGTCACAGGAGGCTGTGCCCGGTCCTGTGACCCTTGTGGCAGTTAAAAGAAGTCTGGTGAAAAAAATAGTAAAAAAAAATAAAATAAAAGTGTCTTGTGATGCCACCTAAAGTTCCCGGTAATACTGGCGCTGCTTGCAGACCTCCAGGGTGATGATAAAGCAGCTAGTTTGTAATGCTCCCCGTAGGTGGAGCGATGTCCCTGGGGCCCTTGGGAAGGATCAAGATTTTACACACAGGGAGGAAGCTTACCACACGAGTCTTGATACCGGTCTCTTCAAGGTCACTGATGTGCGGCTCCCCATGTTCAGGCAAATGAAGTCCATAGTAAGAGCTGTACCTTTGATAACAATAACTGTCACACACACACTGGGTCTTTCTTTCTGTACCTTTACTGATGTTGTTGGCAAAGTTAAGTCCTGGGTACAATCCGGGTGGTCAGGTGGCAGTTAGGATTTCCACATTTGTGAGTTTTGAGGCCTCCTTATTACTGTATGTTTGTTTAAATCCAGGGCTGTCTGTCTAAAACCTGGCCCTGACCACAGTTGTACCTCTCACTTGTATAGCAGGCGATGAGAACTGTTCTCTTGGGCACCACTAACTCTGTTAAGGTCCCTGGCTCTATTGATGGCGATGCTACAAGTATTCCTGCGCCAGGAGACTGAAGTCCCCTTCGCTCTCTGGTGATTTCTGCTGGGCCTGACTGATTCCATGCAGACTAGGACTCCAATATCCGAGTTGCTTCTTCTGGGGTGAACCGAACTGGTCCCTCCACCCCTTTTCTGTATTGCCTTAACTTCGACCATCACACAGAATCTCTCACACTTCACTCGACAACTGACTCTGACAACTGTCTATTTTGATTGTCTCTTACTGGAGCTAACTGGCTCTGACTGGAACTAACTGGCTTCCCACCCACTCACCTCAGACACCTCACCCACTAAGCTCCACCTCTAGGCTGGTTTCAGGGACAGTGCTCCCCACTGTGGAGTGCTGTGATGATTCTGTCTGTGTGTGTGTGTGTCATGTGAACTCTCCTAATGTGGAAATCCCTTCCTGCACCTACCAGGTGTTTCTCTGGCTACTTAACTATCGGGTGCCACAAAAGCATCCCAGGGAAAACTATTTGCAGTCTGTGAATGGCTCTCCCAGGGAATAAAACAACATTCTGTAGTGTGATAAAAAAAAAACACTCATCCTTTCTCCAGCCGGAAATGCTCTGGTTATGGCAGGCTGTGTGTGAGTGGAGAACCGAACAGGCCAATCATTGACTTTCCATAATGCTCGTTCAAGCATTTGTCCAGCTCAAATCGAGTAATGAACATTAGAGTATTTAAGTGCTCACTGATCACTAGTGCTTGTTACTCGAGTCATTCAATTCTACATCTCGAGTACTCGTCTCAAGTAGTTAGCATAATGGAACTCAATGTTATACTAAAGCATTTTTCCGGCAGACCCCCAGGAGGTCTGGGGTGCCTGAGAATCCCTGAAATGGATGGAAACAGAGCTGAAATGGAATGGGAACAGCAAGGGGAAGAAGTCTGGACACATCTCTGACTTCCAGGTCGCTGCTGAAAACAATGTTATCAGAGTATTGCGCCACTTTTACGGATTGAAAATAAAACATACAAAACTGAAGATAAAATGGATTTGAAAGGAAAAGCATAAGGAAACATTATATCCTGTATGACATATCCTGTATATAAGGCAAATGAAAAATAACAGAAAAAAAGCCTTCTCCACCCTTTAGACTTTTTTCACACTAAGGCCAGCTTTACACGCTGCGACATTGCTAGCAATTGCTAGCGATGTCGAGCGCGATAGCACCCGCCCCCGTCGTTGTAACGATATGTGGTGATTGCTGCCGTAGCGAACATTATCGCTACGGCAGCGTCACACGCACATACCTGCTCTGCGACATCACTGTGACTGCCGAACAATCCCTCCCCCAAGGGGGAGATGCGTTCGGCGTCACGGCGATGTCACGGCGACGTCACTAAGCGGCCGCCCAATCAAAGCGGAGGGGCGGAGATGAGCGGGACGAACATCCCGCTCACCTCCTTCCTTCCTCATTGCTAGCGAGATGCAGGTAAGGTGAGGTTCCTCGTTCCTGCGGTGTCACACGTAGCGATGTGTGCTGCCGCAGGAACGAGGAACAACATCATTACTGTAGCAGCAACGATAATTGGGAAGAGGGGGCATGTCACCGATTAGCGATTTTGAACATTTTTGCAACGATTCAATATCGCTAATAGGTGTCACACACAATGACATCGCTAAAGCGGCCGGATGTGTGTCACAAATTCCGTGACCCCCAACGAGATCACTTTAGTGATCTTGTAGCGTGTAAAGCCACCTTTAGTGTTATTTAAAAAAACAAAGCAGTTTTCCACTTGAGTCATAAAAAAAAAATATTGTATGCATTAGATTTATGACATCTCGTAGCTTTTACTGGGACTGTAAAATCAGCTTTTAATTTGCACCAAACTTATTAAAAAGGCTGCCACAAAATGCTGTAAAAATGCAATGTGTGAACATAGCCAAAATAGCTGGGTCATCGCTCACTGCAATTTCCAGTCGCCTATGACTACATTAGATGACATATTATAGGGATAAATAAAACTACACCAGTAGGTAGGCACTCATAAACATGATTTTAACATGTTACCTTATCTGGGCATGTGGTGTGTAACTTTGTCGGACACATCCTGTTTAATTTATGAAGGAAGGACTCTGAAACTCAAAAAGCCTATGCGGTCACTGCAAGAACTGAAAAAAATTAGAAGGAAGCGGGGCGCCGATACACTCTGTATTAGACATAAAGGAGGGCCACATTCACATTCTATTAAAATGGTTAGCTTTTCAGACTTCTACACTCATAAAGGCTACAGTGCCTTTTGAAAGTATTCAGCCCCTTTGAATTTTTCAACCTTTTCCCACATTTCAAGCATAAATATAAAAATTTTAATGTTAAGGCAGCAGTACACACATTCTACCTTTTGTGGCAGATTCCTAACTGGCAAGACATCCCTTTCCCCACCAGAATAACGACTCTTCATTTCCTCTTCTTTCCCTTCCTCCACTTCCTCCTTCTCCTCCTCCTGCTCCTCTTCTCCAGGCCATCCACACTGAGCAGGAAGCATGAAGCTGGTGTGGGTAGTACACTCAGTAGAGCAGGCAAACATCTTCTATTCCTCTTATTCATCATCACCCAATCTGCACTGAGAAGATGAGATGAGGCTATGCTGAGTAATATCACCCTGTGAACTTTCTTCCTCTATCTCCAACTGATTAGCAAGAAAAGCTTCTTTTTTTATATGTGTGCACAGAGCGTTTCAGTATACACAGAAGCCATGCAAAAAGCCATGAAAAATCATAACACCAGTTGAACTCTATCAAAAATTAGAAAGTAATCCTGAACCTGAGTGAAAACTAATTTCGGCTTTACGTTAGGTAATACACTCAACCTCCATGGGTCGTATGCACACTCAACTCACAAGACTCTATTGCTGAACAAAAATACATGTTCAAATACATTCAAAGTTTGCTCATCAACATTTAGACACCTTTGTGAAGAAGTGGGAGAATATGATCTGGTAAAATGACTCCATAATTGAACTCTTTGGATGTTAAACATTTCCACCTCTAAAACACTATACTAACAGTGAACTTTGGAGGGAGGAACATCATGGTGTGGTGCTGTTTTTCAGCATACAGCACTGCCAAACTTCATATAATTGAGGAAAGATAGATGGACAATTGTACTGAAACATTCTTGATAAAAATCTCCTGTCATCTACCAGGATGATGATGAAATGAGAGTGGATATTTCAGCAATACCATGATCGCAAATACTCAATTGGTTTCACAGACAGACAATAAAGCTACTAGAGTGGCCCAGACCTGAATCCAAGAGAAAATTTATGAATGGAACTAAAGCTTAGAGTTCATAAAAAGAGCCCAGGGGACCTTCAGGATTTGAAAAGTGTTTGTGTGGAAGAATGGTTCACAATCATACCTGAGCAATGCATGTGACTAGGTTCTCTATATAGGAGGCATCTTGAAGCTGACATCACCAACAAAGGCTTTTGTATGAAATATTAAATTTCAGTAATTATTCAGTAATTTCAGTATTATTACACATAAATTAATATATGGAAATCTATGCTTTTCCTGTGTTGATTGCATGGGCTGTTACTGACATCTGGTGTGATATAGCATAGCATAGTTAGAAATATATTTGCTTTCGGAATTGGTGGCATTGCATAGGGATGAGAGAACTGTAAAGTGATGTGTTTATACCACACCTTTTCCAGTGTGGGCACTTCTGGCCCCATCACAGTCATGTCAAGTATAGGTATGGCTGTAGTTGGCCAGGGAAATCACTGTAAAAAATAAAAAGGAAGCTAAAAATTATTAAAGCAAGACATACTTACCAGTCTCCTCGTCACGACAGTAACACTGCTTCCGGGTCTGCTCATTACATCTCATTCATATTCACTTCTTACCCCGCCCACTATCTGTGACAGCGTCTGTAGTTGGATGCAGTCAGACTGCAGGCATGTCGGCATCTCTGATTGGTTGTCCTCACAAAGACACTGTCTGCCTGAGTAATGTGTAAAAATAAATAAAATTACTTATAGTGCCCCATATATAGATACTCAACGCAGATAAAGCAGAAGGCTACAGGCTGCAGCTCCCAGCTGTAAGAGTTATCTTGGCCATGTATCAAAATATGAGGAACCTCATGCGGATTTTTTAAGATATTTAAATAAAAAGAGTGCTGTCCCCTCAATTTTGATATGCTGCCAATATAAAGTTGACAACTGGGGGCTGGTAGTCTCAGTATTGGGAGGCTTGTGGTTATTGCGCCGTCACCAGCCTAAAAAGCCTGCAACCACTTAAATATGTTGCATCCAATAGAAGAGACAATTCTGGCATTTTACCCTGCTCATCCCAATTGCCATGGTGCGGTGGCAATTGGTGTAATATAAGGGGTTAATGATAGCTGTTATTTGTTAGCTGTCATCAAGCCCTGAATTAGTAATGGCTAGGAGTCTATGAGACCCCCAATACTAGTCCTGTAAGTCAAACGAAATAAACACAA
Source organism: Anomaloglossus baeobatrachus (assembly GCF_048569485.1). Lineage (NCBI taxonomy): Eukaryota > Metazoa > Chordata > Amphibia > Anura > Aromobatidae > Anomaloglossus > Anomaloglossus baeobatrachus. The sequence continues at coordinate 458,554,161 of NC_134354.1, forward strand.
ACACACATAAAAATCTTTTATTTACCTTATTTCACCAATTTGTTACCCTCAAAAACACCCATGCAGGTCTGACATAATCCACATGACGTCCCATGATGATCCTAGCTCTGCTACATCTGAGGTCATACTGCACGGTCACATTAGAAAATGTGACCACTCATTGCGACTGTCTGGGACTCACTAACTGAGACAATATATGCAAAGATAGAGAGCAAACCCTGGGATCACCATTGGCACATTTAGGCATAGACAATGAAGCAAACAGAAAGAAAAGAAGGTGCCAACAAAACGAAGATCACTATGCAATCCATGAGTTCAGCTGAGGTGAGTTTACTTGTGGTCACAGGTGGGGGACTGTGGTAACCTCCTGCTGTGACAGCAGGTAAACTCAGTGATGTCCCGCTTACAACTGTGGCTCAGTCAGTGTCTGCCTGAAGCCGTGGAGGGTGTTCACATTATCTAATGGGGAAGAAGTGAATAATGATGAACCTTAGTAAGTGGGCCCAGAAAAGAGTCTGACTGCAACAGGATCCGGGAAACACTGGAAAATACGGAATGTGTGACTATCATGCTCTTACTACCATTTAACTTCCATTTTCAGCCCCTCAGTCCCCCTTAGTTGTCCGAACCACTTGCCTAACCTAATTTATTTTTTTACTGTGCTGAATTGGCGAACCCGAATATCCACAAGTTCCCTCATCACTAGTGACGTATTCAATCCTTATTTTATCCCGTCTTAAAAACAATGTTGATAACAAAAAGTTAAATTGTGATTTCTTTGTTTGCAATCACACTAGTAAGGAAACTCTCACTTTGAAATAATTACAGTTTTAAAAGATTTAAATATAACAATTTATTTTTAAAGAGATTTTCTATAATTCTTGTTTAGATGATTGAATTGTTCCTCCTAAAAATTGTTGTTGACGTGCTTAATAATAATAGAGAGTAATCCAAAAACGTTTTACTGAATACCAAATTCTTATAATTATATTGAGATTACAGCTGTGAATCCGTTAATCATCACAAACCTAAATTTGTTCCATTCAAGCTCTCTCTATTATGATATGTGCCACAGGCTAAGCAAGAATGGGATGAATGTCTTGTCAGTGATACAGTCTGCATACTCTTCCATCTTCTAAGCCTCTCCAGCAGATAATCATCCATAAGAGAACATTATTTTCAGTCTAAAAATGGTTCATTATAAAAATGATGCACATCAAACTGACAACACTGTAAATGAAACTTGATAGATGTTGTTTATATCAATCTTGTTCCAGTCTAAATTTTCATAAACAATCAGATGCAAATAAATACTTTGTACATGGCTGGAATCTTTCATTGTTTCGTATCATATCAGATAATGTAGCCATTTTCTTTATTCACTGGATACCCTGACGTAACATATTGTGAGGGTAATTCATCATGGGAGTTTTTAAGTCAGTTTTGCTTCTTTCTGCATTTCCATTTTTAGTGCCAAATTTAACTAAATAATGCACAATATTTAATAATTTGGCACATCGAGCACAAACATAAAGACTTTGAGAGTTGTCACCAGGATGGTACTGATTGACATGTCCATCTCTCCATCTGCGACAACTACTGATTTTTTTTAACCCCTTGGCAGTGCAGTTTTCATTTTCATGTTTGCAGATTCCCCTCCCTTTCAAGAGTTGAACTTTTAAATGACACTATATATATATATATATGTATATATATATATATATATATATATATATATACATATATATATATATATCTCTGGCAAAAATTAATAAATCACTGCAAAATTTTCAGTTTTTCAGATGTTTCTCTCTGTAGGTATATTTTTGAGTAAAATGTAAATTGCTCTTTTATTCTATAATGCTCACCCTCTGCCTGGCATTATCACAATACAGGGAAGCCCTGTTAGTTATTTAAAAAAATGATAAAAAAAAATGTGTTGGCTTCCGCTGCCTTTTCTATTGCTATCCAAGGGTAATCCAAGCAGCTACTGGCTGCTAACCTCCACTGCTTGCTGTTACCTTCACTGGCAATGGAAAATCCAGAGAAGCCCTTTTTTTATTTTTTTTTTAAGTTTTTTGCCAAAAATAAAAAAAAATGACGTGGGCTTCACCATATTTTTGTATGCTAGGCAGGTACAGTAGGCAGGTACGGCTGCCCCCAACCCCCAGCTGCCTACTTGTACCTGGCTGAAAACAAAAATATAGGGAAGACGTTTTTTTGAATTATTTCATAACTTTCATGAAATAATTTAAAAAGAACGATGTGGGCTTCGACCAATTTTTGTGTCCAACCAGGTACAACTAGGCGGCTGGGGATTGGAATCCGCAGTGCAGGGTGGCAGCTTTCTGGGGCCCGCCGCAGCGAATTGCAGTTCGCAGCCGCCTCAGAAAATGGTGCTTTCATAGAAGTGCCATCTTCTGGCGCTGTATCCAACTCTTCCAGTGGCCCAGGTAAAATTATCCATACCTTTATGTCCCCTGAACGATGGGTTGTTTGGCAAAAATCCTCTGTAATGTCTTCTATCTTCCAGGCTTTTGGGCATGTGCTGACAGGATGATACGCCTGCCTCCAGTCTTCATTGTACAGGATTCATGCCTCCCTTCTCTTTCCTGGTGTCCCTGTAAAATCAGGTGCTCTGCAAAATATTTCAAGTACAGTTGAGCGAACATTTCAGAGCTCGGTTCCCTGATCTTTACTGAGCCTTGCAGTGTTTGCCGAACAGTTCGGCAAACCTATTCATTGAACATACAAAGCCCATTGAGCCCATTGAGAGGCCAAACTTATCTGTTGTAAAATGGTGTAGGGGCTATAAAAGAAAGAAAATAAAGCAGGACATACTTTGCGAGTTTCCGACACACCTGTAACTGGTCCCGCGGCTGTAACTGCATGTGCAGCTGTACTTCCAGGGATGCTCATTATTCCTCATCCACATTCACAGCTTTCCCTGCCAAGCAGTTTCTCTGATTGGCTGCAGTCAGATTCCGCCCCGGAGAGCGTCTGTGATTGGTGAATCACAGACCCTGTCTGCGGGTCTATCATGGTATAAAATAAATAAATAAATAAAATAGCATAGGGTTGGTATCTATTGATACCAATACAAATACAGCCTACAGCTACAGGCTGCATTGTCATTACCTGGTCATATATGTGGTTAGCAACTATTCATTGTGCAAAATCTTAGCCATTTAGAGAACTCATATTCCCCTGTTAATATGCCAGTTCCCTGTGCCAATATATTCTTAATTTTGCAAAAAATAATTGATAATTGTTTGACAGAAAGTTTTAATTAAAGAATTCAAGGTCTTTTGGTTTTGAAAATGTTAAACCATGAAGCATTTTCTGATAATGTTTCCCTTTCTGACATGCCCAGTGAGCACATAGTTGTCACTGGTTCATACAGGAGAATTGCAGATATCTACTGTGCAAAAGCTTCATGTGCTGACTAGATGTGTGTAGCCCCCCTCAATGTAAGAAAATTGAGTGAAGCTGGATACGTCTATCCAGAATATGTCCGGAAGCATGTAAATCACATACTTAGGGTCACATGACAATGGAATATGATGACACTGCAAGCTGTGAGTAATCAAAAGTCTGCATTTGTGGCGCCCTGGACTAGCCAGGTTGTCACAGATACTGCAACACACACACCCACCCCGAGACAGGCACATCAGCCAGACATAAAATCCTTGTTGCCTCCCTACAGGGGCTGATGTCCACACCAGGTGGGGTGGAGCCAGGCGGTTGACCCCACCCATCGAGGAGTTCACAGTCCTGGAGGCGGGAGAAGGAAGTCAGTTGAGAGTAGAGAACAGTTAGGAGAGTGTGAGGAGTGAAGTTGAAGTGGAGGAGCGAATTGACTGTGTCCGGGTGTGTAACCCGGGCACTTAGAGCAAAGGTTGGCAGACGGTGGTGGCCGTCTGCAGGAGAGGCAGATCAACGTAGGACCGGGGACGGTCGGTGGCCCGCCGGTAACGAACCGGGGAGCGAAGTGAAGCCAGCACACTCAGGCAGGGCCTGCGGACCCCGACCAGGTTTGAAGTCGCCATTAGAGGTCAAATCTGTCAGTGACCGGAACCCCAGGTGTTTCCTAACAGCCAAGACCCGATTGAAGGCAACCGTCCGACCAGTAAAAGGAAATACAGCTACCGCCACAGCTAGAGTTCCAAGGGCCAGAGCCTGCTGGAAAAAAGGGCTCCTGCGGTACATATATACGCTGGGGAGTGGCTTACCGGTGGAAATCCATTGGGATTGAACATACACAAAGGTGCAGGGAAAGGCAGCCATCACTAACCGTCCGGGAGAGACTACAGCAGCCGGGTGCGGGACCCGTCCATCCAGCCGTTTGGTTTACCAGAGACTGTGCGTACCTTTGTGGCTGAGTGAGTACAACCGTGCCATCCGGCACCGCGCTGCACAGTCCAGGCGACCCTGCACCCATCCAACCCTGCCTCCCCGTCATCTCACCGGGCCCCGGGACCACCAACCCCTACCCACGGAGGGAGAAAACAACATCCCAGCTGCTCCCTGCCATCGCCCCCGGGATCCCCGTCACCAGCAGCGGTGGTGCCCAACCTCACCACAACCCGTGGGTGGCGTCATTATGAACTTTTCTCTTAAAACAAAAAATCAACATGCTTCTACAAAATTGGTTAGGCCAGGAAATCTAGATAGAATCAATGTACCAATAGCAAGCAAGCACATGCAACTGGTTACTGTACTCAGGTGGCAAGTGCACGCATCTAATAGACTATAGGAGCAATGAGGACGATGTTGATGTTGGTTTCATATTTGTCCAGTTTCTTATTAGGGGCTGAAGTTGGTTTCTTATTCGGGGCTGAAGTGGGTTTCTTATTCGTCAGTTTCTTATTCTGCAATTTAGTATTTTCAGTTTTTTACAGGTTTACCAACACAAATAGCACATCACAATAATAAAATACAATGCACTTATGTGCCATAATATAAATACACTTAAAATCAGCTGCGAAAATTATAAAACTTGCAAAAAAATGGGCATTAAAGTGGGCACCGAAGTATATTAGTGAAAGGGTTAAATAGCTTTTCGCCACTGATCTAACATGACAATTACATACCTAGTGATGCCCCTAATCAAACTCAAGTGACTCCAGCTTGGCCCAAAAGGGTTCTGGGCATCAAAACTGGCATCAAAGTGGGCTCACTGCCAATGTACACAGATTTGAATTAGTAACTGGTGATTTTGAGGGGTTAAACGGCTTTGGGCCTCTAATCTCACACCACATACATACAGAGTGATGCCCCACATCAAATTACAATCACTCCAGCCTGGCCCAAACAGGTTCTGGCCATCAAAAGTGGCATCAAAGTGGGCAAATAGCCAGTTTTCACAGATTTGAATAAGGAACTTGTGTTTTTCAGGGGTTAAATGGCATTGGGCCACTGATCTCACACCACATTTACATACCTAATGATTTCCCACATACAATTCAGGTCACTCCAGCCTGGCCCAAGCAGGTTCTGGGCATCAGAACTGGCATCAAAGTGGGCAAATGGCCAGTTTTCACAGATTTGAATAAGTAACTGGTAATTTGGAGGAATTAAATGGCTTTGGGCCACTGATCTCACACCACATTTACATACCTAGTAATTCCCCATATCAAATTCCGATCACTCCAGCCTGGCCCAAACAGATTCTGGGCATCAGAACTGTTAACAAAGTGGGAAAATGGCCAGTTTTCACAGATTTGAATAAGTAACTGGTGTTTTTCAGGGGTTAAATTGCTTTGGGCCACTGATCTAACACTGTAAATACATAAATAGTGATGCCTCATATCAATATCATGTCACTTCAGCCTGGCCCAAAAGGGTTCTGGGCATCAGAACTAGCATCAAAGTGGGCAAATGGCCAGTTTTCACAGATTTGAAAAAGTAACTGGAGATTTTGAGTGGTTAAATGGCTTTGGGCCACTAATCTCACACCATAATTACATACCTAGTGATACCACACATTAAATTGAGATCACTTTAGCCTGGCCTAAATCAGTTCTGGGCATCAAAACTGGCATCAAAGTGGGCAAAACCACAGTTTTCACAGATTGCCCACTTGGATGCCAGTTCTCATGCCCAGAACCTGTTTGTGCCAGGCTGGAGTGATATAAATTTGATGTGCGGCATCACTAGGTATGTAAATGCGGTGTTAGATAAGTGGCCCAAAGCCATTTAACCCCTCAAAATCACCAGTTACGTTTTCAAATCTGTGAAAACTGTCCATTTGCCCACTTTGATGACAGTCCTGATTCCCAGGACCCTTTTGGGCCAGGCTGGAGTGATCTGAATTTGATGTGCGACATCACTTGGTATGTAAATGTGGTGTGAGATCAGTGGCCCAAAGCCATGTAACCCCTCAAAATCACCAGTTACTTATTAAAATCTGTGAAATCTGGCCATTTGCCAATTTTGATGCCATTTCTAATGCCCAGAACCCATTTGGGCCAGGCATGAGTGATCTCAATAGTATGTGGGGTATCACTAGTTATGTACTGTATATGCAGTGTTGAATCAGTGGCCCAAAGCAATTTAACCCTACAAAATCACCAGTTAATTTTTCAAATCTATGAAAACTGTCCATTTTCCCAATTTGATGCCAGTTCTGATGACCAGAACCTGTTTGGGCCAGGCTGGAGTCATAGGCATTTGATGTGGGGCATCACTAGGTATGCAATTGGGGCGTGAGATCAGTGGCCCAAAACTATTTAACCCCTCAAAAGCACCAGTTACTGATTCAAATCTATGAAAACTGTCCATTTTCCCACTTTGATGCCAGTTCTGATGCCCAGAACCTGTTTGGGCCAGGCTGGCGTGATCTTAATTGTATGTGGGGCATCTATAGGTATGAAAATATGGTGTTATATCAGTAGCTTAAAAAAAATGTAACTCCTGAAAAACACCAGTTACATATTCAAATCTGTGAAAACTGGCCATTTGCCCACTTTGATGCCAGTTCTGATACCCAGAATCCATTTGGCCAGGCTGAAGTGACATTAATTTGATGTGGGGCATCACTAGGTATGTAAATTCGGTGTTAGATCAGTGGCCTAAAGCCATTTAACTCCTCAAAATCACCAGTCATTTTTTAAAATCTATGAAAAGTGGCCAATTGCCCACTTTGATGCCAGTTCTGATACCCAGAACCTGTTTGGGCCAGGCTGGCCTCTAGGTATGTAAATGCGGTGTTAGATCAGTGGCCAAAAGCAATTTAACCTCTGAAAAACACCAGTTACTTATTCAAATCTGTGGAAACTGGCAATTTGCCCACTTTGATGCCAGTTTTGATGCCCAGAAACCATTTGGGCCAGGCTGAAGTGACAAGAATTTGATGTGGCACATCACTATGTATGTAAATATGATGTGAGATCAGTGGCCAAAGCCATTTAATACCTCAAAATCACCAGCTACTTAAACCCCCGTCACACGTACCTACCTCCCGAACGACCTCGCTATGGGCGGCGAACATCCTCTTCGTGAAGGGGGAGGGACATTTGGCGTCACAGCGACGTCACACAGTGGCCGGCCAATAGAAGCGGAGGGGCAGAGATGAGTGGGACGTAAACATCCCGCCCACCTCCTTTATTCCGCATTGCCGGCAGCCGCAGGTAAGGTGCAATTCATCATTCCCAGGGTGTCACACGGAGCGACGTGTGCTGCCTCGGGAGCGATGAACAACCGGAGTACAGAAGGTTGTTCGATTTTTTGAAAATGAGCGACGTGTCAAAGATGAGTATTTTTGCTCGTTCACAGTCGCTCTTTTATGTTACACGCTATGATGTGTCAAACGAGGCCGGATGTGCGTCACTAACGACGTGACCCCGACGACATATTGTTAGATATATCGTAGCGTGTAAAGCGGCCTTTATTCAAATCTGTTAACATTTTCTGTAAACCCACTTTGATGCCAGTTTTGATGCTCAGAACCCCTTTGGGCCAGGCTGGAGTCACTTGAGCTTGATTAGGAGCATCACTAGATATGCAATTGTAGTGTTAGGTCAGTGGCCCAAAGCCATTTAACCAACTCACTAACATACTTTGGGGCCCACTTTGATGCCCAATTTTTTGCCAGTTTTATAATTTCTGAAGCTGATTTTAAGTGGATTTACAGTTAGGTCCAGAAATATTTGGACAGTGACACAAGTTTTGTTATTTTAGCTGTTTACAAAAACATGTTCAGAAATACAATTATATATATAATATGGGCTGAAAGTGCACACTCCCAGCTGCAATATGAGAGTTTTCACATCCAAATCGGAGAAAGGGTTTAGGAATCATAGCTCTGTAATGCATAGCCTCCTCTTTTTCAAGGGACCAAAAGTAATTGAACAAGGGACTCTAAGGGCTGCAATTAACTCTGAAGGCGTCTCCCTCGTTAACCTGTAATCAATGAAGTAGTTAAAAGGTCTGGGGTTGATTACAGGTGTGTGGTTTTGCATTTGGAAGCTGTTGCTGTGACCAGACAACATGCGGTCTAAGGAACTCTTAATTGAGGTGAAGCAGAACATCCTGAGGCTGAAAAAAAAGAAAAAATCCATCAGAGAGATAGCAGACATGCTTGGAGTAGCAAAATCAACAGTCGGGTACATTCTGAGAAAAAAGGAATTGACTGGTGAGCTTGGGAACTCAAAAAGGCCTGGGCGTCCACGGATGACAACAGTGGTGGATGATCGCCGCATACTTTCTTTGGTGAAGAAGAACCCGTTCACAACATCAACTGAAGTCCAGAACACTCTCAGTGAAGTAGGTGTATCTGTCTCTAAGTCAACAGTAAACAGAAGACTCCATGAAAGTAAATACAAAGGGTTCACATCTAGATGCAAACCATTCATCAATTCCAAAAATAGACAGGCCAGAGTTAAATTTGCTGAAAAACACCTCATGAAGCCAGCTCAGTTCTGGAAAAATATTCTATGGACAGATGAGACCAAGATCAACCTGTACCAGAATGATGGGAAGAAAAAAGTTTGGAGAAGAAAGGGAACGGCACATGATCCAAGGCACACCACATCCTCTGTAAAACATGGTGGAGGCAACGTGATGGCATGGGCATGCATGGCTTTCAATGGCACTGGGTCACTTGTGTTTATTGATGACATAACAGCAGACAAGAGTAGCCGGATGAATTCTGAAGTGTACCGGGATATACTTTCAGCCCAGATTCAGCCAAATGCCGCAAAGTTGATCGGACGGCGCTTCATAGTACAGATGGACAATGACTCCAAGCATACAGCCAAAGCTGCCCAGGAGTTCATGAGTGCAAAAACGTGGAACATTCTGCAATGGCCAAGTCAATCACCAGATCTTAACCCAATTGAGCATCCATTTCACTTGCTCAATCCAGACTTAAGACGGAAAGACCCACAAACAAGCAAGACCTGAAGGCTGCGGCTGTGAAGGCCTGACAAAGCATTAAGAAGGAGGAAACCCAGCGTTTGGTGATGTCCATGGGTTCCAGACTTAAGGCAGTGATTGCCTCCAAAGGATTCGCAACAAAATATTGAAAATAAAAATTTTTTTTTGGGTTTGGTTTATTTGTCCAATTACTTTTGACCTCCTAAAATGTGGAGTGTTTGTAAAGAAATACAATTCCTACAATTTCTATCAGATATTTTTGTTCAAACCTTCAAATTAAACGTTACAATCTGCACTTGAATTCTGTTGTAGAGGTTTCATTTCAAATCCAATGTGGTGGCATGCAGAGCCCAACTCGCGAAAATTGTGTCACTGTCCAAATATTTCTGGACCTAACTGTATATTAGGACACATCAGTGCATGTATTTTGTTATTGTGATGTGCTATTTTTGTTGTTAAACCTGTAAAAACTGAAAATACTAAATTGCCGATAAGAAACTGGATGAATAAGAAACCAACTTCAGAATCATGCAATGAGGTAGGTAGAAAAATTTATTTTAAACAAAGGACACCTTTAAAGTAGGTAAACACTGCTTAAGTTTCAAAATTAGGGTAATTTCTCTTTTTTTCTGATATTGACAAATCTAACCTCAGTTCTTCCGAGTTAGGCCGGAGTCACACTTGCGAGAAACTCGCATCCCTTCATTTGGCACGGCTGCACACTCTCCGAACATAAGTATCTCAGCTGCGTAGAAATACATGCAGTCGACCCGCTCCTGTCAGGTGAGTGTGTGGCCGTGATTGTGATGCAATGCGAGTCTCACGCAAGTCTCTCGCAAGTGTGACTCCAGCCTTAGTGTGGAACCGTGACATGAAATTTGACCAGAATTCGATCCTCTGTGATTAATCCACTCATCTCTACCCCAGGGTATTAAAAAAATAATTGAATCAAAGTTTGATTTTCTATTTACTAGCCATCAGCACCTTTACTACCCTAAGGTTATTTTTTTGTACAGTCTTCTGAATGTGCCTGATTGGATGGACCAAAGTAATTAGGCTGGAATTTAGATTAAGAGGTCCCAATGTACTTCCTCTATAATCAGTGATGTATTTAACCCTAATACTACTGGCAGCCATGGAGGACATTCGCATGTAAACATAGTAAACCAACTGTATCCATTTTTAATTTTTTCACAATTATGTTAACTAGATTTTCTTAGGGAAGGGATAAGTAGAAGGCTGCATAGATGTTAGATATTGTAAGACATGAAATGCAATGCTCTAAATTATTTTGTAGCAGCACTATTGGTATTAATAAATTACAATAAAAAAACACATCAGATATCCCATAATTTATTTGACTTGAACTTTTTCCATATGTTCTGTCATAAATTGGTTAACTTAGTAATTATTTCACATTGATTTAAGTGTTACAAGAAAACTTACTTTAAAAATCCATTTACAAAAGATATTAAGTTTAATGAATATGGTCAATAACATGGATTTTCTTATCAGTGTCGAAATCTAAAAGCAAACAATGGAGAACGAGAGTTTTATTGCTACTTAAAACATTTTAGCACAAAACCTGAAAATGTAACAGTATGAAATGAGCATAGTAAGAAGTGAAAGACAGAAACTGAACTGTTAGGAGAAAGTATTGACATTTGGTAACTTAAAAGGTGTAGATAATAGATGTGAAAAACATTTCCTGCCTGTAATGCTGAAGTGTCAGCTGAACAATTGGAAAAGTGGACAGTACTTTGTGATAGACAGTTAAAATTTTTACTTGTCTGCAAAAAAATATTAAAAAGTCTACATACTGTTCTCCATGAATATCTTTGTGCCATTTCCAAAATGCAGCATGCTTTGAAGTATGACGTATTTACATTTTTCTTACAAGCTTTTGTGACTTTGAGAGCAGCAAAATAAAACACTGTACAAACTTAACAACATTGAAAAAATAAAATAAAATACACACACCAAAAAATATGTAATGGAGTTTTTTCTCAATAAAACTATGGAACAAGTTATACTCGTAGTTTTAAATTAAAAACGTTTTCAAAAAAGTAGCGGTGAACAGATCAGGCAACATTCAAATTCCCGTTTGTATAGATTTTCCTGGGAAATTTGATTTGCAGAGAAATTATTTTTCTACAATTGAATGTTCCTTATTATGCTCTGAAGATCTCTAAATAATAAACGTAAAATGGATAAAATAACAAAAATATCTATATTCACTAACCTCTCCTGTCCCCCGCTTCTCACAGTCAGCTGTCTGGTCCCAGAGCCGGCGTCAGCACCTGGCAGCACACCCGGGCAAATGCCGGGGCACTGGACAGCCGGGGGAACCCACTCGCCTTAGTCAGTTCTGCTGCCCCTGAGCCGAGTTCCGGAGACCGCAGTCCTCGTCAGGAAACTGTGGCTGCCGTCCCTTTAAGGCCCGCATTCCACAGCGTTCGCTGCATCCTCCTTGTTTGTACTTCCTCTGTGGGCAGAGTTACCTCGCGGCGTCCTGATCCAGTCCCACAGATGAAGACGAGGAGCAGCGCCAGCCAGCGACCCCCAGCACAGCACTGCCCTCCTGCGCTGAGTGGGCCCCCTCTCCACCCCACCGTGATTTGAGCGGTATGTTCTACACCCCTGCCCATACCCAATCTGTGTGTGCCCTCCCCGCACCCCCAATTTATGGGCCCCAGTGAGCTGTATGGGCCCCAGTGAGCTGTATGGGCGTCCCCCTCCGAGATGTATGTCCTGGCTTCCCCCCAAAGATGTATGTCCTGGCCCCCCTCGGAGCCACATGTGCTGGCCCCCAGAGGTGTGTGTTCGGGCCCCCAGAGCCGAGTGTGTGGGACCCCCAGAACTGCGTGTGTGGGGCCCCCAGAGCTATGTGTGTGGGCTCCCCAGAGCCATGTGTGCACATTTCTCAGCTGCCCCATCATAAGCTACAACCTCTGCATTTAAAGGAGATAACTACAATAGTGTGTGTGTGTCTGGGTGCAGCAGAGCCGAGTGTGTGTCTGGGTGCAGCAGGGCCGAGTGTGTGTCTGGTTGCAGCAGGGCTGAGTGTGTGTCTGGGTGCAGCAGAGCCGAGTGTGTGCCTGGGTGCAGCAGAGCCGAGTGTGTGTCTGGGTGCCGGAGAGCTGTGTGTGTCTGGGTGCAGAAGAGCCATGTGTGTCTGTGTGCAGCAAGGCTGAGTGTCTATGTGCAACAGAGCTGTGTGTGTCTGTGTGCAGCAGAGCTGTGTGTCTGTCTGCAGCAGAGCTGTGTGTATTTATGTGCAGTAGAGATGTGTGTATGTGTGCAGTAGAGATGTGCGGCCCCCAGAGCACTATGCAACCCACCCCAGTAATGTGTATACCTCCAGAGCTGTTTGCTACTCCAGTAACATCTGTGCCCTCCAGTAATGTCTATGCCCCTTGCCCCTCCTGCTGCTCCTCCTGCCCCTCCTGTGATGAATATATTTAGCCTCCAGCCCCACCTGTGATGTATATACAGCAGTGTCAGTGTGCACTGTGCACGGCCATGTCTGTTAGTGATGGCCATCATGCAGCCCATCCACATGCCTAGAGGAGCTAGATGCAAACAGCGGGAATATGTCTGTATGCATGTATAATGTGTATCTATGCATGTCACTGTAAATGACTCTGTATAGATTTGTCTGTTTATAAATATTTTTGTGAGTTTGTCTTCAAATATGTATATGTATGTATGCATGTATGTGTACGTATCTCTGTATTTGCGTGTCTGCATGTAGATGGGGCCCAGAGAGACTCTTCCGCTCGGAGCCCACAAAAAACTGGAGCCGGCCCTGTCTGGTCCTCAACACAGATTCTGAATCCTTGGACTTCTTCATGGCTCTTCCAACTGTGATGAGAACCATGGCAGTTCTGCATAAGCACACAGGTCATAAAGTCTTGACATCATGACACGCGCCATGACATTGCGAATACACACACAGAACTATTCTGACCCTCATTAGAGCTGGAAGTCAAAGGCTGCAATTTTACAATAACTGCTCTGGTTCCTTTCTTAATTGCAGTAAGCGTAATTACTGTGATGCAGTCACCACTTACAGATATTATAGACGGAAGAGTAGTCAGGAAAGCCGGGGACAGGTAACAGGAAGACACGTAGGATTACAAGGAGTAAAAAGAGGCATAGTCAGGTCACAATCCTAGGGTCAGAATACCAGGAGAACACGTGATAAGTTCAGGGAGAAAACAGATACGAGGTCAGGTAACGGTCCAAGGTCAAAAGGCAGGAGGTGTCAACAGGATCAGGAAAAGGGCAGAGAGGCATCAAATAACAGTCCAGATAAGAACACTGGGATAGACATAAGCCAATAGTACAATTGAAGAACCAGATAATACAACTGGCAAAGTTCTGGGCGAGGATGCTCAGTAAAGAAGCCTGAGCAATTACTAGGAAGGTGGAACACAAGCTACAGCTCTTCATTATATAATTTGGGGGAAACATGATATTTCAATTTCTTTTACTGCATTTTATACTTATGTGATCCGTGTGACATCAGTGTGACACATACCGGAGAAAACATGGGTCTTTTTAATAAAACGATTTTCTATATTTACCTCCTTCCAGTGGTGCTGTCTCTGGCTCTGTTGCCTCCCACTCCTGACCGCCGCTCATTATACTCACTGAATATTCAGTCACTTGTGGAGCTGGAAGTAGGAGCATGGCGGGGGACTCCAGTGCAGGGGACCGCATCGCTGGGTGAGTATACAGCAGAGTATGTGTGTGCATGTGTTTAGTGTATACATGCATGTGCGCTATGTGTGTGTATGTACTCAGTGTATCCATGTGTGTCTGCTATGTGTATATACATATGTGTGTATATGTGCTCAGTGTATACGTGTGTGTGTGTGTGTCTGTGTGTGTCTGTCTGTCTGTGTAGTGAGAACCTGGAAGCTGGAACATCGCGGGGACAGCATCGGGGACTCATCACAGTTCCCAATGAACTCTGATGAACCCGTGAAGCTGTAGCGCGGGTGTTGCAGGGGTGTCATCAGGATGTCATCAGAGTTCATTGGGAACTCCGATGACCTCCTGGATGTCACTGTGCTTGCAGAATATTAACCTGTCCCTGCGATGCTGTCCTCGGTGGTGCTGTGCCCGGCAATGTCACCAGTGATGCTCCGGCTTCCAGGTCCTGAGTGTGGTGAATAATCAATGAATATAATGAGCAGGGGTCAGGAGCGGGATGCAGCAGAGCCAGAGAAAACAGGTAGATATGGAAAATCTTTTTATTTCACAGACCCGTGTTTTCTCTGGTACCTGTCACACATATGCAAACACAGATGTCACACATATAACACACGCATGACACACGAATGACCATAACCATGCATGTTACTGGTACCTAATTAAACACGGACGTCTGAAACCTGCCTTAAAAAAAAGATTTTGGAAATAGCCATCCTTTAGGGAAAGAAATCCTAGATTATATGATGTATAAATAAATCATATGAAGAATGCTAAGTTGATGTGACCTTTATTAACTTAGTTTTCATATTGTTTTGTCTTAAAATCTAAGCTAATACTTTTCTAAGGATATGAGCTATAGCAGATTAACTTGCGAATCATCTTATCTCAAACTCTACAAGGTAATAAATATGCATGTTTTCACAGTTTAAGTAGATGTTATGTGTAATCGAGGATATTACTCATTCTCTGTTCTCATTCCTTCTGTCTTACATTTGAGACTAAGCATCTAAAATAATGCTTAACAAGAAGCTTAAAGCTTCGGATAACGGATGATACTTAAAAAAATAGAAAAAGTATGTTCAATATTGTGTATAATAATGTATGAACGTAAAAAGGAATCTCTGCTTCTGAACCTAAATCACATTCTTAGCAAACATTTAAAACCAATAACGACTACAACTTTTATTGTTCATTTAACCTTTAGAAAACTGGATGATGATTATTCATTTTTGTGCTTTTGTTTCTTCCCCCCCACTTCTTTCAACAACCAGAACTTTTTTTAAAGGGAACCTTTCAGTGCAATATGCACCCAGGACCACGAGCAGTTCTCGGTGCATATTAGTAATCCCTGCCTTACTGTCCCTGTATACACTAGCATAGATAAAGAGATCTTTAGAAAAGTATTTCTAAACATCCTTCATTATAAGCTTATGAGTGCGGGGACTGGTCACAAGGGTATTAGTTCCTGCACTCATTCCACTCTCTTACTCTCTCTCATGTTAGTATGTGCCACAGGGGCTTGCTAAAATGCTATTCAATGCCCACTGGCCCAGCATCATCATTTACTGTGTCCGTTGCACTGCCCTTGGGCATACGGTCAGTGCGCATGATGAGAAGCCCCTGCACTTCCAGTCATGCGCACTACACCAGTTTGAAGCTATGATGCATAAACCGAGCTTCATAGTACGTATGACCAGAAGTCTGAGGATCATGCGCACTGAGACAAAATCAAGCGTTGGGCACGGTAGCAGCACAGGTGAGTTTCACCATGCCTTTAACAATACGAATTTATTAGTGTAGTGCCCCTGGGGCCTAAGGAGGTTACTCGTCACCGGCCCAGTGGTATTTGGAGATGCTACTGTAACTGGCCTGACCCAGCTCCGTGGCCTTGTCGGCTACATGGAAAGACAAACAGGCGGGTGCAACGTTGTTGGAAGGAGGGTGAAGGGTCCCTGGGGAGCATCACTTGTGGCAGTGGTGACTAGGGGTCTCAGCCGCTGACCCCTCCTGCGATTTCTCCTCTCCCCGGAGCGGTGTTGGATGGGGATGGGGGATTCTTTGCAGCGCCACCCGTTGTGTTCGGCCAGGGATTAGCCGCTGCTCTCCTCTGGGGCTGATGTTAACGCAGCTCAGATAGTCTAGCTCCCCACAGGTGGAGCAAGAATCAGGGAGGATGAGGACGATAGGGACGGCTGATGGCGCTGAAGAGCGGGGCGGTGGCACTGGCAATGACAAGGACGATACAGGGGGCTGCGGTTCAAAGTTCCGTTTACTCACAGTTCTTTAGGTGCCTCGGAGGTTCTGCTCTCCGCCGCCATGGATGGACTCCAGCCGATCCTGGGTGAATCAGACGCAATCACCGGTGTCTGTGTAAATGTGTGAGACCTTCCTCCTTGCGCTGACACACAGTTCCCATAGCCTGAAGCAATTTGGGAACCCTGCTGTCGGTGTTAAGGGTCCCGTCCCATATGTAGGTGATGCGGGTCCTCGCCATGGGGTCCGACCGTAGCCCTGACCCCGGATCCTATATGTCACTGTTGTCTAGGAAAATGGGTAGTGGATGATGGGACATAAAATCCCCATTTCCTGCAGATTTGTTGGAGTCCGTGAAGGTGTCCCCAACAGAGGGTCCTGCACCCTGACATGCGCTGGCACTGTGGGAACAGTTAGGCTTGACCTTAGCTACCATCTTTTTTTGTCCCAACATCTCCACCGGCTGCCTCCCTCTCTCGCCCTTTTTTAGTCTCACTCCTGCAGACTCAGTACGGTGTTGTGGCCCCTGGCCCTGGGACTATCTCCACTTGTCTCCCGTCCCAGGCCCAGCCTGTTAAATGCTGCTCCCTCAAGGCTGTCTGTTCTGTTCTCTATCCTGGGCTTTTCTCTGACTAAAAGGGAAACTGTCTTTCTACTTTTTGAGAGTGGCCCCACCTCAGGAATGACTCAGCAGTGCTGGGGGGTTTCCCCAGCCTGGTTTCCTGTGTGTGATGAGTGGCTCACTATCTGGGTGTTTTATGTAAGTTATGAGCTCAGGATTTAGTGTAAGTGAAACAAACCAGTGATTAACCTCTTCTCAGAGGTGATTAACCTCTAAGTGATTAACCTATTCTCAGAGTAATTCCTAGAGAGAATTACAATCTTAAAACAGAAGCAATACTCTGTGGCAACTAAAGCCTCAGGATGTCACATTCCCCCACAGCAAATCTCAGCACTCCGTTGCAAAACAAAATACAGAGTATACCACAATTTTTGATTATACATATAAACAGTTAACATTCTTCCCTTTATGGGAGGCAGGATCACTTGAATGTTGCAAACGTATCATACATTTCACATGTCACATGAAGCAGGGAAAAAAAAGAAAAAATGCACGGTTTCGCTGCGCTGCTCAGAAAGGTAGTAATGAGGTTATTTGGGATGTAGATTTATTAATTATTTACATGCCACTACGCGTTTCGGGGGTACAACCTCACCCTTCCTCAGGTAGCCTACCTGAGGAAGGGGGAGGTTGTACCCCCGAAACGCGTTTTTTTTTTCCCTGCATCATTATCTCCCTATGGAAGCTCACGGGGCTGCTGCAGCCAGAACCAGGATCGTACTATCCGTTTGAATCTAACACCAGGGGCTGAGGAATCACCGCATCTGTGATCACGGGACCGTCCGACCCGGAGGAGGAGCTGCTATCAGACGCCGGTCCGGCGGCTGCACACTGCACGTGGAAACCCCGATCGTGTGAGCAGAGTCCTGCGGAGACAGGAGGACGGGATCCCTGCTGACAAGGAGTGGTGAACTTGCGATCCCCCTTCAATACCACTAACAGTGTTGTACCTGACGTACAACACTATCAGGTGAGTGTGCACCTCACATTGTACATATACAAAGAAAGGGTGTAGTCCAGCTCACTAATCCGCCCTGCTGGTTAAGTCCAAATCCTGCGCACGGAGAATGGTATGGCAACCAATCAATTGTAGAAAAAGAAGGAGAATTTCCAGCGCCAGGAAGGAAAATTAAAAAATTATTTTTTTATTAAATAAGTATAATATTAAAATCCAGCAGGCACAGCATGATGTCGGGTGACCAACAGAACAACGCGTTTCGACGCTCATGTCTTAATCATGTTCTAACATTAAATGCGACCAGCTTCCTTTTATTGGATCTCCTTACCTCCTTTCATTAAACACACATGTGTGATTTGCTAAAAGTAGCTTTCGGTATAATAATTGGAAGGGGATCCAACAAAATAAAAATGACAATAAATTGACATAAAACATATAATATAAACATAAACATACAGTCACAGATACATTTTTATTATACTATGGAGAAAAAATTCTTCCAAAAGTTGGTGATGGATAAATAAAAATTAAATATGGATACACAATAGTAGTGCAGGGAATTTTGGAAGATTTTTTTATATGTATGTATCTAAATTTCCGAGTAGATATATCAAAATGGGAATACATATGATTTTATTGTGTTAAATTTACTTCCCATTTCACAATAAAAATCCTCCAATAATTTTATCCAAGTTCTATCGGATAGGATGAATACCATTGTGAACAATTCAATATATTATGAAAAGCAGGTGAGGTAGTAATCACTAATGGGATCTGTCCAGAAAAAGAAGTGAGACAAGATGTTTTCTGGAAAAACGCAACAGAGTCGTTTCTAAATCGCATAGGTGTAAACTATATCAATGCTCTGTAATAAAATATAGCATTGAAAGAAAAGGGAAAAACTCCCAATTTGACATCCCCATAAATATTAAATCTCATCTGATTAAGTTTTCATAATAAAAAGAGAATATAGCGATTAAAGGTATTAAATGTTATAATGTAGGATTAAATCCTGGCGGTTGTTCAAGCCACATGGGTATCTGGTTCCGAGGGTGAAGATCCAGAAGGACTCCCTGTTTAAGAGTTTCCTTCTGTGATCCCCCCTCGTATCGGTCTATGTACCTGTTCTATACCCATAAATTGGAAGCCGCTGACATCTCCCTTGTGAACTACGGTAAAATGTTTTGAAACAGCAGAGATCGCAACAGCTTTCTGATTACAGACATCATTGTCTTGATGAACTCAGGTTTATATAAAAAATTGGTACTACAGGATTTGCATGATATTGATACATATATTGAATTAGATAGAGATCCCACCAGGCACTATAATAATCTATTGCTAAAAAACCTGGAAGAAGGAGTTTGTGTGGGTGCTAATAATGAAAAAACGAAAGATTTTTTATTCAATAAAAATCCTGTGGTGCCAATCTACCATTGTCTCCCGAAGATCCATAAAAATATAATCCCTCCCCCACTGCGTCCGATAGTCTCGGGTATAGGATCTCTGGGGGAGAATTTGGGTGGTTGGATTGACCAATTTCTTCAACCCTTGATCCTTGATATCCCTGGTTATATCAGGGATACAAAGGAGGTAGTAAAGGCTTTAGACGGTTTCAGCTGGAAATCTTGTTGCTCTTGGTTGTCCTGTGATGTGATATCCTTATATCCATCTATACCGCACAATGTGGCTTTACACTGTTTATCTCAACATCTTGATAGGTTTAGTGACTATACTTGTCTGAAGGATTTCTTAATTTCATCAGTGGATTTTCTTTTAAAACACAATTATTTTTCGTTTGACAAAAAGTATTATTTGCAGTGTAGAGGCGTAAGCATGGGGGCTCGCTTCTCCCCCTCGCTTGCAAATATTGTTATGGCAAGGTGGGAGGAGGATTTTCTTTATACTGACGATAACCCATTTTCCCAGAATCTGCAATGGTATGGCAGATATTTGGATGATTTATTGATGATATGGATTGGACCAGCGGATATTATAACAGATTTTATACTGTATATGAATACCAATGAATTCAATTTAAAATTCACATTCTATCATCACCCGAAAATTATGAATTTTTTGGATATTACTTTATCTATTATTAATTCAGACTCGGTCATAGTCACCCCATATCGTAAATCTACTGCCACAAATTCTATCTTAACAGCGGATTCATGCCACAGTTCACATACCAAGAGCAGCATTCCAGTAGGGGAGCTGATCCGAACTAAAAGAAACTGCTCCCAACCTATTGACTATACCAGGGAGGAAAATCTAATATGTAACAGACTTTCCAACAGGGAATACCCAAATTGGGTTTTAAATAGGGCCAAAACATTGGTAGGTAAAATTGATAGAGAGGATCTATTATACAAAAATCGATCATCCCATAAAAATAAAAAGAAGAATGTTAGTGACAGCATTGTATTTTCTACCAGTTATAGCAGTCAGTACAGTGCTGTTACCCACATTATCAAAAAATACCTACCGATCTTAAACGAGGACCCTATCTTGAAACAAACAATACAGGGTAATGTTAAATGTGTTGCCAAACGAGCAGCGACGCTTAGTACCATACTTTCCCCTAGTCTTTTTATTAGTGATATTGGACATACAAGAAGATCCTCTTGGATCACATTAAAAGGCTTTTATAAATGTGGTGCAACGAAGTGTAAAGCATGTAACTTTGCTCAAAAGGGAAAGACTTTTCTTTCAATTGCCAACAAAAAAACATTTACTATTGATACTTTAATCAACTGTAATTCAACTTATATAGTGTATCTTATTACATGCAAACATTGTAACATTCAATATACTGGTTGCACTACTGGGCCATTAAAAGTTAGAATTAGGAGACACCTTGCTGATGTCTGTAATCAGAAAGCTGTTGCGATCTCTGCTGTTTCAAAACATTTTACCGTAGTTCACAAGGGAGATGTCAGCGGCTTCCAATTTATGGGTATAGAACAGGTACATAGACCGATACGAGGGAGGGATCACAGAAGGAATCTCTTAAACAGGGAGTCCTTCTGGATCTTCACCCTCGGAACCAGATACCCATGTGGCTTGAATAGCCGCCAGGATTTAATCCTACATTATAACATTTAATACCTTTAATCGCTATATTCTCTTTTTATTATAAAAACTTAATCAGATGAGATTTAATATTTATGGGGATGTCAAATTGGGAGTTTTTCTCTTTTCTTTCAATGCTATATTTTATTATAGAGCATTGATATAGTTTACACCTATGCTATTTAGAAACGACTCTGTTGCGTTTTTCCAGAAAACATCTTGTCTCACTTCTTTTTCTGGACAGATCCCATTAGTGATTACTACCTCACCTGCTTTTTATAATATATTGAATTGTTCACAATGGTATTCATCCTATCCAATAGAACTTGGATAAAATTATTGGAGGATTTTTATTGTGAAATGGGAAGTAAATTTAACACAATAAAATCATATGTATTCTCATTTTGATATATCTACTCGGAAATTTATATACATACATATAAAAAAATCTTCCAAAATTCCCTGCACTACTATTGTGTATCCATATTTAATTTTTATTTATCCATCACCAACTTTTGGAAGAATTTTTTCTCCATAGTATAATAAAAATGTATATGTGACTGTATGTTTATGTTTATATTATATGTTTTATGTCAATTTATTGTCATTTTTATTTTGTTGGATCCCCTTCCAATTATTATACCGAAAGCTACTTTTAGCAAATCACACATGTGTGTTTAATGAAAGGAGGTAAGGAGATCCAATAAAAGGAAGCTGGTCACATTTAATGTTAGAATATGATTAAGACCTGAGCGTCGAAACGCGTTGTTCTGTTGGTCACCCGACATCATGCTGTGCCTGCTGGATTTTTAATATTATACTTATTTAATAAAAAAATAATTTTTTAATTTTCCTTCCTGGCGCTGGAAATTCTCCTTTTTCACATTGTACATACCTCGGTACATTAAGATCCCACACAGGAGCGCCCTCTCTCTCTTTATACATGTCACATGAAACCAGTTGACGTTGTAAATGGACAAACTATATAAAAAATTCACTTAGCATTTTACATACTAGCAGCTATTGTATGGGGGACCTGCCCTTAACCCTCAACGTAGGCTTTGGGTGTATTCAGAGTGTTCCAGACCCGTCTTCTCCTCTTCAGCACACCGACAGGTTTTAGGGTCTTACTAATTATTTACAGCTGCAGTCCTGGCCACACATATCATGGCGGCCCAGCTGCCAAGTTTGTTAAGCAAAGAAAAAGGAGAAAAAAAAAACATTCTGCACATTATACTTTAGCATTAGTTAAGTTTCGACAACACATTTTTCTTTCATGTTACTATCTGAGCCGCTGCTGGTGGTATCAGAGGACCGGTCCCGGTCTCCCCAGGTTCCGTACACTATGCGACTCCCTCCAGCATAGTGTCCAGTTTTTCCACAGCGACCACAAATCAAGAGTCCAGTCCATTCAGAAAGTCAGTCCAATTATATGCTCCCCGATGTTCTGCAGCAATAATGATGCTCCCGTAAAGTGTGGCATGAAGCCCCCGGAAGGCATAGCATAACATTCGGCAAAGATGGAGCTAGTGATTGTGCTACACTGGGGTAGGTTAATGATAAGTCCTTGTTTACAATACGTTTCTCTCCGTGGGGGTCTCTTTCACGCTCTTTCTTGGCTCCACCCACGCTTTCGTGCTCTTTTTGGGTTCCACCCATGATGGCACGCTCCTTCTTTTCCTGCACCAAGATAGTTAATGGCGGGCAAACTGTATTTGTACAGTCCATAAAACACACAATAACAATATCTGGTTTTGTGCCACCAGGTGGAAAGTTTTTAAGACACACAGTACCCGCAGTTGCGGGCACGATACCCTGTTTGCAGCTCCAAATGTAGCACTCCACGGGGCCTAAGGGGGTTACTCATCACCGGGCTAGTGGATTTGGGGTTGCTGCTGTAACTGGCCTGACCCGGCTCCGTGGCCCTGTCGGCTGCATGAAAAGACAAACAGGTGGGTGCAAGGTTGTCCTGTGTAGAGGTGGTTGGAAGGAGGCTGAAAGGTCCCTGGGGAGCGTCACTGGTGGCAGTGGTGACTGGGGGTTTTGGCCGCTGATCCCTCCTGTGACTTCTCCTCTCCCAGGAGCAATGTTGGATGGGGATGGGGGATGCTTTGCAGCGCCACCCATGGTGTGCAGCCAGGGATTAGCCACCACTGCGAGGTGTTGCTCTCCTCTGGGGCTGATGTTAACGCAGCTCAGATAGTCCAGCTCCCCACAGGTGGAGAAAGCCCCAGGGAGGATGAGGACGATGGGGACGGGTAATGGCGCCAAAACGTGGGGCAGCGGAGGCGGCAATGACAAGGACGACACAGGGGGCTGTGGTTCAAAATTCCGTTTACTCACAGTTCTTAAGTTGCCCCAAAGGTGCCGCTCTCCGCCGCCATGGATGGACTCCAGCCAATCCCGGGTGAATCAGAGCCAGGAAGCAGAGGGGATTTTTTTCCTCTAGGCTGGTCATAGGGCTGGCAATGCACGTTAAATGCTCTGCTTCTGCCCACTGGAGAGTATCTTGGAGTGTGGGCAAAACAAGTCACAGCCACACAGCAGGAGGTGAGTAGTGTGGTTGGTTTGGAAGTAAACACAATGCAATAACACAATGTAATAGCAATGTGTGTATATGTATGTATGTGTCACTATGTGCATATAATTCTGTAAGTTGTGTGTATGTTTTCGTATATTGTGTAGTATAAATGTGTGTGTGTGTGTGTCTCAGTTTGTAATAGTGTTTTGTGGTGTATGTTTGTATGTTGAAGTGTATATGTATGTCATAAAAATATATTTGATGTTTGGGGCTTAATAACTAAATGTGTAAGAATCTTTCAAACTAGTGTTAGGCAGTGGAGATGAGCGAACCGGTCGCGGTTCGGCTCGAGTTCGGTTCGCCGAACGGGGGTCCCGTTCGAGTTCAGTTCGTCGAACGTTCGACGAACTAAACTCGAACCTATAGGCTATAATGGGAGGCAATCACAAACACATAAAAATGCATTATAAATGTACACAAACAGTTAATAAACATTGCCATAACACTTACCGGTCCCCGCGATCCCTTCTGCACTCTGTCTCCTGCCGCTATTCCATCCGATGATCGCTGAATGCTCCCGGTGACCGGCACTGCAGCAGTGAAGCAGGACCTATCGTGACGTCAAAATAGCCATGTGACCAGTCACGTGGCTATTATCTCATTGGCTACAGACTGGTCACATGACTATGACGCGTCATGTAGGACCTGCGAGTGCATCTCTCCGGTACACGGTGCACATATGTGTATCGCCGTGTACCGGCGACATGCTCTAGCACACGGTCGACTCCCCATTCCGTTAGGGACCGGCTGACACAGCCGGTCATTAACGGAGGTTGCCATAGCAACGCAGTTAGCGGTGACGTCACCGCTAACCGCGGCTCCGAGAGCACCGTTGCTATGGTAACGCGTCTATCAGCATTACCGCTAGCAGCACTGATCACTCACGGAGTGAAGGCTGCACGCTGCTTCCCGATTGTAGTGAGGATTGTAGTGAGGATGGAGGTTCCTCAGCCCCAAGTGATGAGCTGAGTAAACTCATCCTCACTACAATCGTCACTACTACTACACTAGTGAGGATTGTAGTGAGGATGGAGGTTCCTCAGCCCCAAGTTATGAGCTGGGTAAACTCATCCTCACTACAATCGTCACTACTACTACACTAGTGAGGATTGTAGTGAGGATGAGGTTCCTCAGCCCCAAGTGATGAGCTGGGTAAACTCATCCTCACTACAATCGTCACTACTACTACACTAGTGAGGATTGTAGTGAGGATGGAGGTTCCTCAGCCCCAAGTGATGAGCTGGGTAAACTCATCCTCACTACAATCGTCACTACTACTACACTAGTGAGGATTGTAGTGAGGATGAGGTTCCCAAGCCCCAAGTGATGAGCTGGGTAAACTCATCCTCACTACAATCGTCACTACTACTACACTAGTGAGGATTGTAGTGAGGATGAGGTTCCTCAGCCCCAAGTGATGAGCTGGGTAAACTCATCCTCACTACAATTGTCACTACTACTACACTAGTGAGGATTGTAGTGAGGATGGAGGTTCCTCAGCCCCAAGTGATGAGCTGGGTAAACTCATCCTCACTACAATCGTCACTACTACTACACTAGTGAGGATTGTAGTGAGGATGAGGTTCCTCAGCCCCAAGTGATGAGCTGGGTAAACTCATCCTCACTACAATCGTCACTACTACTACACTAGTGAGGATTGTAGTGAGGATGGAGGTTCCTCAGCCCCAAGTGATGAGCTGGGTAAACTCATCCTCACTACAATCGTCACTACTACTACACTAGTGAGGATTGTAGTGAGGATGAGGTTCCCCAGCCCCAAGTGATGAGCTGGGTAAACTCATCCTCACTACAATCGTCACTACTACTACACTAGTGAGGATTGTAGTGAGGATGGAGGTTCCTCAGCCCCAAGTGATGAGCTGGGTAAACTCATCCTCACTACAATTGTCACTACTACTACACTAGTGAGGATTGTAGTGAGAATGAGGTTCCTCAGCCCCAAGTGATGAGCTGGGTAAACTCATCCTCACTACAATCGTCACTACTACTACACTAGTGAGGATTGTAGTGAGGATGGAGGTTCCTCAGCCCCAAGTGATGAGCTGGGTAAACTCATCCTCACTACAATCGTCACTACTACTACACTAGTGAGGATTGTAGTGAGGATGAGGTTCCTCAGCCCCAAGTGATGAGCTGGGTAAACTCATCCTCACTACAATCGTCACTACTACTACACTAGTGAGGATTGTAGTGAGGATGGAGGTTCCTCAGCCCCAAGTTATGAGCTGGGTAAACTCATCCTCACTACAATCGTCACTACTACTACACTAGTGAGGATTGTAGTGAGGATGAGGTTCCTCAGCCCCAAGTGATGAGCTGGGTAAACTCATCCTCACTACAATTGTCACTACTACTACACTAGTGAGGATTGTAGTGAGGATGGAGGTTCCTCAGCCCCAAGTGATGAGCTGGGTAAACTCATCCTCACTACAATCGTCACTACTACTACACTAGTGAGGATTGTAGTGAGGATGAGGTTCCCCAGCCCCAAGTGATGAGCTGGGTAAACTCATCCTCACTACAATCGTCACTACTACTACACTAGTGAGGATTGTAGTGAGGATGAGGTTCCTCAGCCCCAAGTGATGAGCTGGGTAAACTCATCCTCACTACAATCGTCACTACTACTACACTAGTGAGGATTGTAGTGAGGATGAGGTTCCTCAGCCCCAAGTGATGAGCTGGGTAAACTCATCCTCACTACAATCGTCACTACTACTACACTAGTGAGGATTGTAGTGAGGATGGAGGTTCCCCAGCCCCAAGTGATGAGCTGGGTAAACTCATCCTCACTACAATCGTCACTACTACTACACTAGTGAGGATTGTAGTGAGGATGGAGGTTCCCCAGCCCCAAGTGATGAGCTGGGTAAACTCATCCTCACTACAATCGTCACTACTACTACACTAGAAAGAAAGAAGACAGAAGAGCAGGATCGTGGAGGGCTGACAGGGGGTAATAAAGATGGAGTCTCTAATGTGTCTGTGTATTTATTTCTATTAAAGTATTTTTTCTCTGTGTGGTGTATTTTTTTAACCCTTTATTGTAGATTCTTAATGGCCGGGTCAAACGTGCCTGACATTAAGAATCTCTGGCTTAATACTGGCTAGTAAAACAAAGCCAGTATTAACTCATGATTACCCAACAAGCCACCCGGCTCCAGGGCTGTTGGAAGAGTTGGATACAGCGCCAGATGATGGCGCTTCTATGAGAGCACCATTTTCTGGGACGGCTGCGGACTGAAATTCGCAGCAGAGGCGCCCAGAAACCTCGGGCTAACCTGTGCTGCGGATTCCAATCCCCAGCTGCCTAGTTGTACCCGGCTGGACACAAAAATGGGGCGAAGCCCACGTCATTTGTTTTTTAATTATTTCATGAAATAAGTGAAATAATTAAAAAAAATGGGCTTCCCTATATTTTTGGTTCCCAGCCGGGTACAAATAGGCAACTGGGGGTTGGAGGCAGCCCGTGGCTGCCTGCTTTACCTGGCTAGCATACAAAAATATGGCGAAGCCCACGTCATTTTTTTGGTGGGCAAAAAAATTCTGCATACAGTCCTGGATGGAGTATGCTGAGCCTTGTAGTTCTGCAGCTGCTGTCTGCTCTTCTTCATACAGACAGACAGCAGCTGCAGAACTACAAGGCTCAGCATACTCCATCCAGGACTATGAAGAAAAAACAAAAAGCAGCACCAAATGTGCACTACAGCACTAAACATTCCAAACTGTACTTATTTTAAAAATTTTTGAGATTTTTGGCAAAAAATTGCAATTTCTTGAGCTGCTTCGCCACGTCATGGCAAATCTCATTTGAAGCAGTCCTACACTAAAATATTTTTATAAAATGTGCCATACGGCCTCACATATGAATAGTAGAACTGCTCTTAGCAGCACTCACCTGGTCTATTTCAATCCCGTACCCATGACTCATGGCTGGGGCGGGACAGGTCCAAGCAAATGCTGCATGAAGTAAATCGCCTGTGGACAACGCCTGATGACTTAATGTGAACAGTCACCAACCGCCAAAATCTAGACAGATGGAATACATCCCAAATTGGGGTGCAAAGCAAGGTGGAGGTCAACCACCGACCAATTCAATGAAGAAAAAACAAAAAGCAGCACCAAAGTGGTGTCTTTATATGGTCCTGCGCATTATATGAGACCTTATGGTACATAATGATTTATAATATAGCGTTAAGGACCCCCCTATAGAGATTTGCCGTGACGGGGCAGGGGGGCTCAAATCATTGATCAATCATTTGCAAAAAATCTCATTGAATTGTTACAGTAGGAATGAATTTGTGAATATTACACTTTTTATTTCATCATTGTTGCAAGCCATTCACAAGCAGTGCTGGCTCCCCTCCTTCTTTGTTTACTGGTCAGGTGGTCGACCGCCACCATGCCGTGCACGCCCAGTGTGGTTTTGCAAATTCCTTCTGTCGCCATTAAAATTCAGTCTGGTGCTTGTTCACACACAGCCACCGCCTCCTGCTCCAAGGCATCATTATTTAAACACCACCTGCCTGAACCTTGTTCCGCCCTCATCCATGTTTGCTGGTCTGGCACTGTGAGGGCCAGTCCTGACATTGTGCTGGTGTGTGTGGTTCTGCCACACACACTGGCACCTGGGCTGCCTTTATTCGCGGTTGTCAGTCCTAGTAGCATGGGAGCGGTTCAGACATGTCTCAGGTAAGTGGTGTCTTTATATGGTCCTGCGCATTATATGAGACCTTATGGTACATAATCATTTATAATATAGCGTTAGGGACCCCCCTATAGAGATTTGCTGTGATGGGGCAGGGGGGCTCAAATCATTGATCAATCATTTGCAAAAAATCTCATTGAATTGTTACAGTAGGAATGAATTTGTGAATATTACACTTTTTATTTCATCATTGTTGCAAGCCATTCACAAGCAGTGCTGGCTCCCCTCCTTCTTTGTTTACTGGTCAGGTGGTCGACCGCCACCATGCCGTGCACGCCCAGTGTGGTTTTGCAAATTCCTTCTGTCGCCATTAAAATTCAGTCTGGTGCTTGTTCACACACAGCCACCGCCTCCTGCTCCAAGGCATCATTATTTAAACACCACCTGCCTGAACCTTGTACCGCCCTCATCCATGTTTGCTGGTCTGGCACTGTGAGGGCCAGTCCTGACATTGTGCTGGTGTGTGTGGTTCTGCCACACACACTGGCACCTGGGCTGCCTTTATTCGCGGTTGTCAGTCCTAGTAGCATGGGAGCGGTTCAGACATGTCTCAGGTAAGTGGTGTCTTTATATGGTCCTGCGCATTATATGAGACCTTATGGTACATAATCATTTATAATATAGCATTAGGGACCCCCCTATAGAGATTTGCCGTGACGGGGCAGGGGGGCTCAAATCATTGATCAATCATTTGCAAAAAATCTCATTGAATTGTTACAGTAGGAATGAATTTGTGAATATTACACTTTTTATTTCATCATTGTTGCAAGCCATTCACAAGCAGTGCTGGCTCCCCTCCTTCTTTGTTTACTGGTCAGGTGGTCGACCGCCACCATGCCGTGCACGCCCAGTGTGGTTTTGCAAATTCCTTCTGTCACCATTAAAATTCAGTCTGGTGCTTGTTCACACACAGCCACCGCCTCCTGCTCCAAGGCATCATTATTTAAACACCACCTGCCTGAACCTTGTTCCGCCCTCATCCATGTTTGCTGGTCTGGCACTGTGAGGGCCAGTCCTGACATTGTGCTGGTGTGTGTGGTTCTGCCACACACACTGGCACCTGGGCTGCCTTTATTCGCGGTTGTCAGTCCTAGTAGCATGGGAGCGGTTCAGACATGTCTCAGGTAAGTGGTGTCTTTATATGGTCCTGCGCATTATATGAGACCTTATGGTACATAATCATTTATAATATAGCGTTAGGGACCCCCCTATAGAGATTTGCCGTGACGGGGCAGGGGGGCTCAAATCATTGATCAATCATTTGCAAAAAATCTCATTGAATTGTTACAGTAGGAATGAATTTGTGAATATTACACTTTTTATTTCATCATTGTTGCAAGCCATTCACAAGCAGTGCTGGCTCCCCTCCTTCTTTGTTTACTGGTCAGGTGGTCGACCGCCACCATGCCGTGCACGCCCAGTGTGGTTTTGCAAATTCCTTCTGTCGCCATTAAAATTCAGTCTGGTGCTTGTTCACACACAGCCACCGCCTCCTGCTCCAAGGCATCATTATTTAAACACCACCTGCCTGAACCTTGTTCCGCCCTCATCCATGTTTGCTGGTCTGGCACTGTGAGGGCCAGTCCTGACATTGTGCTGGTGTGTGTGGTTCTGCCACACACACTGGCACCTGGGCTGCCTTTATTCGCGGTTGTCAGTCCTAGTAGCATGGGAGCGGTTCAGACATGTCTCAGGTAAGTGGTGTCTTTATATGGTCCTGCGCATTATATGAGACCTTATGGTACATAATCATTTATAATATAGCGTTAGGGACCCCCCTATAGAGATTTGCCGTGACGGGGCAGGGGGGCTCAAATCATTGATCAATCATTTGCAAAAAATCTCATTGAATTGTTACAGTAGGAATGAATTTGTGAATATTACACTTTTTATTTCATCATTGTTGCAAGCCATTCACAAGCAGTGCTGGCTCCCCTCCTTCTCCATCCAGGACTGTATGCAGAAGTTTTTTGCCACCTGAAAAAATTATGTGGGCTTCGCCATATTTTTGTATGCTAGCCAGGTACAGCAGGCAGGTACGGCTGCCCCCAACCCCCAGTTGCCTATTTGTACCCGGCTGGGAACCAAAAATAAAGGGAAGCCCTTTTTTTATTATTTCATGAATTTCATGAAATAATTAGAAAACAAATGACGTAGTCTTCGCCCCATTTTTGTGTCCAGCCAGGTACAAATAGGTAGCTGGGGATTGGAATCTGCAGCACAGGTTGGCCTGAGCTTTCTGGGCCCCACTGCTGCGAATTGCAGTCTGCAGCCGCCTCAGAAAATGGCATTTTCATAGAAGCGCCATCTTCTGGCGCTGTATCCAACTCTTCCAGCACCTGCCTGCTATACCTGGCTAGCATACAAAAATATGGCGAAGCTCACGTCCTTTTTTTGTAGTTTTTTGGCAAAAAAAATAAAAAATGCTTCCCTGGATTTTCCATTGCCAGTGAAGGTAACACCAAGCAGTGGGGGTTAGCAGCCAGTAGCTGCTTGGATTACCCTTACCTAGCAATACAAAAAATGCAGCGGGAGGCCATATATATTTTTTTAATTATTTATTTAAATAACTAAAAACAAAATGGGCTTCCCTGTATTTTGATTGCTGGACATCACAGTGCTGTAAAAATAAATCTTTAAAAAAATGACGTAGCGGTCTGCGGTATTTTTGATTCTCAGCACAGATAAAGCAGACAGCTATGGGTTGCCACCCCAGTCTGCCTGCCGTTACCTTGGTTTACAATCAAAATACAGGGAAGCCCATTAATTTTTTCTATTTAAAAAATAGTTAAAAAAAAAATGACGTTGGGTCCCCCCATTTTTGATAGCCAGCTAGGGTAAAGCAGACGGCTGTAGCCTGAAAACCACATCTGGCAGCTTTACCGTGGTTGGGGATCCAATGTGGAGGTCCCCTCAGGCTCTTTTTTATAATTATTTTATAAATATTAATAATTACACAATAAAAGTAGGGTCCCCCCCAAATTGGATCACCAGCCAAGGTAAAGCGGACATCTGTGGTCTGGTATTCTCAGGGTGGGAAGGTCCATAGTTATTGGGCCTTCACAGCCTAAAAATAGCAGGCCGCAGGCACCCCAGACGTGGCGCATCCACTAGATGCGCCAATCCTGGCGCTTCACCCCAGCTCATCCTGTGCCCTGGTGCAGTGGCAAACGGGGTAATAAATCGGGTTGATACTAGCTGTAAAGTCACCTGAGATCAAGCCCAGCAGTTTGTGATGTCATGGCGTCTATTAGATACCCAACATCATAAACTGTCAGTACTAACAAAAAAAAAAAAATCGACAAAAGAAATTTATTTGAAAAAACAGTCCCCAAAACATTTCCTATTTCACCAATTTATTGTAAGAAAAAAAATAAAGGGGTCCCACGACGACACTGGACCGTCTAGAATATGGGGGGGAGACACTCAGGGAACGTATCCCCCATTTTCTAGGAGTGCGGACCCTTCATGTGAGGAGTGTGGGTGCAATGAATCTGCACTCACTCTCCCCGGGTCCACAGCAGCAGAGTCCATGTCGTAATGGTTGCTACCAAAGCTGCAATGCCCTACTCATGAGGTAAGGGCATGCCTAATCAGGAGAACTACTGTAGAGGAAGCTCTGCTCACTAGTATATAGGTGCTCAGAGGTAATAATAGATAAAATTAGTGAGTAGCCTCGGCACTCTAAATCTCCCAGAC
Source organism: Anomaloglossus baeobatrachus (assembly GCF_048569485.1). Lineage (NCBI taxonomy): Eukaryota > Metazoa > Chordata > Amphibia > Anura > Aromobatidae > Anomaloglossus > Anomaloglossus baeobatrachus. The sequence goes on from NC_134354.1 coordinate 458,586,178, forward strand.
TAAGTCAGTAAGTCACAACGGATAGTAATGCAAAATCACTCTTTATTGGTCCGTATTAAGAAAAAAAAATTTTTCATAAGCATATATGTTTTTGTCCAAAACAAGTTACAAATGACGTTTCGGCCTGAGCCTTCGTCAGATTGGACTTATCTGCATGTAATCATGAAAAATGACAATAATCAGTATCACATAAGAGTGAGAGAACAATAACATAAACTCGAACAATGTAGAGGTACAATTGGGATGCAGCAAAAAAATTGCAACACAGCAAGAAATGAAACACATGATACAAATGTCATAATACAGTACAAGGACAATATAGTAATGACAAATATGGGGTCAGAGTAGGCTTAGACAGCTCTGGTACGAAAGAGATGTCAATCATAAAGTAACATGTGCAGTAGGTGTAGAGCTACACTATGCATGGCAGAGCTAATGGGTAGACTGACCATAGAAAAAGAACGGAGAAAAAGTGGAGAAAAAGTGGAGAAAAAGTGGAGAAAAAGTGGAGAAAAAGTGGAGAAAAAGTGGAGAAAAAGTGGAGCACCCTTTGGTGCCTTTCATGTGGCACTAAGGGGTGCTTAGCTTTGTAGTTAGCCAAAAAAATGAAAAAGAAATGACGTAGGGTTCCCCCTAGTTTTGTAGCCAGCTAGGGTAAAGCAGACGGCTGCAGCCTGCAGGCCACAGCTGGCAACCTCACCTTGGCTGGTAATCCAAAACTGAGGGCACCCCACGCTGTTATTTTAAATTAAATAAATAATTAAAAAAAAAAACACGTAGGGGTCCCCCAAAATTGGATTACCAGCCAAGGTAAAGCAGACAGCTGAGGCCTGATATTCTCAGACTAGGGAGGTCCATGGTTATTGGACTCTCCCCAGCCTAAAAATAGCAGGCCGCAGCCGCCCCAGAAGTGGCGCATCCATTAGATGCGCCAATCCTGGTGCTTCGCCCCAGCTCATCCCGCGCCCTGGTGCGGTGGCAAACGGGGTAATATATGGGGTTAATACCAGATGTGTAATGTCACCTGGCATTAAGCCCTGGGGTTGGTGAGGTCAGGCGTCTATCAGATACCCGACATCACCAACCCAGTCAGTAATAAAAAAAATAGACGACAAACACATTTTTATTTGAAAAAACACTCCCCAAAACATTCCCTCTTAAACCAATTTATTAGAATGAAAAACAAATCCAGGTCTGGTGTAATCCAAGGGGTTGCCATGACGATCCACACTGTCCCAGTCAATGAAGAGCAGGATGTTCCCCATTGGCTGGGAGAGCAGTGCAGTGACCTGAGCTAACATCAATGGGTCAGCCCAGGTCACTGCAGGGCATGACAAGTGCTGCTGTCAGCGAGGTACATTACCTGTGCTGATCTCCAGCACACTGACAGCCCCTGTCACTGAGTTCAATGACCGCCGCCTTCACAGCCAAGAATCGCGAGAGGCCCGTGACGTCACCGCTAGTCAGTCTCGGGTCGGAAGCGAGAGAAGGTGATGTGACAAGCGGCGGCCATGGAGGACAGTGACAGCGCTGAGGTCGGGATGGCGGGACTTCATCACCGCAGGCAGGGCCGGCTCCAGGTTTTTGTGGGCCCCGGGCGGAAGAGTCCCAGTGGGCCCCATAAACACGCAGACACACACACATACACAGATACATACACGTACATATACATATTTAAAGACAAACTCACAAAAATACATATAAACAGACAAATCTATACAGTCATATACACTGACATACATAGATACACATCATACATGCATACATACAGAGACACACACTGCTATGCTGCATACATACATACATACTTACAGACACACACATACTGCTCTGCATGCATACATACATATAGACAGACACACACACACTGCTCTGCTACATACATACATATAGACAGACACACACATACTGCTCTGCTGCATACATACATACAGACACACACACACACTGCTCTGCTGCATACATACATACAAACAGACACACATACTGCTCTGCTGCATACATACATGCATACATACATACAGACAGACACGCATACTGCTCTGCTGCATACATACATACATACAGACAGACACGCATACTGCTCTGCATGCATACATACAGACACGCATACTGCTCTGCTGCATACATACATGCATACATACAGACACGCATACTGCTCTGCTGCATACATACATGCATACATACAGACAGACACACATACTGCTCTGCTGCATATATACATACATACATTCAGACACGCATACTGCTCTGCTGCATATATACATACATACATACAGACACGTATACTGCTCTGCTGCATACATACATGCATACATACAAACACGCATACTGCTCTGCTGCATACATACATGCATACATACAGACACGCATACTGCTCTGCTGCATACATACATGCATACATACAGACAGACACGCATATTGCTCTGCTGCATATATATATATATACATACAGACACACATACTACTCTGCTACATATATACATACATACAGACACGTATACTGCTCTGCTGCATACATACATACATACAGACAGACGCATATTGCTCTGCTGCATATATATATACATACATACACGCATACTACTCTGCTACATATATACATACATACATACAGACACGCATACTGCTCTGCTGCATATATACATACATACACGCATACTGCTCTGCTGCATATATACATACATACAAACAAACACGTATACTGCTCTGCTGCATACATACATGCATACATACAGACACGCATACTGCTCTGCTGCATACATACATGCATACATACAGACAGACACGCATACTGCTCTGCTTCATATATACATACATACACGCATACTGCTCTGCTGCATATATACATACATACATACAGACACGCATACTGCTCTGCTGCATATATACATACATACATACAGACACGCATACTGCTCTGCTGCATATATACATACATACATACACGTATACTGCTCTGCTGCATACATACATGCATACATACAGACAGACACGCATATTGCTCTGCTGCATATATATATACATACAGACACGCATACTACTCTGCTACATATATACATACATACAGACACGTATACTGCTCTGCTGCATACATACATGCATACATACAGACAGACACGCATATTGCTCTGCTGCATATATATATACATACATACAGACACGCATACTACTCTGCTACATATATACATACATACATACAGACACGTATACTGCTCTGCTGCATATATACATACATACATACAGACACGCATACTGCTCTGCTGCATATATACATACATACATACAGACACGCATACTGCTCTGCTGCATATATACATACATACAGACACGCATACTGCTCTGCTGCATACATACATGCATACATACAGACACGCATACTACTCTGCTGCATATATACATGCATAGAGACACGCATACTGCTCTGCTGCATATATACATACATACAGACACGCATACTGCTCTGCTGCATATATACATACATACAGACACGCATACTGCTCTGCTGCATACATACATGCATATATACAGACACGCATACTACTCTGCTACATATATACATACATACAGACACGCATACTGCTCTGCTGCATATATACATACATACAGACACGCATACTGCTCTGCTGCATATATACATACATATAGACACGCATACTGCTCTGCTGCATGCATACATACAAACACACACCTTGCTCTGCGGGGCCCACACACGCGGCTCCGGGGGCCACACACACGGCTCTGCGGGGCCCACACACGCACGGGGGGACAGGGAGGGGCGGGGAGGGAACGATGTCCCACATACTGATCAGGTCACGGTGCAGATGGGGCCCACACAGCGCCGGAGGGAAGCGATTTGCTGGGGGTCGCTGGCTGGCACTGTGACTCCTTCATCTGTGCGACCGAGCAGGACGCCGGGCGGTAGCTCCGCCCACAGATGATGCTCAATGCAGGAGAACACAGTGAGCCTTAAAGGGCCGGCAGCCACAGTTTCCAGTGCCAAGGACTGCTGCCCCCGGGCCGACCGCAGGTAAGCCGAGCGGGACCATGTGTGTGTGTGTGTGTGTGTGTGTGTGTGTGTGTGTGTGTGTACATGCTGCGGGCAGGAGGGGGCGGAGTGAGCTGAGCGGTGAAGTGTGGGCTTCCTGCACGTAACTAGGATAAACATCGGGTTACTAACCAAAGCGCTTTGGTTGGATACCCGATGTTTATCTTGGTTACCAGCTTCTGGCAGGCTGCCAGCGATGGCTCCTGCACACTGTAGCTGTAAAAAGCCCTGCTTTTTGCTGCTAGAACCGTTCTCGAACGTATCTAGAACTATCGAGCTTTTGCAAAAAGCTCGAGTTCTAGTTCGATCTCGAACAGCCCCCAAAATCACTCGAGCCTAGAACTGGAGAACCTCGAACCTCGAACCTCGCTCAACTCTATTAGGCAGTAACTTTTGCCTTTTTTGTTTCAGGAACAGACAAAGGGATTTAATGTGCCAAAAGGTTCTACTGCATAATGAGTACAAATTCACCTTAGTCATTATTGTGGGGTACATTTGAATTCTGCTATGTGTCAGATTTTAAAATGGAGACAAAGTTTTGAGTCCAATTTTTCTTTCACCATTCTACAAAAAATAGACACATAACAGAACCTAAACTGACCCCATAAGAATCAAAAGGTTCGTCTGCCCTAATTGCTTCTATTATGCTGCTCATCCATATTACACATTAAATCTAGTTGTTTATTCCTACAATGGAAAAGACAAATGACTTTCCCCAACATGTATGTGAAAGTAGCCTGAAGGTTCATTTACACTGCCCAATATTGTTCCCCGATAATTGGGTATTGTAAACTGGCTGCATTCGCACAACAAACCAACAAAACACTCATTTTTTGAGTGAAATGATCTCTTGGCTGGCTTAAAAATCATTTTTGCCAGCACATTGTCCTGTGTAAACAGGACATGAACTGCTGAGAATAATGACCCATGTGCTCAGAACCATGTATGACTGATCGTTTTGTGCGCTTTGGAAGGGAGTTCAGTCTATGTAAACTGTATGTTAATCACTTAATGCAAGATGGCTTGTCGGCACATTAGTGCTCAGGTCAGCTATTATGGAGGAGGCTTTTTAGCTGAGCACTCTGTACATGTGATATATTACATATCCAGGATCAATTTCTAAAAGCAGCAGCCAGAGCGGAGTTTGGACAGCTGCTGTTAACCATTCAGATGTTACTAGAATTCCTGATACTGGCATTAAAATGGAACGTTTGCCAGAGTGAATACACACACACATTGATACCCATAGGCCCCCGAACAAAGAGATCACAAGACTACGATGGGTTATTTTCACTGATGCCCGGGGGCCTGCTGAAAACCCTGTTACTTTCATATTGGCACTCTTTTGATTTCCAGCCACAGGCTTCATGGGAGACAGCGATTTACACTGAATACTACAATACTGAGTTAGTATAGGCAATCTGATGATTGCAGGTTCAAGTCGCCTAAGGGTATTTAAAAATGTAGTTAAAGTTTTTTCTTTTCCGAAAAATTTATCAGGTAGTTTTTAAGGCATTTATCCAAACTATCCGAAAAATGTCGTAAAAGAAATAAATAAAATATAAACCCTGAACTTTGGTATTTCACTCACCACTCCATCCTAAAAAAAATGGCACTAAAAAAAACTATTGCGGAATTGAATTTTTAATATGGCATCTCACCTGGAATTTTTATTTACATTATATGGTCAAATGAACACTGTCATTCAAAACTACAACTCGTTATGCAAAAAACAAGCCATTGGTTAAGTCAAAAGAAAAAAGTTATTGCTCTTGAAAGAAGGGGAGGAAAAATGTTATTAAGCTCACTTGGAGAGTTGGATCTATAAAGCCTCAGGTCAAGATGGACACGTGGACCCAAGGAATTAGAACAGTAGGCTGTCGCACATGTGGTTTGCTAAGAATTCAGATAACTGGCAAGGTGAAAATAAGATAATCTGACAATGCAGGACATGTTGGAAGCCACACAAGCAGGAGAGAAGTTGGAAGACAGTAGCTTTGAAACAGGTGTAGATAATGCAACAGTCTCCAATAGTTCAGGATGTTTACAGAATATAGTGGGTTAAAGTACACCAGGTGCAGGTAGGTATTGCAACAAGATTTAAAAAATAGTTAAAGTAGCATATGACAAGAGATGAGTTAACCTGCTGGAATTCTGAAGACTTCACAAAAGACTGAGGAGACAACAGGAATCACAAACTTGGTGCTCAACTGCCTCTAACGACCCTGTCAAACACAGAGATAAATCTGTGGCAGATCTTTGGTTGCTGTGAAAATGTGGACAATCAGTACAAGGTTTGTGGCTATGTACAAATGGAACAATATGTCCATGATTTCACTACAACCACAGATCTGCCAAAGATTTATCTGTGTGTGTGACGGGGCCTTAAGGCTATGTGTGCACGCTGCGTTTTGTTTTTTTACCATAAAGATGCAGTGTTTTTATCTTTGTGGTGACTACTTTGAGCAGTGCTTTTGGTTTAAAAAAATGCAGGAGTCCTCCACCTGTCAGTCCTCTACTGAAGTGAACCGCGGGATTAGCGCTAACATCATTCAGGTGATGTGCGGTGACACCACACATCGCCTTACTCAAGTGACAGCTGATCTCGTGCTCACTTCAGTCCCAGCCTGATATGCGGTCACAAGTGGAGGACTCCAGTCAGGTGATGTGCAGTGATAGTTGTAGTCCTCCACTTGTTACCGCAAATCAGGCCGCGACTGAAGTGAGCGCGGGATCAGCAGTGACTTCAGTCAGGTGATATGCAGTGACAGCTGATCCTGCGCGGCTCACTTCACTTGCAGCCTGAGCCTCTCAGAGAGCGGTCGTGCTCTATAGCAGCTCTCTGTGATTGTCAGATGTAGCAGAACTGGAGGCGTCGTGGAACCTCGTGTGGATTACGTCAGACCTGGAGGAGTGTTTTAGGGATTAATAAAGTGGTGAAAGAGGGGGCTTTTTGTGTTTTATTTCAAATAAAGGATTTTTTGGGTGATTGTGTTTATTTATTTTCACTTACAGCTTAGTGACGAGGGGGTGTCTCATAGACGCCTGCCATCACTAAGCTAGGACTTAGTGGCAGCTATGGGCTGCTGCCATCCACTCCTTATTACCCCGATTGCCACCACATCAGGGCAATAACGATAAGCCGGGAAAAGACCTGTCGCATCCAATGGATGAGGCAATTCTGGGTGGCTGCTGGCTGATCTTTTTAGGCTGGGGGGGCTCCCAATAACGTGGGTCTCCCCAGCCTGAGAATACCAGCCCCCAGCTGTGAGATTTTATCTTAGCTGGTTATCAAAATTGGGGAGACCGAACATCATTTTTTTATAATGATTTATTTATTTAATTTACTGTACAATATAGACCCACCCACCGGTGTCTGTGATTGGCTGTAGTCAGACAGCTGTCTCTCAGCCTGGGGGCGGGTCTGCCTGCAACCAATCACAGCCACCGGTGAGCAGGGAAGAAGTGAATATTTTATGAGCCTAATGAGCAGCCGGTTCTGGAAGATGAAAAAGCTACTGCAGTGTAACAGCCGACTAATCGGTGAGTATGTAGCACTTGGTCCTACCCCTTTGCGTCCGATTCTGGTCCCCATAGAATTTATATGCGGAGCAGTATCTGGCCAAATTCCAGCGATCAATCTCCGCTGACTCGGAGTCTAGTCAGAAAAATGCACCAAAACGCATGTAAAATAACAACTTGCATTTTTCATTGCAGTTTTCCACACCTCATTGAATTCAATTGACAAACTGCATCTTTGTGGTCACTGCAAAGATGCAGACAAAAAAACTGCAACGTGGGGAAAGCAAAAATTAAATCTCATAGACTTTGCTGGGGAAGGAAATTCATGCAGTTTTGAGATCTGTGCCTGATACACTCCAAACTGAAACACCTTCTCCTAAAGTACGCAGGCTGCAGGCTGATCTTTGTAATTTCTTAGGCCTGAGTACTGATGCATGACTGGGAGGCCAGAACATGTTAAGGTGGTTTCAGATTATATGGCTACCAGTGCCTCCAGTTCCTTTGCAATGTTTTTCACCTACTCCACACCTGAAATCTCAGAGTCATCTATTAAGCTTCATGGTCATCTTCCTTCCACCTCAACCCATTCAAAATCAGCCAAGCAATATGAATCACAAGTCATGGCTGAGGTCCCTTGGCCCATCCACCTGGCTTGCCCCAGAAGTAGAACAGACTGAGTACACTGACACCCAACCACTCATTGTGTTGGATGATGAGTCCATGGGATGGCTGGTGGACACAGTCTGCGGATAACTCTACAACATAATGATGAAATATAGGTGCCAGCTGCTGTGGCTTTCGTTAGTGTGCAGACTTTTCTGATGCCCTGGCACCACCAGGTGGGCACAGAAGCACACTACACCCCACATAACACCATCTTACACCGGGTTCCATCAGCCACAAAATCCTAGTTACCCCCTTCAGGGTAAGAAGGACACACCAGTGAGCAGGATCAGGCGGATTGGGAGTGCCCACCTAGGGGTCTTGAGGATGAGGGGGAGGGAACCAGTCAGTTAGTTGTTGAGTGGTGTGGAGTAAGGCGAGGAGTCTGTGACAGTGACAGACTCTGGAGGTCAAGGCTGAACCTAGTGGAGGGTAGCCAGGGTAGTGGCCCTGGTCTACTGGCTAGGTGGCAAGGAGTGGACCGTGTCCAAAGGTGACAGGAGTCCGGTCGCGGGAGACCTCAGAGTGGACCGGGACAGGGTTGGAGCCCGCCGGTACCGACAGCGGAGATCTGGTCCGGAAACCGTGCACAGGCGGGGTACCTGGACCCTAGTTAAAAGATGGTTGAAAGCCCTTTCTCTAATTCACCAGGCCGGGAGCAGAGTTTTAGGCACTGCTCCAGAAGTGTTAGCCCAGATAGAGTGAAACAGCAGCCCACCGCGGGGGATAGGGCATCCGCAAACACCCACTAAAATCCCAAGGGTCAGTTTTCACGGGCACGTCTCCCAACCAGAGTTGTCCAGAAGTGAGGAAAATTACAGAGTGCCAGAGGAAAGGACATCGGCACTCCAGCCAGGTGTGGGACCCGAGTACACCCAGACGTGGCGGCCGGCCACGGACACCTTGGTTTACCAACAGACTTGTGCACAATTATTCAACAGTGAGTACACCAACATCCCCCGGTCTGGCCCAGTGCACCACCTCCGGCCTACATCGCTCCCCGTGTCCTGGACACTGAGCCTCGGGGCATCCCTCTACCCATAGAGCGGTTAACAACCAGCAGCCATTCCATCGGCCCCGGGTGCCTTCCAACAGCAGCGGTGGTACTCTATATTACCACACACCGTGGGTGGCGTCATGAAGTATCTACAGCAATCCCCGTACATATACATCCCCTTTTTATGTGAGTGTCCGCATGACCCCTGGGTCCGGAAATCCCTCGAGCCACTGCTGATCCGGATCCGAGCAGCCCGACTGTTGATGTGGGGGTGGCACACTTGGATGTAGGGTAAGGCTGCGGAGTGGGTGGAAGATGATGCGAGGGATGATGATGAGGTGCTCGACCCCTCCTGGAGAAAAGGGCGTGATAGTGACGTGCGTCATTCTGATGAAGAGGAGGTGTTCGGGGAGACAAAACAGCAGCATAGAATAGTCCGTAGCCAGTAAGTTGGCTGCAACAGCCTGCCGTACCAATGAAAATCTCCCAGCAAAACCAGCTAGCTCAAAAGAGTTCCCTGGCATGGCATTTCTTCTGTGAATGTGCTGATGACAAGAGTAGTAGTTTGGAAGATAATCCATCAGAGCCTATAGTGATTGGAAAATCTTCTTAACTTTCTCAAGGAGCATCTGCATGATGCGTCATGTGAGTTCAAAGCATGAGATGCAGTGGAGTAGTTTCCTGACAAATTCCTCCCTCTTCTGTTGCAGTGTAGGCTTCTTCAGCTGCAGTATTGTCATCTTGCGTCAACCCATGATCACCAGGGCCACCTTCCTCCCCACAAGCACATTATGTGGCAGCAAGAGCACTACCACCAACACCAGGATCACCTACTATTTCCACACCATCCCATGGAAGTCTGCGGCTCTTCATCCCCCAGACCCTCAATAGAAAGAAAATACCCCATTTGCTACCCACAAGCCCTGTCCCTGAATGACAGCATTTCCTATATACTTGCCTTTGAAATGCTGCTATTCAGGCTGGTGGCAATGAACAGTTTCCTACAAATGATGTCTGTGGCTGTACCGCAGTACGTTGTTCTAAGCCATCACTATTTTTTCAGGTGCACCATCCCTGCCCTAAAAATCCGTTGTTGACTTTGCAATGACAAAAGTGGAAAGGTCCGCATAATTAAAGATACTTGGACCAATAAGCAGCATCAGGGACGGTATATCTCTCTAACTGCACACTGGGTAAACGTAGTGGTGGCTGGGCATGGGGCGCTTGGCGTTCAAGTGCTTTTTCTACCACCACCTTGGTTTGCTGGACATATGTTGGTCAGTGTTGCTTCCTCCTCCTACTCTGCTTCCTCCACCTCCTCAAAAATGACTCACATATGTCAGAGCTTCTGCTGAAAGTGCTAGCAATAGGTGTGCACATTTAGCATTCCCACCCTGATGCTACTCACCTGTCTGCGCTGCAAAGTCATTTCGATCTTCCCACTCACTGCCTCATATGCAACGGAACTCCACCTTGCATATGGTGCAGAGTCTGACCGACCAGCAGCAAGCCATAGTGGAGATTCAGCTACAGCATACACAGCATAATTGCTTGAGGACAACACCTCTTCACCTGACTGGATGGATATAGAGGAGCCGGTCGACAAACTGGCACACTTGAGACAACACATGCTGTTGTATCTGCGCAACAACGCTCGAGTTACAAGAATTCTGAACATTGGTGATTACTGGTTGGTGACCCTGCTGGATCCAATTACATAGACAACGTAGCATCTCTACTTACCTCTACTTACCTCTGGAGCAGGATTGAAAAATGCGGGAATATAAGGCCAAGCTGTGTAACACTGTACTTATGGTATTCCCACCAGACATTGTGGGCTCAGTGGAACAACAAGGTGGCGTAGAAGGAGGAGGAAGTGAACAATGAAGCAGTTGCATTGACCACACTTCCGGAGGGAGAGTCATCATGGCCGCAATTTGGCAACAATTCAAGTGCAGCCCTCCACACCATCTAGCAACACCATCGGCTACAATACACATTTCCAGCAGTCAGCATCTAACAAACATGGAGGAAGAGTATGTGGCCACACATATCGCAGTGTTAGCTGATGGTTCTGCACCATTTCATTTCTGGGTGTCAAAACTGCATACATGGCCCGAGCCTTGGAGGTGCTGTCCTGCTCAACCACAAGTGTACTGTCTGAACCTGTGTTCAGCATTACAGGGGTAGTCATCACAGACAGGCGCATCCGCCTGTCCTCAGCTAATATGGAAAAGCTGACTTTCATTTAAATGAACAAGTTGTGGATTACACTAGGCTTGTCCATGACTTTGGCTGAGGAAACCACCCGCAAACAGACATTGGTATATTCTATTTGCCATGCCCAGTGTCTTGGAAACTTCAAAAATAAAGTAAATATAATATCACATTGAAAACCAAATAAATAAATGGTTTGCTGCTACCACCTCTTTTTCCTTCAAAATTCTACAGCCTAGTCTGTGGCCTTAATTTTTTTTAAAAAAATACCTGTTGCCACTTCTCACCAGGGCCTGTGGCCTTACGTTTTAAAAAAGTTGTACTTGTCGACAGTCTGTGACTTTAGTTAAAAAGAAAGAAAAAAATGACACTATGCAACAGGTGTTGTGGGCTTAATCTGTCACAAACCTGTAACTGCACTGCAGCAGACACAGTGTTGTGGACCTCTGAAAACCATCTGTATTATAGCACTGTGCAAGAGTGTTGGATAAAGTAGCTGTTTAGGGGCCTTTTAAAAAGAGGTTTTTGGGAGGGAGGGAATTCTGTAAATTTTATGTTGCAATCAGGGTCAGACTGGGCCACCGGGGTGCCGGTGAATCCCCCTGTGGCCCCAGGTCCTTATTGGGCCCCCCATGCTTTACATAGGGCCACAGGCTGGTAACCGCAGGCTTTGGCTAGGGCAGGCAGGGGGTCCCAGGCGGCTCCACCAGCGGAAGTGCTGAGGCCGCGGGGCCGCATGTTTCTATGTTGGCTGGGACTCCACTACGCCTTCAAATTGTTCGTATGTTGCCCCAGCAATGTAACAGTTAACAGATGAGGTTGCGTCTGCTAACTGTGATGTCACACAGCGAACCCTGCCCTCAGCACTGATGCTTACCGCCGAAGAGGATCTGCAATAGAGCCTGGGTAGTGGCTAGAAGGACCTTCCTACTGGGCGTGATCAGCTTGGTTGGGGGCGTAGCCATGTTTTCTCCCGTCCACTATATGGTACAAGGGGGGAGTTTCTTCATGGTATCAGCTATGTTGGCCTCGCTCCTTCTGAGCACATGGGAATGACGTCACCACAGGTCTTTTAGCCCACTGGAATTTAGACTCTACCATGAAGCCTGCGGGCCAGACAGGAGACAAGACGGGGGGCGGTAAGAACTCCTCTAGTATGTGTATTTGTACAGGGTTGAACTCGGGTGTCTGGGTGTGCATGTATGACATGTACAGTATGTGCCTGGGTGTCTTTGTATTAGTGCTTGTCTATGAGTGGGCCTAACTGCGCTCTTTGTGCATGTATGACATGTATGTGCCTGGGTGTCTGTGAATTAGTGCTTGTCTATGAGTGGGCCTTACTGCACTCTGTGTGCATGTATGATGACACACCCAACTCCAGGGCCGGGGTACTCGGAACCAGGCCGGACTAGTCCGGGGATGTCAGCGGTGGCAGGGTCCGGCTCCGTAACCCCGGCCATGTCTAAAGGGGATGATGATGGTAGTTGTATTTTCAGACATTTTAAAGTTCGTGTCGCCAACTGTGGTTTTGTGGCAATGTGGGCCGCCGCTGCTCTGAGTGTTCCCTGGGGCAGTTGATGATGGCACAGTTGAGGTACTCTTGCTCCCCACAGGTGGAGCGGGGCCCCAGGGTGACTGTTAGAATTAGGAAAAGTCTATGAGGGCAGGTTATGACGCAGGAGGAATGAAAAAGACACTATGGCTTTGCAATAACAGTCTTTTACTCACTGAGCCAGCTTAGTCAACCACGGTGTGTTGGGATCTCCAGTGATGGGCATCCACCGATCCTGAGTAAAACTAATACCAGTACCAGTTCGCCTTCGTTGGCCTTTCCTGGTCGTCTCGTCTGCGCTGCATCTGTCCCGCCAGTCCTGCGCCTGCACAAACAGTGCCCTGGGCCAGGAGTCGCAGACATCTAAAAGGACTTCTGCTTATTTAGCTCCCTGATCCTCTGTGACCCCCTTCCAGTGGATTTGTGTGCTGCTTGTGGCCCAAAAGTGCGTACAGTCACCCTGGCCTCTGGTGTTACTAGTCTTTTTCTAGCCTAGGTACCGGGACCCCGTTTGCGACCAAATCCCTCCACTTTGGGATGTTGCTTGTGGAACAAGATTATAGGGGAGTTTGGCACCCCTCCCCTAAGTCTCTGAGATTCTCTCTTCAGCGTCACCAAGGTCGAGGAAGACCTCCAGGGTCTTGACCCCTAGTCGGTCTCCTCCCCGCTCTTGACTGACTCTGTCAACCGTCAACTGTTATCTTTCAAACTAAGCTCTGCCCATTTACCTCAGACACCTCACCCACCAAGCTCCACCCCAAGGCTGGTTCCAGAGACATTGCACGAGGCTTAAGTTCCATAACCAGATTTCTGGTCACTAAGCATTAATGGGACCTGCCCCGGCCCTGATCTAGTGTGAGATGTAACAATTGGGTGTCTGCAGGTTTTTGGTATATGAACCAGTAGATGGCCTCTTTCTTACCCAGGATGGGGCACCGGTAGCCTCAGTGGCGCCACATATGACATGTATGTGCCTGGGCATCTGTGTATTAATCCTTGTCTATAAGTGGGCCTGACTGCGCTTTGTGTGCATGTATGACATGCATGTTCCCATGTGTCTATGGTCTATGTATTAGTGCTTGTCTATGAGTGGTCCTGACTGCGCTCTGTGTGCATTTATGACATGTATGTGCCTGTGTGCTTATGTATTAGTGCTTGTCTGTGAGTGGGCCTGACTGCGCTCTGTTTGCATGTATGACATGTATGTGCCTGTGTTTCTATGTATTTGTGCTTGTCTGTAAGTGGGCCTGACTGCGCTCTGTGTGCATGTATAACAAAAAAAGTGATGAACAGCTGAAAATGTCTAAGCCTTAATAAAAGACGTGCTTCATGCTGGTGAATGACCAAGTGGAGGGGAAGAAAAAAGCGCCAGCATATATATATTCAGTGTGTTCACCCATATCCTGTTCACCGCTGTTAACTTGAGAACGGCGGCAGCTATAGGAATAGAAGTGGTGTCTAGGTATAGTCAGTAGCCATGTACTATGCAATGAAACCACCATTAGCGCCACCTGGTGGAAAAGAACGGAGTTAGCATTTTAATCTTGAAAACGGAATGAGATAGAGGAAAAAAAGTGAATTAAAAAATTGTAGGGCATCATCAATTCAATACAAATCAACACCTTGCATACAGAATTGCTATGATATGAAACCCATGACCCCCCCAAAACATTGAATGCTGGTCATGCATATGTTGCTCATTTAACTTTGATGCTCAAAGTGGCCACCGTCAGCTGCAATGCACATCTGTACTCTGGATAGCATACTGTATCTTGCTGCACGTTGTGCAATATGGTAGGTGACACGTTTGCGCAAGCATCTGGGATACGTCGTCGTAGGTCCTGAAATGTTGGTGGAGGGGTCGCATGCACCTGCTGTTTGATGTGAACTCACAGAAAGAAGTCCATTGGGGTCAGGTTAGGTGAGCGTGGAGGCCACTCCACGCAGCCACCATACCCAATGACTTGTAGGAAGGTCTCCATGAGGTATCGCTTCACGTCCGCTGCCTTGTGAGTTTTACACGTTCTAATCATAGACACCACTTCTATTCCTATAGCTGTTCTCAAGTTAATGGCGGTGGACAGGATATGGGTGGACACACTGTATAGAGCACACCACTAATAAATGACAATGAAAATTTTTTATTAAACACCACACATGTTAAAAGTATACAAATAAAACCATTTAAAACCACGGGGTATGAAACCCCAATAAGACTATCAGTCACCCAGCCACAATACAAACAATGTGAAAAACTGGAACCCCAGAAAAGTAAATAATGCTGCGCAATAAACAATGCAAATATAAAGGCATCAATAGTGTGCAAGACACATATAAATAATCATGACTACAAAATCAGGTCTGTTACACCCAAAATCCACATGATATCAAATATTAACCTCTTCACCCCGGACGTTTTTTGCGTTTTACGCTTTTTTTCCTCTCTTTCTTCCGAGAGCCGTAACTTGTTTTATTTTTCGTCAATCTTCCCATATAAGAGCTTGTTTTTTGTGGAACGATTTCTACTTTTAAATGAAACCATAAGTTTTACCATATAGTGTACTGGAAAATAGCAAAAAAAAATTCAACTGTGGAAAAACTGCAAAAAAAGTGCGCTCACACAATAGTTTTTGGTGTATTTTATTCGGAAGTTGGAAGTTTCGCCCCCAGCAGTTCGCCCCCAGCATTTTGCCCCCAGCATTTCGCCCCCAGGTACACTTCGCCCCCGAACATTTCACCCCCAGCATTTCGCCCCCAGGATGTTTCGCCCCCGCACATTTCGCCCCCGCACATTTCGCCCCCAGCAGTTCGCCCCCGGATGTTTCGCCCCCGGATGTTTCACCCCCAGCAGTTCGCCCCCGGATGTTTCGCCCCCAGCAGTTCGCCCCCGGATGTTTCGCCCCCGGATGTTTCGCCCCCAGCAGTTCGCCCCCGGATGTTTCGCCCCCGGATGTTTCGCCCCCAGCAGTTCGCCCCCGGATGTTTCGCCCCCAGCAGTTCGCCCCCGGATGTTTCGCCTCCGGACGTTTTGCCCCCGGAGGTTTCGCCCCCAGCAGTTCGCCCCCGGATGTTTCGCCCCCGGATGTTTCGCCCCCAGCAGTTCACCCCCGGACGTTTCGCCCTCGGATGTTTCGCCACCAGCAGTTCGCTCCCGGATGTTTCGCCCCCAGACATTTTGCCCCCGGATGTTTCGCCCCCAGCAGTTCGCCCCCGGATGTTTCGCCCTCGGATGTTTTGCCCCCAGCCGTTCACCCCCGGATGTTTCACCCCCAGCAGTTCACCCCTGGACGTTTCGTCCCCGGATGTTTCGCCCCCAGCAGTTCGCTCCCGGATGTTTCGCCCCCGGACGTTTCGCCCCCGGATGTTTTGCCACCAGCAGTT
The DNA here is from genome assembly GCF_048569485.1 of Anomaloglossus baeobatrachus. NCBI lineage: Eukaryota > Metazoa > Chordata > Amphibia > Anura > Aromobatidae > Anomaloglossus > Anomaloglossus baeobatrachus. The sequence goes on from NC_134354.1 coordinate 458,602,558, forward strand.
CACCCCCGGATGTTTCACCCCCAGCAGTTCGCCCTCGGACGTTTCGCCCCCAGCAGTTCGCCCCCGGACACTTCGCCCCTGGATGTTTCACCCCAAGCAGTTCGCCCCCGGACGTTTCGACCCCGCACATTTTGCCAACAGCAGTTCGCCCACGGATATTTCGCCCCCAGATGTTTTGGCCCCAAATTAGGCAGGGAATTTTGGCCTGGTGTTTTAGCCTTAAGACCTCTTTCACAGTAGGCACTTACCCAAGTGCTAAGCACTGGAAAATCGCAAAGAAGATGTTTCGCCCCCAGCAGTTCGCCCCCGGATGTTTCGCCCCCAGCAGTTCGCCCCCGGATGTTTCGCCCCCAGGATGTTTTGCCCATTTTGCCCCCCCACATTTCGCCAACAGCAGTTCGCCTACGGATATTTTGCCCCCAGCTTTTTGCCCCCAGATGTTTCAGCCCCAAATTAGGCAGGGAATTTTGGCCTTGTGTTTTAGCCCTAAGGCTGCGACCGCACTTTGCGTTCTCCTACTTGTAGTTCAGAATGCACATTTTGGGCTTAATTGATTTGACCAAAGTTGCCATTTTCTGAATTTTAGCGCTGAAAACGCATGCGTATTTACCGCGTTTTAGATGCGTTTTTAGCGCTTTTTACCTGCTTTTTCACATGCGTTTTGAACATCAAGACACTGCTAAATAAAGATTAAACAGTCAAACGCAATGAAAAAAGGAAAAAAAAAGGAACAGATATAGAATTTTAGAAATAATTTAAGAAATAGAAATATTTAATGAAATTATAGCGGTAATATACTATTTATTAGAAAAATAGCTAAAAATTAGTAATTTTCATAAATTTAATTGTCGGACTATGTGTGTGTGTAAAGGGACATATGAAATCATTATTATAATGTTCAAAAAGCATGCATTTTGATAGTTCAATACGCTTATTTTCTGCACATAAAAAGCAGGTAAAACGCAGGAAATTTGAAGTTTCTTGGTTTTTGCCATTTCTCATTGACTCCAATGTTAGCAAAACTCACCTAAAATGGCAAAAACAATTGACATGCTGCTTCTTTGAATACATGGTTTTTGCCACAAACTATGCAAAGTGCTTTATAACGGAATCCGCCGCTGGATTCCGCTAATTTCTACTGAACATGCCCAGAATGAAAAAAAAAGAGCCGACGCATTCCGTTAGACGGACGCCTAACGGACGCCAAACGGATGCAACGGGTCCGTTATTTCACAGGAATCAGCTAACAGATTCCTGTGAAATAACGGACCTGTTGCATCCGTTGACAACACAAAAATAACGGATGCGTCAGCAACGGAGCCAGCGGATTCAAGCCAACGCAAGTGTGAAACTAGCCTAACCTGACTCAGCACTGACCTGCTTTGTTGCAAGTTTTGTTGCAGATGTAACAAGTAGCAGGTAAGGCTACTTTCACACTTGCGTTTTTGTCCTTCCGTTACAATCCGCCCTTTTGGAAAACAGCGGAATCCGTTAACGGATTCCGCTGTTTCCCGTAGACTTGTATGGGTGACGGATTGTACCAAAAGGACCTGTGTTGCTTCCGCTGGGCGACGCTCCGTTGCTTCCGCCCAGCGGGAGGAACGCAGCTTGTAACGTTGTTTTCAGCAGCGGAATCCTCTGGATTTCACTGCGCATACTCTTCTTTTTTTTTTTTTTTTTTTTAAGTCACAAACTTTATTTTGGCTTGCGAAGGCCGAACGTTCAGCTGAGCGCTCGGCCATCGGCAAGTGACAGCACTCAGCTGAGCGCCCGCCCGCCGGCATGCCCGGGCGCCGGCAAGTGACAGCGCTCAGCTGAGCGCCCGCCCGCCGGCATGCCTGGGCGCCGGCAAGTGACAGCGCTCAGCTGAGCGCCCGCCCGCCGGCATGCCTGGGCGCCGGCAAGTGACAGTGCTCAGCTGATCACCCGCCGGCATGCCCGGGCACCGGCAAGTGACAGCGCTCAGCTGAGCGCCCGCCCACCGGCATGCCCAGGCGCCGGCAAGTGACAGCGCTCAGCTGATCACCCGCCGGCATGCCCGGGCACCGGCAAGTGACAGCGCTCAGCTGAGCGCCCACCCACCGGCATGCCCAGGCGCCGGCAAGTGACAGCGCTCAGCTGAGCGCCCGCCCGCCGGCATGCCCGGACGCCGGCACGTGACAGCGCTCAGCTGAGCGCCCGCCTGCCGGCTGCGGGGAGCGATCAGCTGATCACCCGGCGGCCGGCTGCGGGGAGCGATCAGCTGATCACCCGGCGGCCGGCTACTGGGAGCGATCAGTTGATCGTTCACAATAGTCTGCCGCCGGTAAAACTGTAAAAAAAAAAATCAAAACGGATTCCGTTGTTTTGCAGCATCCGTTGCATCCGTTGTGTCACTATATGCAACACATCCGTTGCATCCGTCACACAACGCAATGCAACGGATGCCGTTCAACGCAAGTGTGAAACTAGCCTAACAGATTCCTGTGAAATAACGGACCTGTTGCATCCGTTGACAACACAAAAATAACGGATGCGTCAGCAACGGACCCAGCGGATTCAAGCCAACGCAAGTGTGAAACTAGCCTTACCTGACTCAGCACTGACCTGCTTTGTTGCAAGTTTTGTTGCAGATGTAACAAGTAGCAGAAGATGTCCTGCAAGTTATATTAGACTAGCTTTTATTCCATCTGTATATAGAATCTGTGAAATCTCCACAAAGAGAGGAGTGTACTGAAAAAAAAAATCAGTCAGCTTCCACAGCAATTCACTTTCTACAAATATGAATTCAATTCTGTCCAAACGTGGAAGGAGGACGTTGGTCCATGAGAATCACATTTACTTCTTTTCCAAAAGAACTACTGATGATGTCCATTCCATCTGTTATGTGAAAAACGGTGGGTACTAGGACAGGAAAGGAACGCTAACTTAGTATTCCAGACACTTTTAGGATGGCAGAAAAAGAGTCAGCTCTTTGTGCAAATAAAATAGCGTGGCAAAAAATGGCCAGGTGGGTAGAGTGCCTGGGTTCTGTGGCTACCAGGACAGGAAAGGAAGCTTCACTTTCTATCCCTCCTAATGATGAAATGCAGCAAGGAATTCCCTGAGCTGAGGTAACAGGTGTTATCTAAAGCTGTACACAGCGTTTGCACGGATCTGCCTAGCAGCTATGGCTATGTACGCCTGGAAATCAGCCATGAAAAGGGCTGAAATAGCCTGCAGTCCCTCCCTAATCCCTACAGCGCTGTGTAGCTTGCACTATGTCTATTTGTGCACACAACAGGATCAGCGGCGGCAGCAGCAGCGTGAGCGGTGACTGTCACCCACACGCAAAAGGCAGATAATGGCGGCGTGAGGGAAAATGGCCATATTTATAAGGCAAGGACATGTGACATTCACAGCCTATGACACATGCCCTTGCTTGTCTGGCAAAAATCCACTTAGCTGTGTGTGTCTGGGATTGGCTGACATGCTGGCCCGCCCCACTACACGTGCGCTTAGGAAAAAAAGAAAATGGCGATTGGCATTCTCTCAGCAGCAAAGATCTAAACCGCTTCCCCCCCGCACACTATACGCTGAATTTTGATAATAGTGTGAATCACAGTGACTCACACTATTACAGTGAAAAGCCAGCTAGTAAATAGATTGGTTCGATCAGCAAAAATCCTTTCTTGAACGTAACTTGAGCTGTCGAGCTTTTAGCAAAAAGCTCGCGTTCGAGTTCGATCTCGAGCACCCCCAAAAATCACTCGAACATGAAATTAGCGAACCTCAAACATCGCTCAACTCTACTGAGGACTCAGTGTGCTGCTAGAACAGGGTTTGGCTTCCGCCCGTACTTAACATGCATCCATAAAGAAAGAGCTCCGCGCTGCTGAAGTCCTATACAAATTCTTTATTGCATTACAAAGTTCCAAAAGTGCCAGATCACCATCACCCACCCACATATATATATATACAGTTAGGTCCAGAAATCTTTGGCCAGTGACACAATTTTGGCGAGTTGGGCTCTGCATGCCACCACATTGGATTTGAAATGAAACCTCTACAACAGAATTCAAGTGCAGATTGTAACGTTTAATTTGAAGGTTTGAACAAAAATCTCTGATAGAAATTGTAGGAATTGTCACATTTCTTTACAAACACTCCACATTTTAGGAGGTCAAAAGTAATTGGACAAATAAACCAAACCCAAACAAAATATTTTTATTTTCAATATTTTGTTGCGAATCCTTTGGAGGCAATCACTGCCTTAAGTCTGGAATCCATGGACATCACCAAACGTTGGGTTTCCTCCTTCTTAATGCTTTGCCAGGCCTTTACAGCCGCAGCCTTCAGGTCTTGCTTGTTTGTGGGTCTTTCCGTCTTAACTCTGGATTTGAGCAAGTGAAATGCATGCTCAATTGGGTTAAGATCTGGTGATTGACTTGGCCATTGCAGAATATTCCACTTTTTCGCACTCATGAACTCCTGGGTAGCTTTGGCTGTATGTTTGGGGTCATTGTCCATCTGTACTATGAAGCGCCGTCCGATCAACTTTGCGGCATTTGGCTGAATCTGGGCTGAAAGTATATCCCGGTACACTTCAGAATTCATCCGGCTACTCTTGTCTGCTGTTATGTCATCATCATCAATAAACACAAGTGACCCAGTGCCATTGAAAGCCATGCATGCCCATGCCATCACGTTGCCTCCACCATGTTTTACAGAGGGTGTGGTGTGCCTTGGATCATGTGCCGTTCCCTTTCTTCTCCACACTTTTTTCTTCCCATCATTCTGGTACAGGTTGATCTTGGTCTCATCTGTCCATAGAATACTTTTCCAGAACTGAGCTGGCTTCATGAGGTGTTTTTCAGCAAATGTAACTCTGGCCTGTCTAGTTTTGGAATTGATGAATGGTTTGCATCTAGATGTGAACCCTTTGTATTTACTTTCATGGAGTCTTCTCTTTACTGGTGACTTAGAGACAGATACACCTACTTCACTGAGAGTGTTCTGGACTTCAGTTGATGTTGTGAACGGGTTCTTCTTCACCAAAGAAAGTATGCGGCGATCATCCACCACTGTTGTCATCCATGGACGCCCAGGCCTTTTTGAGTTCCCAAGCTCACCAGTCAATTCCTTTTTTCTCAGAATGTACCCGACTGTTGATTTTGCTACTCCAAGCATGTCTGATATCTCTCTGATGGATTTTTTCTTTTTTTTCAGCCTCAGGATGTTCTGCTTCACCTCAATTGAGAGTTCCTTAGACCGCATGTTGTCTGGTCACAGCAACAGCTTCCAAATGCAAAACCACACACCTGTAATCAACCCCAGACCTTTTAACTACTTCATTGATTACAGGTTAACGAGGGAGACGCCATCAGAGTTAATTGCAGCCCTTAGAGTCCCTTGTCCAATTACTTTTGGTCCCTTTAAAAAGAGGAGGCTATGCATTACAGAGCTATGATTCCTAAACCCTTTCTCTGATTTGGATGTGAAAACTCTCATATTGCAGCTGGGAGTGTGCACTTTCAGCCCATATTATATATACAATTGTATTTCTGAACATGTTTTTAAAACAGCTAAAATAACAAAACTTGTGTCACTGTCCAAATATTTCTGGCCCTAACTGTGTATATATATATATATATATATATATATATACACACACACACTGTTCGGGCGTACAGTGTGCATATATATATCTAGTTCTGGAGATTGGATCGGAATTAATTCCAATCTTTCGGTATGATAGGCCCGATCTTATCCTATCTTTCCAGTGATCGGCCAACACTGGTTGGAATCACTAGGCCTCACTACACTATATTACCCTCAAAGTTTCCCTTGAAGGCAAAAGTTGTAGCATTTTTCACATTTGTACAAAAGAAACTTTGCAATAATTATGCATAATGGAATTGTTTTAATACAATGTTAAATGGTTAAGTAGCTTACCAGAGTCATGCATAAGGAACTGCTGCTGGACACCATCATACTGATCTCCTGGAACTCCAGGGGGATAACAAGTTGATCAAGGGTTTGCGGTAACCTTGGGATATTGCCAAGTTGCCTTGCTAATCGTATTGTTCTCTTCAGTGATGCTTTCCTTGGAAGAAGTGCTACAACATTAGAATGGGCTCCTGAAATGACGTCTGTGAGAATCTGTTGTGGTGTCTCCTGTGTTGTCCTTGCCCTGGTGACTGCCTCATTAACAAGTCGTATTGCTTCAGGTCTTGCAGCTTGTGCTGCGTGACTGTGAAGATTGACTACTTCCACAACTTCGCCAGATTCTTCATTGGTCCAAACACGTCCCTTGCAAGTCGACCGTTTTTCACATACCCAGATGGAATGGACATCATCAGTAGTTCTTTTGGAAAAGAAGTAAATGTGATTCTCATGAACCAACTTCCTCCTTCCACGTTTGGACAGAACTGAATTCATAGTTGTAGAAAGTGAATTGCTGTGGAAGCTGACTGATTTTTTGTGGCAGTACACCGCTCTCTTTGTGGAGATTCAGACACTGCTATATTCTGATGTACAGATGGAATAAAAGCTAGTCTAATGTAACTTGCAGGACATCTAACCTGCTACTTGTTACATCTGCAACAAAACTTGCAACAAAGCAGGTCAGTGCTGAGTCAGGTAAAAGGTCACAATTGTTTTGATTTTAGGCCTCTTGCACACTGTAATGTTAGAGTGGTTTCACACTTGTGTTGGGGCCGCCAGAGGTCAATCCGCTCTGGATCTGACATCCAGCTGACCCCGGGGCAATGCTGGTGGAATGCTGGCATTCCGCTTGCATTGCCCATAGAAGTGAATGGCTGGGTTCCGCAACCTGCAGCCGCCCGTTCGCTTTCTTAATGCCGCAATCCGCTATCAGTGTCAGCACAAAAAGAAGAGCATTTTCTTCTTTTCGTTCCGCTGCAGGTTAGTGGAACGGCGACATTACAGAAGCGAATGGGCGGCCTGTAGTGCATATGTGGCGGAAGTGTGAAAGCACCCTTATGCTGCCACTGTTTTAGAACGCCAAAGCACGTGCTTTACTGGCATTTTTGAGAGCGCTTTTGTGAGCACTCTCGGTAATGACCCATAAGATACAGGCTATTGATGAACGCTAAGTGCTCAAAAATAGCTCCTGTAATAAAATAAAAAGAGCTGGCCGAAACAACACCTCGCTTTTCCAGCCATTGACTTATATATTCAAAATTGGCAATCTTCTTAGCAATTTTCCAGTGCTTAGCACTTGGGTAAGTGCCTACTGTGAAAGAGGTCTTAGGGCTAAAACACAAGGCCAAAATTCCATGCCTAATTTGGGGCCAAAACATCTGGGGGAAAAAAGCTGGGGGGAAATATCCGTGGGCGAACTGCTGTTGGCGAAATGTGCAAGGGCGAAATGGGCAAAACATCCTGGGGGCAAACTGCTGGGGGCGAAACATCCGTGGGCCAACTGCTGGGGGCGAAACATCCGGGGGCGAAACATCCGGGGGCGAACTGCTGGGGGCGAAACATCCGGGGGCGAACTGCTGGGGGCGAAACATCCGGGGGCGAAACATCCGGGGGCGAACTGCTGGGGGCGAAACGTCCGGGGGCGAACTGCTGGGGGCGAAACGTCCGGGGGCAAACTGCTGGGGGCGAAACATCCGGGGGCGAACTGCTGGGGGCGAAACATCCGGGGGCGAACTGCTGGGGGCGAAACATCCGGGGGCGAAACATCCGGGGGCGAACTGTTGGGGGCGAAACGTCCGGGGGCGAACTGCTGGGGGCGAAACATCCGGGGGCGAACTGCTGGGGGCGAAACATCCGGGGGCGAAACATCCGGGGGCGAAACGTCCGGGGACTAAACATCCGGGGGTGAAACGTCCGGGGGCGAATTGCTGGGGGCGAAACATCCGGGGGCGAACTGCTGGGGGCGAAATGTGCGGGGGCGAAATGTGCGGGGGCGAAACATCCTGGGGGCGAAATGCTGGGGGCGAAATGTTCGGGGGCGAAGTGTACCTGGGGGCGAAATGCTGGGGGCGAAATGCTGGGGGCGAAATGCTGGGGGCGAACTGCTGGGGGCGAAACTTCCAAGAACCATTTTATTCACCATGTTCACTAAACGGTAAATTTCACTGATGTGTCGCTGTGATGCCTGAGGTCGGTGCGAGTTTGTAGACACCAAACATGTATAGGTTTACTTGTATATAAGGGGTTAAAACAATTTGCAAGTCTGTCCAAAAAAAGTGGCGCACGTTGCGCGCCATTTTCCAAAACCCATAGCATTCTCATTTGTCTGGATCTATGGCTCAGTGATGGCTTATTTTTTGCGTCTTGAGTTGACGTTTTTAACGGTACCATTTTTGTGCAGATGCTAAATTTTGATTGCCTGATAGTGCATTTTGCTACACCGTTTACCGATCAGATTAATTGATTTTATATTTTGATAGATCGAGCATTTTTGAACGCGGTGATACCAAATATGTGTATATTTTTTATTTTTTTAACCCTTTCATTTACAATAGGGCGAATAGAGGGTGATTTGAACTTTTAGGTTTTTTTATTTTACTAGGTCCTTTAGGGGACTATAATGATCAGCAGTCTGATCATTCTTCAATTTCTCCAGATCACAGCTACACAGCTAAGATCTGCAGATATGGTGCTCTGTAAGTGCCCTTTTTTAATTTGTTGGTCTGGGGAGAATATCTGAAATTCATCTCTGTGGAGTCACTGTTAAAAATGTTTTCTTCATTTATTTGCAATGTAACTATAATTGCTATGGTGACAGAAGCTCTTTAAATAATTTAACTATCTACATTTGTTTTCAGGGCAATTGGCATGCTCTTACCTCGATTTAAGTTCTTTTTCCAGCCCCCTAGCCTTTACTACAAACATTTTACAGTCATGAAGTTGGGTTCTCCATTGACTTGACTAATCAGTGTTTTTTGTTTGTTTTTTGTCTGTGCTGGTTCAGCGTACCTGAATATCCACGGGTTTGATCATCACTACCAATGACAGTATTCAACCAGCCAATCACAGTAAAGCCAGAAGCCCACATGACTATGTCATTACCGTGATTGCAGACAATCTCACCATGCATAGTGGCTGAACAAAAGCCACACAACATGCAGGGCAGGACGGGGACTCAAAAATGTCACCAGAGTATCAGGATACTTGATCAAGTCTCAAGCACCCCACTATTGTTTTGTGCAAGAACACTTTGAATATCTCTTGCAATCATATAGAAACTAAATTGTTCTGTGGTGCACATACCTGACAGCCAATACATTGATATGGTGCTCTACAAAACTTCAGTCTTATAACTGGTGGGAGTCCCAGAAATGAGTTCTCCAGTAATAAGCTAGTTATACTTATCGTGTAGATAGGTGATATCTTTATATCTTGCTATAATAATGGAAGCATAGAAGTATGTGCAAAGGGACTTTCCATCAAGAAATAGATTGCAATGTGTTAAGAAAAGAAATCCTTTTAAAATACTGCTCATTTCTTTGTACTCTTTGTGAGTAATACATTCATGTTCAGGATTATGGGGAGCAAATATATCCACTTACATATGGTTTAATATATAAATTGGTGATTATACAAATTGTAGGGGGATTATTTTTACAGATGTGTCTGCAGCTGAAGCCACTTGATACTGTCAGTAAAGTGATCATACCCATAAGACTATAATACTATAGCATATATAATTGAAACAGCCTCTCTGTTGTGTCAACAAGATGACTAATAATGGACTACAAAGAACCATAATCATTATAGAAAAGGAAAAGGCAATGAATAAGTATCTTTCTAAATAGAATTTGAGTGATTAGACAGCACAATGAACTTATTAGTCAAACTAGTTTGACAGTGGTACTTTCTTGCTATACAGTACATTGATACTAGAGTATGATCTTTTTTTTAGTGTAAGATATTATTGTGAAATGTATCCACTAACACTAAATATGCTAATTCATAGAAAACTTTAAAGGAAACTTATCATGTACGCAAATGATATGCGATTAATCTGCATGTTAATGGCATTCCAATACTGTTTGCCCACGTTACTGAAAGTGCGGCTACCTGGTGAAAATTAACTTTATTTCTGATTGGATCCATAGGGACTGGTTGGAGTGGCTTCAGTCAAAATTTGGTATATTTTGAATAGTGGTAGTATTATTTTTTATTATTATTATTATTATTTATTTATAGAGAACCATTGATTCCATGGTGCTGTACATGAGAAGGGGTTACATACAGAATACATATACAAGTTACAATAGACAGACTAGTACAGAGGGAAGAGGACCCTGCCCTTGCGGGCTTACATTCTAAAGGATTTTGGGAAGGAGACAGTAGGTGGGGTGTAGGTGGGGAGGCAGCTCCGCACGGTGGTGGGGCGGCAGCTCTGCACGGAGGTGGGGCAGTGGGGGCATTGAAGATTAAAGGCATTTCTGAACAGATGAGTTTTCAAGTTCCGTTTGAAGTGTGCAAGTGTAGTAGATAGTCTGACGTGTTGAAGCAGCGAGTTCCAGAAGACTGGGGATGCTCGGGAGAAGTCTTGGAGGCGGTTGCATGAGGAGCGAATGAGAGAGGAGGAGAGAAGAAGATCTTGAGAGGACCGAAGATTACGTTTTGGAGTGTAGCAAGTAGAGATGAGAGATGTTTGAGGTTCGCCAATTTCATGTTCGAGTGACTTTGGGGGGTGTTCGAGTTGTTCGACGAACTCGAACGTTTTGCTAAAAGTTCGGTACTTCGAGTTACGTTCGAGAACGGTTTGATCACCAAAAAGCGTACCTAGTTACTAGCTGGCTTTTCACTGTGATAGTGTGAGTCACTGTGAATCATGATATTATCAAAATTCAGCATATAGTGTGCAGGGGGGACGGGGTTTAGATCAGTGCTGCTGCTGAGTGCTGAAAGTATGGCGATCGCCATTTTTTTTTCCTAACCGCGCGTACAGTGGGGCAGGCCAGGCTGTCAGCAAATCACAGACACACACACAGCAAAGTGGATTTTTGCCAGACAAGCAAGGGCATGTGTCATAGGCTGTGCATGTCACATGTCCTTGCCCTATAAGACACGGTCATTTTCCCCGTCGCCGCCATTATATTTCTGCTGCGGGTGGGTGACAGTCACCGCTCCCGCTCCTGCTGCCGCTGCTGCTGTGTGCGCTATAGACATACAGTGCAATCTACACAGCGCTTTAGGGATTATTGACTATTTGTAATTTCAGCCCTTTTCAGGGCTGCATTACAGCCGTTCATAGCCATTGTTGCTAGGCAGGTCCGTGCCAACGCTATGCAGGGTTTTATATAACAGCGTCTGGCTACATCACCTCAGGCAATTCCTTGGTGCATTTTTTCATTGGCAGGGATAGAAAGTGAGGCTTACTTTGCTGTCCAGCTACCTACAGCACCTGTGCATTCTACACACCTGCCCATTTTTGCTACGCAATTTTCATTGCAAACAGTGCTGACACTTTTAGTGGCATGCTAAAAGTGTCTGAGATACTAAGTTAGTGTGCTTTTGCTGTCCAGCTACCTACAGCACATGTGCATTCTACACACCTGCCCATTTTTGCTACGCAATTTTTATTGCAAACAATGCTGACACTTTTAGTGGCATACTAAAAGTGTCTGGGATACTAAGTTAGTGTGCCTTTGCTGTCCAGCTACCTACAGCACCTGTGCATTTTACACACCTGCCCATTTTTGCAACACAATTTTCATTGCAAACAGTGCGGACACTTTTAGTGGCATACTAAAAGTGTATGAGATACTAAGTTAGTGTGCCTTTGCTGTCCAGCTACCTACAGCACCTGTGCATTCTACCCACCTGTCCATTTTTGCTACGCAATTTTTATTGCAAACAGTGCTACCATTAATAGGGCCATACATTCATTGTCCGGGATAGTCAGTGTTGGTTCTTCAACTGTCAATAAAGCTAGACCACTTCTGCATTGTACACCACCTCTCCATTTTTGCTACGTTATTTTAAGTGTCCAATCTAGTCACAAACAAAATGAGTGGCAAAAGGATAGATGCTGGTTGAAAGGGAACAGGCATGTTGGAAAGGGAAAAAAAAGTGTGTCCGTGGTGTAGGTGGTAAAGCTACAGTAACATTTGCTGAAGAAAGGCCATCTTCCAGCAAAAGTAAGATGTCTACTACTTTCTGTGAACAATCTGAGGTGATCGCTTTTTTACGGAACCGAACAACTCTAACAAAGGTAGATGATGCACAAAAAGAGAACATGCTTGAATGAATCTCAAGTGCTCCAACAAGTGGCCTCTCCTCCACCTCAACTTCAACATCCAAAAAACAACAGTCCTCTGAGTTGTCACCCCAATCGCACTTGCTTTCTACCAGCTCTCAAGTCTCCACCCGCCCTGCAGAGTATGGGGTAACAGAGATGGGTGAGTCTGCAGAGCTGTTCAGTCACACTATAGCCTGGGAATCAGAGGTCTGCTCACAAGCTACAGTGAGTACAGACCAGGAAATGATCTGCAGTGATGCCCAGAAGCTTTGTGAGTCAGATTCAGGCCCTGATGACCAAGTTTCTGAGCATAATGTAGACCCTCATTCCCAAACTGTAACTCCTCTTGGTGGAGAAAATGAGGAACATACTGATGACGATGAGACTCAGATACCAGATTGGAATGACAACTTAACTATTCAGTCAGGACAGGAAGAGGTTAGGTCTGAGGATGAGGAGAGTGCAAACACATCGGTTGATGATGATGTTGTAGATCCCACTAAACACGCTGCAATATATCTTACGATGTGTCGGAGGGGTCACGTCGTAAATGACGCACATCCGGCATCGTAAGGTACATTGTAGTGTGTGACAGGTATGTGCGATTGCGATTAAACGTTAAAACGTTCATCGCATGCACGTCGTTCAATTCCTAAAAAATGAACATCAGATTCTTCATCGTACCCGGGGTAGCACACATCGCTGTGTGTGACACCCCGGGAACGATGAACATCTGAGTCCTGTGGCTCCCGGCCAGCAATGCGGATGGAAGGAGGTGGGCGGGATGTTTACGTCCAGCTCATCTTCGCCCCTCCGCTTCTATTGGCCGGCTGCCGCGTGACGTCGATGTGACGCCGAATGTCCCTCCGACTCCATGAAGTGGACGTTCGTCGCCCACATCGAGGTCGTATGGACGGGTAAGTACATGTGTTGGGGGTTTATCGTTTGTGTGGTACATTCAACAAATTGAACGTACCACACATACGATGCGATGGGGGTGGTTACGATCGCATATGATATCGTATGCGAAATCGTAACATGTAAAGCAGGCTTTACTGTCAACCCACAGTCAGACATTCGAGGAGGTCAGCAGAGGCGGTGGAGGAGGATGCCACAGAAGACGAGGTTACCTTGCGCCTTCCTGGACAGAGTCGGAGTACTGGAAGGAGAGGGATTAACAAGGGCGCATGGTAGCAGCCAAACTGTTGAGGAAGGTGCAGGAGACCAGGAAGAAATGGAGGATAAACTGTCGATGGGCACGGAAGACTCAGCAGATGAGGGAGACCTTGGTCAAATTTCGGTTGAACGAGGTTGGGGGGAGATGTCAGAGGAAGGAAGCACGGCTATCACCTTGCCGCCACAAACACAGCAAGGACTTGGTCCGCATGGATGCTCAATACACATGAGCGCCTTCTTGCTGCATTACCTACAACATGACCCTCGGATTGTCCGAATTAGAAGTAATAATGACTACGGGATTGCCACACTATTAGATCCCCGATACAAGTCCAAATTTGGCGAAATAATTCCAGCCATAGAAAGGGACGCACGTATGCAGGAGTATCAGCAGAAGCTGTTACTCAATCTTAGCTCGGCTTTTCCACCAAACACCAGTGGTGCACGGAGTGAATCTCCCAGCTGTAGCTTGCCAAGCATGGGACTGTCTCGTCGTTTTCAGTCAAACCGTACCAACAACACCGTATCTGGTGCTGGTAACAGCAATTTTATGGAATCGTTACATAATTTTTTTAGACCGTCCAATGCAAGGCCACAAGAGACAAAAAGTCTGACACATAGTCAAAGGCTGGAGAGGATGATACAGGAGTATCTCCAAATGAACCTTGATGCTATGGCTTTGCAACTGGAGCCTTGCTCATTTTGGGCTTCCGATCTTGAAAAATGGCCTGAACTCGCCACTTACGCCTTGAAGATCTTGTCGTGTCCCGCAGCCAGCGTTGTCTCGGAACGTGTCTTCAGTGCTGCTGGGTGTGTGCTGACAGATAAGCGCACGCGTCTGTTCACTGACAATGTGGACAGACTAAAGGGCACTTTGTACACTACGACATCGCAAGCCAATGCTGTGATGCCGAGCGTGATAGTCCCTGCCCCCGTCGCAGCGGCGATATCATGGTGATAGCTGGCGTAGCGAACATTATCGCTACGCCAGCTTCACATGCACTCACCTGCCCTGCGACGTTGCTCTGGCCGGCGACCCGCCTCCTTATTAAGGGGGCGGGTCGTGCGGCATCATAGCGATGTCACACGGCAGGCGGCCAATAGAAGCGGAGAGGCAGAGTCTAGCGGGACGTAAACATCCCGCCCACCTCCTTCCTTCCGCATAGCCGACATGAGCCGCAGGACGCAGGTAGGAGATGATCCTCGCTCCTGCGGCTTCACACACAGCGATGTGTGATGCCGTTTGAACGAGGAACAACATCGTAACATCGGTCATTTCCAAATTATGGAAATGAGCGACGCTACATCGATGATACGATTATGACGATTTTGCGCTCATTAATCGTATCAAAAAGGCTTTACACACTACGATATCACCTGCGACACCGGATGTGCATCACTATCAATTTGATCCCACCGACATTGCACCTGCGATGTCGTAGTGTGCAAAGTGCCCCTAACGTTCATCAAGATGAACAAGTCATGGATCCGCAAGGACTTTACTACCCTGTGTCATCCTGGAGAGAGTAAAGGCTGGCGTATTTTGGAATGTGCTTGATGCAAATCAACATGTCCAGTTTGCAACTGGGGCACAAGTGATGCCACTGAAGTGGTGTGTGTGGCCCAATTTTTGGAAAAAAGGGAGACTCTGCCTGGAGTCCCCTTGCTGTGTTTTACATGATTTTAGAAGGGCATGACATGCCTATATCTGTGTCTCCTCCTCTTTTTTATCCAGATTGGAAGCCAAAAATGAGCAAGGCTCAAGTTGCACAGTAATGGCATCGATGTTCACGTGCAGATACTCCGATATCTGTGTCTCCTCCTCTTTTTACTCATCCAGCTCATTTGTTTTCACGTGAGTATATGTCCTTGTCACTTTTCCATGTGTTTGTGGTGTCTTGTGAGTTGTTTGTCACTTTTTGGACACCTTTGAAGGTGTTTTCTATGTGTTTGTATATGTTTGCCTGCCATTGTTTTCAATGGGGTTCGAGTTGGTTCGACGAACGTTCGTCGAACATTCGACGAACTTGTCCTCCGTTTTACGAACCGAACTCGAACTCTAGGGGGTGGCTCATCTCTAGTAGCGAGAGATTAGTTCATAGATATACGGAGGAGACAGATTATGGATGGCTTTGTAGGTCAGTGTTAATAGTTTGAATTGGATATGATGGAAGATTGGGAGCCAATGGAGGGATTTGCAAAGAGGAGAAGCGGGGTGGTATTGAGGAGAGAGGTGGATCATTCGGGCAGCAGAATTAAGGATGGACTGGAGAGGGGCAAGCGTGTTAGCAGGGAGACCACAGAGGAGGATGTTGCAGTAATCCAGGCCGGAGATTATGAGAGCATGCACTAGCATTTTTGTAGATTGAGAATTGAGGAAAGGACGGATTCTGAAAATATTTTTGAGTTGAAGACGGCAGGAGGTGGTGAGGGATTGAATGTGTGGTATGAAGGACAAAACAGAGTCAAAGGTCACTCCGAGGCACCGAACTTTGGGTACTGGGGAGAGAGTGATGTTATTTATTGTAATAGGTAGATGAGGTAGAGAGTGTAGGTGAGATGGAGGAAAGATGATCAGTTCAGTTTTGGCCACATTGAGATTTAGGAAGCGAGAGGAGAAGAAGGAAGATATAGCCAATAGGCACTCAGGGATTCTGGACAACAGAGATGTGACATCTGGGCCAGAGAGGTAGATCTGAGTGTCATCGGCATACAGGTGGTACTGGAAGCCATGGGACTTTATGAGTTGTCTGAGGCCAAATGTATAGATGCAAAAAAGTAAGGGTCCCAGGACAGAGCCTTGAGGGATGCCAACAGAGAGATAGTGGGATGAAGAGGTTGTGTGGGAGTGAGAGAAACTAAAAGTGTGGTTGGAGAGGTATGAAGAGATCCAAAAGAGGGCGAGGTTTCTGACACCAAGGCAAGAGAGGATCTGTAGTAGGAGGGAGCGGTCGATAGTGTCAAAGGATGATTACAGATCTAGAAGTAGGAGTATAGAGAAGTGGTTTTTAGCTTTGGCAGTAAGTAAAGGGTACTTTGCACGCTGAGACATCGCTAGTTGATTGTAGCGATGCCGAGCATGATAGTCCCCGCCCCCGTCGCAGATGCCATATCTTGTAATAGCTGCTGTAGCAAACATTATCGCTACGGCAGCTTCACACGCACTTACCTGCCCTGCGACGTCGCTCTGGCCGGCGACTTGCCTCCTTCCTAAGGGGGGCGGGTCGTGCGGCATCACAACGACATCACACGGCAGGCAGCCAATAGAAGCGGAGGGGCGGAGATGAGCGGGACGTAAACATCCCGCCCACCTCCTTCCTTCCTCATTGCAAGCGGGACGCAGGTAAGCGATGTGTGCTGCCGCAGGAACGAGGAACAACATCGTACCTGTCACCGCAGCAAAATTATGGAAATGACCGTCACTACACAGATCACCAATTTTCAATGCTTTTGCGATCATTTATCAGTGCTTCTAGGCTTTACACGTTGCAACATCGTTACCGGTGCCGGATGTGCGTCACTTTCAATTTGACCCCGACGATATCGCAGTAGCGATGTCGCAACGTGCAAAGTACCCCTAAGTCATTTGTGATTTTTGCCAGTGCAGTTTCAGTGGAATGATGTGGATGGAAGCCGGACTGTAGGTTGTCAAAATGAGAGATAGAGGAGAGGTGGGAGGAAAGTTCAGCATGGACATGCTGTTCCAGAAGTTTTGAGGCAAACGGAAGTAATGATATGGGGCGATAGATGGTAGTAGAGGTTGGATCGAGGGAAGGTTTCTTTAGTGTTCCAGAAGTTTTGAGGCAAACGGAAGTAATGATATGGGGCGATAGATGGTAGTAGAGGTTGGATCGAGGGAAGGTTTCTTTAGTAAGCACTTTGTTTGAACGTTTACTCTGCAGATATGCACTGCACCACAAGCTGTCAATCAAAGTGCCAGGGCATGCTTACAGTATACCTGTAACACAGTCGCTGGTATCCCCTGATTGTCATTGTCCTTCTTCTAACAGAGAATGGTGAAGTAGGGCTTGCAAGGCTGCGCCAGTGACCACTCTGAACATAGAGAGTTAATGTTCCTTTATTTCATCTTGATGAAATAAAGGAACATTAACTCTCTATGTTCAGAGTGGTCACTGGCGCAGCCTTGCAAGCCCTACTTCACCATTCTCTGTTATCAGCCATTTTGGGTGCTGCTGCCGTTGGCCGTGACTATTTGCCTGCATAGTAGTTGTGACTCTCACAACTCACGGGGTGAGTGACTCTCTGTACTTTACCCCTTATATTACTCGGATAAGACCCTATTTGCGCTTCTTTTTCCACAGTCCTTCGTATTGTCCTTCTTCTGGCAGGGATGCCTCAGCCACACAACAGTGGCTTCTGTCCCGATCACTGCCTCCTGCTCCTGAGGCCTGCACATGTCACACAAGTTTCCCGCTTAGAGTGTAGTATGCGCTCCTTCTTCCTCCTAAAGGTTCAGTGTGCTATAATCAGGGATTGCCTCTCAGCCTATAGCAGAGAGATACTGGGTATTTAACACTAGAACTACTGAGGTAGTCATTTTGACTATATAGGTGTCACGAGTCCAGTAGTTCTAGTGTTAAGGCATCCTCCCCGTTTGTGAGGTGCCTGAGCAATGTGTTCATTCAGTTAGGTTCATGTTGCTAGCTTTCAGGTCCTCTATCCTGTACACATATTGTGTGCCTGTATCCTGTACCTGCTAACCTGTACCCATCACGTGTAACTGTAGCAGCCATCCAGTCTGTACTAGCTGTCCCATCAGTACCTGTCCTCCAGTCAGTACCTACTGTCCAGTCTACTTTAGCCTGTTTAGTTGGTACCAGCCATCCAGAATGTTCCAGCCGTCAGCCTGTTCCAGCCAATCAGTGTGACCGAGCCATCTGGCCTGCATGTGAATCAATCCTTGCATCCCTGACCCCTGGTATCAGCTCCTATAGTGCCAAGAGTTTCCCCAGAGTGGTACCTAGCGGCTACCTTTCAGCACAACCCTAACCTCACCATCAGAGGCTCCAATGAAAAAGAAGTAGTCACTTATTTACACCCCTTCAGGGTGAGCCCGGTCACCTGGCACAGTCGGTCTACTGAGCGGTGGTTGAAGCTGCTCAATTTTGGTTCCAAGACTGAAAGCCGGCAGCTTTGGGGGAGGAATAAAGTAATTTTTTTTCTCTATAGCTGCTCTTTCAGTATGGTAGCTTGACAGCATTGAAAGGCCACGAGCACATGTTGAGTATGTGGTTAATTTTTTTACTCAGTATTTTTATGTCAAAACCAGGAGTGGGTGAATAATGCATAAGTGGTGCACATATTTCTATTATGCTTTTCCTCTGATTGATTTCAACAATTGTGTCACAATAACCTGACTCTCTGAAAGAAGGAAAAAGAGAGATTAGAATAGTAGGGCAAAAAATGTCTTTATTTAGTTGAAGGAGACCCCACACTGGTGAATGCAACAAGCAAACTCAAAACAGACCAACGTTTTGGCCTAATTTTTTAGCCTTTCTCAAGATCAATCTACAAAAACCATAATTTCAACAATCATCTACCACTTTACACAAGTCCAGTCTCTATTTTTATATCTTTTAAACTACCTCACGCATCTGTGAGACTTTTTAAAAATTATGAGTGAATGCCATCCAATGGCCCTCTAACAATTTGAAGTGAGGGCTGTAAGATGACTCTGTTCATATGGGGCAGGAGGAGTACAGAGAAGGATGAAACCATTAACGGTATACCCTTTTTTGAGTGGGAAGGGGTGCATGGGAATACACCCCAAAAAAATAATATGCATTTCATTTGCCTTTATGTTTCATTGCTGTCATCCAGTAGGGTTGAGAAATATGGGCCAATACAGGCCTTGTTTATTTTGAGAATATTAAGCCGGGTAGCATTTTCTATTCACAGGCTGATGTGCTATCAGTTATTATGCCCAAAGTGGCACTGAAAGCACACAGAATCAGTTTAAGCAGGGAGAGTGCAGTGAATGTGCCTTACAATTCTCAGATTTGGCTCAACTCCGTATATGAGTTCATTTTGAGAACAGTCAGCGTGTCAGCATCTACAGCTGACAGGCGGATGTGCCTATCAGCTATTATACCCCCCTGCAGCACTATAAACACAGATTCTGCTTATGCAAGGAGCAAGGAGGGAGCAGTGACTAAGGGTTGGTTCACACATAGCGACAACAACAATGACGTCACTGTTACGTCACCATTTTCTGTGACGTAGCAGCGACGTCCCATCGCTGTCGCTGTGTGTGACATCCAGCAACGACCCGGCCCCTGCTGTGAGGTCGCCACTCGTTGCTGAATGTCCTGCTTCATTTTTTGCTCGTTGCTCTCCTGCTGTGAAGCACACATCGCTGTGTGTGACAGCGAGAGAGCGATGAACTGAAGCGAGCAGGATGCAGGGAGCCAGCTTCTGGCAGCCTGCGGTAAGCTGTAAACAAGGTAAATATCGGGTAACCAAAGGAAGCCCTTTCCTTGGTTATCCGATATTTACTTTAGTTACAGCGTCCGCCGCTCTCACGCTGCCTGTGCTGCCAGCTCCCTGCTCCCTGCACACAGCCAGAGTACACATCGGAAAATAAGCAAAGGTTTGCTTATTAACCCGATGTGTACTGTGGCAATGAGTGCAGGGAGCCAGCGCTAAGCGGTGTGCGCTTGTAACTAAGGTAAATATCAGGTAACCAGAGAACCACTTTGGTTGGTTACCCGATATTTACCTTAGTTACCAAGCGCAGCATTGCTTCCACAGCGACGCGTGTCGTTATGATCGCTGCTGCATCTGCTGTGTTTGACAGCCAAGCAGCGATCATAACAGCGACTTACAAGGTCGCTGTTGCGTCACAGAAAATGGTGACGTAACAGAGACGTCGTTGTCACTGTAGCTATGTGTGAACCCAGCTTTAGGCCTGAGACCATCAGATGTGTCTGAACTCTGTGGACAACAAAAATAAAGCTGCATTCATCGAATGGGAGAAAGACTCACTTGCACCTCTTGTGTGAATAAATGGAATAAAAACCTGTGTTGTTTTTTGGGTTGGGTTGGAGAAGATTCCACCAGATAGGTCATCAATTTTTATTGGCAAAGGTCTCCAATGAGATAAAAAAAATGTTTGGAATCATCTACGTTAATCTATTTGAGACCTCAAGGAAGCCTGATGCCCAGAGCCAGCATGGGAGGAACTGCCACCAGTCTTAGCAGGAGCAAAATCTGAGTTGGATGCCTTAAGGTCTTTGTTGTGCCAGTTGTACCTTGCATGGCCTTGAATCCAGGACTCTTTTTTTTATTTTTTGACTACAGAAGTCCCACACTTGCTAAATGATAAAGAAAATATGTTTTCTGAGCCACTATTCTACATGTCTTCTAGGTTAAAAAACAAAAAGAACTGCATCTCAAAACAGAACATAGCACGTGTGAACAGGTGCCAGCTATTATATCTACAAGGAACACAAACAAAAAGAAAACAGCAGCACTCTGCAATCCCTAATGTATATGCAAATATATATATATATATATATATATACAGTATATATGAAATTTAAACTGCATTAATGCTATATGGAATATACTACAGTTCAAAAGTTTAGGGTCACAATTTTTTTTTTAATGAAGCTAACATTAAATTAAACAGAAATACACTCTATACATTGCTAATGTGGTAAATGACTATTCAAGCTGCAAACATCTGGTTTTGAATGCAATATCTACATAGGTGTATAGAGGCCCATTTCGAACAACCATCATTCCAGTGTTCTAATGGTACATTGTGTTGGCTAACTGTTTTAGAAGGCTAAGGCATGTTTGGAAATCCCTTGAAAACCTTTGTGCAAGTATGTTAGCACAGCCGAAAAATGTTTTGCTGATTAGAGAAGCTATAAAACTGACCTTTCTTTGAGCTAGTTGAGGATCTAGAACATTACATTTGTTGGTTCCATTAAACTCTGGCTAGAAAAAGAGAACTTTCATGTCAAACTCGACAGTCTATTCTTGTTCTTAGAAATGAAGGATATTCCATAAGAAATTGCCAAGAAACTGAAGATTTCCTACAATGGTGTGTACTACTCCTTTCAGAGGAGAGCACAAAAAGGCTCTAACCAGAGTAGAAAGATAAGTTAGAGGCCCCGCTGCACAACTGAGCAACAAGACAAGTACATTAGAGTCTCTAGTTTGAGAAATCGATGCCTGAAAGGTCCTCAACTGGCAGCTTCATTAAATAGTACCTGCAAAACGCCAATGTCAACGTCTACAGTGAAGAGCCGATGCTGGCCTTCAGGGCAGAGTGGCAAAGAAAAAGCCATATCGGAGACTGGCTAATAAAAGGAAAAGATTAATATGGGCAAAAGAACACAAACATTGGACAGAGGAAGATTGGAAAAAAGTGTTATGGATAGACAAATCAAAGTTTGAGGTGTTTGGATCACACAGAAGAACATTTGTGAGATGCAGAATAACTGAAAACTGAAAAGATGCTGGAAGAGTGCCTGACGCCATCTATCAAGCATGGTGGAGGTAATGTGATGGTCTGGGGTTACTTTGGTGCTGGTAAAGTGCGAGATTTGTGCAAGGTAAAAGGGATTTTAAATAAAGGAAGGCTATCACTTCATTTTGCAATGTCATGCCATGCCCTGTGGATAGCGCTTGGTTGGAGCCAATTTCATCCTACAACAGGACAATGACCAAAAGCACACCTCCAAATTACACATGAACTACTTAGGGAAGAAGCAGGCAGCTGGTATTCTATCTGTAATGGAATGGCCAGCCCAGTCACCAGATCTCAACCCTATTGAGCTGTTGTGGGAGCAGCTTGACCGTATGGTGCAGAAAAAGTGCCATCAAGACAATCCAACTTATGTGAGGGGCTTCTGGAAGCATGGGGTGAAATATCTCCAGATTACAGCAAATTAATAACTAGAATGCTAAAGGTCTGCAAAGCTGGAATTGCTGCAAAGGAGCATTCTGTGCCGAAAGGAAAGTCTGAAGGAGAAAATTATTATTTCAAGTAAAAGTCATTATTTCTAAGCTAGCCAATGTCTGGGCTATATTTTCTATTCATTGTGCAACTCACTTAATAAATAAAAGCATTTTTTCATGGAAAAGACAAAATTGTCTGAGTGACCCCAAACTTTTGAACTGTATTGTGTATATGTATATATATATATATATATATATATATATATATATATATATATATATATATATATGTGTATATATATATATATATATATATATATATATATATATATATATTATAGACAGACAGACAGATAGATACAGTTAGGTCCAGAAATATTTGGACAGTGACACAATTTTCGCAAGTTGGGCTCTGCATTCCACCACATTGGATTTGAAATGAAACCTCTACAACAGAATTCAAGTGCAGATTGTAACGTTTAATTTGAAGGTTTGAACAAAAATATCTGATAGAAATTGTAGGAATTGTACACATTTCTTTACAAACACTCCACATTTTAGGAGGTCAAAAGTAATTGGACAAATAAACCAAACCCGAACAAAATATTTTTATTTTCAATATTTTGTTGCGAATCCTTTGGAGGCAATCACTGCCTTAAGTCTGGAACCCATGGACATCACCAAACGCTGGGTTTCCTCCTTCTTAATGCTTTGCCAGGCCTTTACAGCCGCAGCCTTCAGGTCTTGCTTGTTTTTGGGTCTTTCCGTCTTAAGTCTGGATTTGAGCAAGTGAAATGCATGCTCAATTGGGTTAAGATCTGGTGATTGACTTGGCCATTGCAGAATGTTCCACTTTTTTGCACTCATGAACTCCTGGGTAGCTTTGGCTGTATGCTTGGGGTCATTGTCCATCTGTACTATGAAGCGCCGTCCGATCAACTTTGCGGCATTTGGCTGAATCTGGGCTGAAAGTATATCCCGGTACACTTCAGAATTCATCCGGCTACTCTTGCCTGCTGTTATGTCATCAATAAACACAAGTGACCCAGTGCCATTGAAAGCCATGCATGCCCATGCCATCACGTTGCCTCCACCATGTTTTACAGAGGATGTGGTGTGCCTTGGATCATGTGCCGTTCCCTTTCTTCTCCAAACTTTTTTCTTCCCATCATTCTGGTACAGGTTGATCTTTGTCTCATCTGTCCATAGAATACTTTTCCAGAACTGAGCTGGCTTCATGAGGTGTTTTTCAGCAAATTTAACTCTGGCCTGTCTATTTTTGGAATTGATGAATGGTTTGCATCTAGATGTGAACCCTTTGTATTTACTTTCATGGAGTCTTCTCTTTACTGTTGACTTAGAGACAGATACACCTACTTCACTGAGAGTGTTCTGGACTTCAGTTGATGTTGTGAACGGGTTCTTCTTCACCAAAGAAAGTATGCGGCGATCATCCACCACTGTTGTCATCCGTGGACGCCCAGGCCTTTTTGAGTTCCCAAGCTCACCAGTCAATTCCTTTTTTCTCAGAATGTACCCGACTGTTGATTTTGCTACTCCAAGCATGTCTGCTATCTCTCTGATGGATTTTTTCTTTTTTTTCAGCCTCAGGATGTTCTGCTTCACCTCAATTGAGAGTTCCTTAGACCGCATGTTGTCTGGTCACAGCAACAGCTTCCAAATGCAAAACCACACACCTGTAATCAACCCCAGACCTTTTAACTACTTCATTGATTACAGGTTAACGAGGGAGATGCCTTCAGAGTTAATTGCAGCCCTTAGAGTCCCTTGTCCAATTACTTTTGGTCCATTGAAAAAGAGGAGGCTATGCATTACAGAGCTATGATTCCTAAACCCTTTCTCCGATTTGGATGTGAAAACTCTCATATTGCAGCTGGGAGTGTGCACTTTCAGCCCATATTATATATATAATCGTATTTCTGAACATGTTTTTGTAAACAGCTAAAATAACAAAACTTGTGTCACTGTCCAAATATTTCTGGCCCTGACTGTATATGTTTTTGTAATCCCTCATTGTATGCCATACTCATTTATGAAAGTCCCAAGTGTATAAATTGTTATGGTATGTGCATTTTTGATATTTTTTTTTACAGCATAACCATACCTACACCAGTACAGTGTGTAGAATGGTGAACAGGTTTCTAAGTTCATTACCTTCCAATGCAAGTTCACACAGACTTAAATTTTACTTTTTAAGATTTATTATTTTTTATGTAATTCAGTGTCCTGAAGAGGGCCTTTTGAGTGCATCTTTAGCTTCTAATACTTTATTGGCCAGCCTTTGCTCTTGAGCACCAACTTGCATCTCTGTGGCATTGAGTGAACAAGCTTCTGCAGATGTTCATGAGTGATGATGTGGTTCCAGGCCTGTATCGGAGCCTCAATCAACTCTCTCTTGGTCCTTGGCTGTTTTTTAGATATCTCTATTGATACCTTGTGCCACAAATTTTCAACTGGGTTGAGGTCCGGGGACTGGGCTGGCCAGTCAGTAGTAGCCACCTTGTTCTTTTTTTTTCATTCCGTTACTGTCTTAGCTCTGTGACAAGGAGCATTATCATCCTGGAAGATATAATCCCCTGAAAACAGGTGTTGAGTAGAAGGCAGCATTTTCTTATTAAGGATGTCCATGTATTTTTTTGCATTAACTATACCCTCCACAATATGAAGCCTTACAACACCATTGGCTGCCATACAGCCCCAGACCATTACTTTCATCGGATGTTTCACAGAGAAGCTCAAACACTCTGGCTTGTACTCTTCATGTGGAAACCTTCTCACATAAGACTTGCCATCATTTCCTAAAATGCAAAAAGTGCTTTCATCACTAAATAGCACTTTTTCCCACTCCTCCTTCCTCCATTTTGAATATTTCAATGCCCACAGTTTTCACCTTTGTCTTTGTATGGCTGTCATCAATGGCTTCTTTCGGGCCTTGCACCCTCTCAATCCTGCTTCCAAACATCTCTTCCTAACAGTTGATGTTGCTACCTCAATATTGCACTTTTCTTGCCATTCTCGCAGAAGCTGAGGAGAGGTGAGCTTTCCATTGGCAAAGGATGTTCTTATCAGTACTCTATCCTACCTTTTAGTTGACTTTCTGGGCCGACCCGATCTGGGCCTGTCCTGGGTAATTCCAAGCTGCTTATGTTTCTGCAAAACTCTGATTACAGCCGACCTTCCTTGCGATCTGGGGGCCAGTATAACCCTCTTCATGTAGCACCACAACTCGCACACGATCCTCCGCTGACAAAAATCTGAAGGCTCCCATCATAAAGCTCTACAGTATCATTCACTAGATAGACCTACAGATAAAACTAACAAACTAAGGCTACTTTCACACTTGCGTTCAGCGCATTCCATCACTATGGAAAATAGCGCAGTCCGTTAACGCACTGCGCTATTCTCCATAGACTTGTATGGATGACGCACTGTAATGCAAGTGTCTGCTTTGCATCCGCTGGACGACGCAGCATCGTTATTTTGACACTGCGTCGGGTGGAAGGAACTTTTTTTGAGCAGCGCAATCTGTAGGATTTCACTGTGCATGCTTTTTTTTTTTTTTTTGTATAATCACAAACTTTATTTTTGTTGTCTCTCGGTGGCCGAAGATGAGCGCCCACCTGCCGGCATGCCCGGCCGCCGGCAAGTGACAGCGCTCAGCTGAGCGCCCAAGTGAGAGCGCTCAGCTGAGCGACAGGCCACCGGCAAGTGACAGCGCTCAGCTGAGCAACCGCCCGCCGGCATGTCCGGCCGCCGACAAGTGACAGTGCTCAGCTGAGCGACCTGCCGCCTGCATGCTTGGCCGCCGGCATGTCAGGGTGCTCAGCTGAGCAACCGGCCGCCGGCATGTGAGGGCGCCCAGCTGAGCGCTCGGCCGCCGACTATTGAGAGCGATCGGCTGATCGTTCACAATAGTCGGCTGCCGGTAAACTGTAAAGAAGAAGAAAAAAAATAAATAAAGCTTTCCGGAAGCCGTCCAACGCAAGTATAAAACTAGCCTAAGCAGCAGATGTGATGCAATGGAATGGAATGTGATTGGCTGCCATATCCAGGTTATGATTGGTCACAAGAACCTCATCTGTGATTGGCTAATTTTGGATCTGAAGCTGTACAATATTTAGTTGTGCTTTCAATTCCCATATTGTTGCAATAATTTCAGGCAAAACTGCTTCAAAAGCTAAAAATATTACAGGTAGAGAATGCAAAATTGTTTTCTGAACAAAACCATATATAATATGTCATATTAGCATCAAAGATATTCCACAGAAAATGTTTAAAACTTGAAAAATCAATTTATCCTATGCCTATGCAGGACTTATGAACACCACTGTATGTTATTTTTATGCTTTGCTACTTTTACACACTAAAAACCATATTTTGCAAAAATAAAATTGTTTTTGCTTCACCATCTTCTGAGAGCTGTACTTTTTTTTTATTAACCATATTAGGGCTTGTTTTTTATGTTTTTTCTACCTCTCTGGCCCAGATGTCACTTCTCTGCTGTCCAGAATCCCAGAGTGCCTATCTGCTATATCCTCCTTTTTCTCCTCTCACTTCCTAAAGGTCAATGTGGCCAAAACTGAACTGATCATCTTTCCTTCATCTCACCTACACTCTCCACCTGATCTATCTATTACAATCAATAACACCAGGCTCTCGCCAGTACCCAAAGTTCGCTGCCTCGGAGTGACCTTTGACTCTGCCTTGTCCTTCATACCACACATCTAATCCCTCACCACCTCCTGCCGTCTTCAATTCAAAAATATTTCCAGAATTAGTCCTTTCCTCAACTCGCAATCTACAAAAATGCTAGTGCATGCCCTCATAATCTCCCGCCTCGATTACTGTAACATCCTCCTCTGTGGCCTCCCTGCTAACACGCTCGCCCCTCTCCAGTCCATCCTTAATTCTGCTGCCCGTCTGATCCACCTCTCTCCCCAATACCACCCCGCTTCTCCTTTCTGCAAGTCCCTCCACTGGCTCCCAATCTTCCACCGCATCCAATTCAAACTACTAACACTATCCTACAAAGCTGTGCATAATCTGTCTCCTCCATATATCTCTGAAATAATCTCCCACTACACTCAAACACGTCCCCTCCGGTCCTCCCAAGATCTCCTTCTCTCCTCCTCTCTCATTCGCTCCTCATGCAACCGACTCCAAGACTTCTCCCGAGCATCCCCAGTCTTCTGGAACTCACTGCCTCAACACGTCAGACTATCTGCTACCCTTGCAAGCTTCAAACGGAACTTGAAAACCCATCTGTTCAGAAATGCCTATAATCTACAATGACCTCACTGCTTCATTATCGTGCGGAGCCACCGCCCGACCACCGTGCGGAGCCGCCGCCCGACCACCGTCCGGAGCCGCCACCTGACCACCGTGCACAGCCACCACCTGACCACCGTGCGGAGCCGCCGCCCGACCACCGAGCTGAGCCGCCGCCCAACCTACACCCCACCTACTGTCTCCTCCCCAAAATTCTATAGAATGTAAGCCCGCAAGGTTAGGGCCCTCTTCCCTCTGTACTAGTCTGTCTACTGTAACTTGTGTATGTATTCTATATGTAACCCCTTCTCACGTACAGCACCATGGAATTAATGGTGCTCTATAAATTAATAATAATAATAAAATATTAATAATGGGATGGAATGGCATATTCATTCATACCATTTTTTTTTACATATGAGTTTTTGATGGCTTAATATTTTGTTTGTCAGTATGTTGAAAAAGCGACATTTTTGGCAAGTTTTTTATTTATATTTTTTACATTGCCGTACGGAATAAATAATGTAACTGTTTTATGGGTTGCGTCATTCTGGACACATTGATACCACTTGTATTTACTTTTTTGCTTTTTTTTATTTTAACACAAATGCTATTTTTTAAAGTGGTGAAACAGGTTTATTTTTGTGTGCTTTTTCTTGTGTTTTTTTTTTTTTACAAATTTTATTTAACTTTTTTTCTACTTAGTTTTACCGTGGGGCATGATTATTTTTTAGTTTAATTGCTGGTCTCATGCACAAACATATCCATAAGAGATTGCAAATGTTAGGAATGGCCAAAACAGTTTGGTACATTTTGCAAAAATATAGCACACTGATGAGCATGGAAATTAAAAAATTACTGGACGTCCACAGAAAACAACAGTAGCAGATAATCACAAAATCATTTCCTTGGTGAAAAAATCCCTTCGGAACATCGACTCAAGTGAAAAATAGAGATGAGCAAACCTTTCAAAGCTCAGTTCGCCAAGCCTTACTGGTCAAACCCTATGTTTGCCATACTGTTGGTCAAACCATTTCATGAGCCTTTTGAACCTCATTGGATTCAATGGGAGGCCAAAGCTATGGCAGAGTAAACACGTTTAGGGATTTGAAAAGCTTCCAAAACCGCAAAAATACATTTTACAGTGCAGCCCTACTGTTGTTGACACAAGAAATATAGATGTGGATGAAAGACAGGTTTAGGGCTAGTGCTCCAATACTCCTGCCAGTACTGATAAGACACAACTTGGAGGTCCAGTAGTCCATATTTTAGCACAGTAAGATTCCCACAGTAATGCATGTTCATTGCACATGTGCTGGTTCAAGCATGTAGTAGTCAAATTATTATTTGAATTTTTGTCTCTACTGAGTCATTGTTTGGAACTTTGGCAGATAACAAAAGTTGTGTCATATTTCGCTGTCTAAAAAAAAGACCAAACTAGGCAATCCTTCCTGCAAACTGCACACCCATAAGAACAGCTGGCTATAGTCAGAGTTATAGCTAAGGAGTGCCAGTGCTTCTCATGGTTGCATCATTAGTTGTTTGTGTGGGAATCTCAAAAGTAACCTCCTTGTCTTTCTCATCTCCCTCATTCTCCTCATCTGCTGAGCTACACAGTTGCCTGCCTCTGGGTTCACACTAAGTAGGATCTACAACTTCATCAGCAGGCTTGATGTTGTCCAACTTCTCCTCTTTCTGACATTATATCATATAACAGTAGCCATGCACCTCAGGTATCTGAGTCTCATTATCACCTTCCCCCCCGAAGGTTAACGTCAGTTCACGAGGGTCGGGATCATGCTCAGACCCCACGTCGTCCAGGCCAGGATCCAACTGACAAAGATTTTGGGCATCGGTGCAGATGCTTTCCTCCTCTTGAGTCTGGGAATCTTTAGAGCAGACCTCTGATGCCCATGGAATGCAATGTTTGAACAGCTCTGCCGACTCACCTATGTGTGGTTCCACCACAGTCAGTTTGCCAGTTGGAGATTTGATATAGTGGGACAACTCGGGCACTCAAAAAGTCATGAAAGGTAACGAGTTTTTGATAATTTTTATTCAATTTTTATTCATGCAAAGGTGTGTAGACAAATATTTGACGTTTCGGCCTTTACACTCATTCCTTTATCAAATTTATCAAATTTATGATCAAAGGGAGTATATGACGTATAAGGATGGTGAAAAGATTGTTCACACGTGTTGTATCTGAACTTAAAATATCTACCTTTGCTATTACATGTGGGGTGCACTTCTCATAGTTCTCACATCGGCCACAATGTGTATAGATCAGGAAGATCAGTTTATGTAGTGAAATGGCTAAACTTCATACATATGGAACTCACATCAGGTGTCAGTAATATGGACCAATGATATATAGTGGAATGGCAGGACTCCCAAGCATATGGAACTTATGTTACTCCAGATGAGGATAGGGTATCAAGACCCTGTATATAACCCCCTATGAGGATCTGGTTGGAGTGTGAAAGCAAACACCGTGTCGTGGGATGGGAACACGTGAAGTCCTGAGGTGACCTGTGGTAAAGTATACTTGACCCACCGCTGCACTAATACAACAGGAGGGTAGCTGAGAAAAACAGGGGAAAAACAACCAAAATGGAGATATGATATCTGAACAAATCTACAGCAGCTCCTTCCACCAAGGCGGCTAGCATACAAATGGCTCTGTATAATCAGCAAGGTTTGCTGGGAAGCCCTGCTACTTAAACATCAAGGGGTGTGGCTACAGAGCAGCTACAGCTGACCTGCTCTAAATGAGAGCTGCTAGCAGCAAAACTGATATCTAATCCTATCCAAAAACATAACATGTTATTGAAAAAGCATTTTTTTTTAAAAGCAATCAGTGATCGAATAAAACTGAACATTGCCGACTTTTAGAGAACGTGCTTCGGTTACCAAGCCCGAGCCGAACAGGCTAAGGCTCATACCAAATTTGAAATTGGTAAACCTTTATCGAGCAGGTTCGCTTATCTCTAGTGAAGAACACTATTCAGTAGATTTTTCAGTGTCTAAGTCTACCATAAAGAGAAGACTTCCTGAGAGCAAATACAAAAGATCACCACAAGGTGCAAACCATTAGTCAGCCTTAAAAATAGAAAGACAGATTAGAATTTGCCCCCAAAAAATCTAAAAAAGCCAGCCCAGTCCTGGAAAAGAAATCTTTGTAAAGATAAACCTATACCAGAATGATGAGAAGAAAAAAGTATGGAGAAAGCTCCAATGTTATACTATGGGGCCGTGTCATCAGAGTGCAGTCCAATTTACACTGACACAGACAATGGAGAAGATGGATAAATTAAGGTCTCCATCTTCTCCTTATCTGTCCTGAAATTCTGGCACACAAGAGAATCAGATCACAGTAAATGATGTTTGGCTCATACTCCGATGAGAGTTTGAGCAGTGCTATTACCATAATCGATCTTATTGTCTCGCATGAGAAAATATATGGCCGTCTGACCCCAGTTTTACTCTTATGGTTAAATTATTCAAGTTGTGTTGGTCAAGCAGTGGGAAGGTAATGATGAAGCGCTATGAACTTTATTAGCTAAGTGATGTTAATTTTGTTATTTTAAAACATCAGACAGCCACTTCAATATTTTTTTTACGAAGAGGAAAATTGAGCAACATAAGTACAAAACAATTCAAACGTAGGCTGAATATCATTAGCTGACTTAACTGTATAAAAAATGAGCACTAGGAAAAAAAATCAAAGGATGAGCCTCTCTGTCATGGGAAGAGGACAATTTGATAATATGAGGTTTGCATATGTTCCTGGTATCAGGAAAACAGCTGTTTTATTTTAGATTTAATTGGAGATTGTGAACATTTCGGAGAAACCAACAATATATAATAGAGCAATGATTCCCAAATCCTTTAATAGTCACAGACATTTTCCACTTTCTATTAGCATTGTGAATAAGTCTTTTTTTGTCTCTTTGTATCTGCCTTGTGGGGTAGCATTTTTTGTTACATAAACACAAAACACTATCATCCCTGCAGCTACTACTTGGTGGCTTGAACAATGAAAAGATGTAATGCTTAAAAAAGCCTTGTAGCAAGCTGGTAACATAACATCCTCTACAGTGAACACAGGCTGCCGGATTGGGCAGTGATCCGTGAACGGAACTGTCCAAGCTTCTCCAACGCTGCACATTCCCCGTCACTAGAAAATGTATGAATTATTCACACTGGACACATGCAGGCAGGGAATAATCTTTGTATTGTGGCGAGATCTGAACCATATTCACAAGTCCTTGCCATACAGGTATTTTGAAGCCAGGACTCCAGTTGCTTCAGGATTTATTAGCTTTTCAAGCTTGTTAAATGTAGCAAATGCTTTTATCTTTGGTAGTCTTTTTTACTTTTTGCTGCAGGACTGGATATGAGGTTCTGTTGAAGAACACACCTATTTGGGTTGCAACATGTTTCCATATACACATTTTCTGAAATCTAAAGTGTTTTTTTAGATTTTACACTATTTATAAGGCATAAAAATGTTGCAATAAATAAAACATTACTTTTGTTTTTAGGTTTAAAGAGAAGGTTTCTTAATTTTACATATTGTACATAGGATGCATGTACTGTATACATTATAACTAGGGATGATCGAATATCACAAATATTTGGCAATATTCGGCTTCGAGAATATCCGACGAATAGGTTGCCGCTATGCGAATATTCGACGCGCAATGTAAGTCTATGGGAAGCACGAATAGTTGCTATTCGGCAACTATTCTGGTTTCCCATAGACTTATATTGCGCATTGAATATTCGCAAATAGTCGAATAGCAGCGACCTATTCGTCGAATATGGGCATAGCCGAATATTTGAGGTATTTGATCATCCCTAATTATAACACATACCATGAATAGCAGAAAGTACAATAATAAAACAAGCATAAGCCACCAAAGCCAACCCAACAAAAAAAACAACTTATTTGGTTATATTTCTCCCTCCCATAAAATCTGTAACATCACATTATCATAATGAAAAGTGCTCTTTTATACTGGGTCCCATACCATATTTGAGCTTTCTTTTTTAATTTTGTTTTTAATAAGTAATTTTTAAAATATGAAAATCGGACAAACATTTTTCCCAAATCACTTTAGTTGCTGCATTTCTAAAAAAAACTTAACAAATAGAGAAATAAGGCCATAATGGTAGGTATATACACCGGGGTACCACTACGTGGTGGTCCCCGAGTGGGTATTAAAAAGGAGGATAAGAAGAACGGAAACCAAATGATTTTTATATTAAATATTTTATTATACAAAAAGTTATGAAAAACTACAAAAATAGAATTAAAATACAAGCAATCAGGTGAAAAACGGGTGGCAAAGATAACATGTAACCTGCAGAAACGGACAGGAAAACGAGAATTGAGCTTCCTCTCCCAGCCAGGGTGACCAATAGATTGATGATACAGTTAACAAATCATGAGGTGATGATTATCAAAAAGTAATAACTGATGTCTTTCTATTGTATAAACCATAACAACTCAGATTGAGAGCAAACATCAAAAATAAAGGGAGTAAGGGACAGAGATAACTCCCCTATGGCTGTCTGTAGTCACGTGTTGAAATGAACCATGAACTAAAACAATTAATGCTTATGTACCACAGTTAGTAATATAATAACATACCTAGTCAGTGACTACACTCTGTGTACTTAACAGTAGCATGGCCAGGGGCCAAGCGCCATGGTATCAAGCGTAGCAACAGACAGCCAAAAAGGTGCAACCCTGATTATAGAGTGTGCCCATGTTACGGAATTAGAAGTAAATGAGAAGACATCAATGTCCTATCATTAGGAAAGACAGGCTGCATGTGCATGAACAAAATTCAGAGCAGTAAAACATATTACATGGGGTGAAGAGTGGTCAAGGTGGATGGGAGGGGGAAGTCCCAAATGATTGTTTCGCTAGGCGCTTTTTCCAGGGGCAGTGTAGAGAGTGTAAACTCAATGCTGTTCATATAGTGTCAGCACAGACGAAAAAGATCATAGGGTGATTGCAAGCGTCACGGCGTACACACAGGCTGCTGTTACGGTTGCTGCGAGCACTGGAGACTATGTCCAAATTTCTTGCTACTGCACATGTGCGAGCGCTGGAGACTAAGTCCAGATTTCTTGCTACTGCACATGTGCGAGCGCTGGAGACTAAGTCCAGATTTCTTGCTACTGCACATGTGCGAGCGCCGGAGACTAAGTCCTATCTTGGAGCCATTGCACATGTGCGGGTGACATCATCGCTGACACGAGGTCACATGTCTCTGACACCTTCTATGCCGATTGGTCGCTGGTCATGTGCTTGTGATGCCTTGCTCGGTGATAGGCCAGCATGACGTCACTCCTGTCATTCTGGCAGCGGATTGGCTCTGGTGTCCTCCATCTTGGATGAGGCACAGAGTCTATATAAGACCCTGACACACGCCGCATGGCGCTCAGTCCTCTTGGTTCATGCATAAGAGTAGACGATCTGTGCGCGTTCCTCTAGGCATTCCTCTGTCTATGCTAGGTGAGCGCTACCGGCAGGGTATCGGTCTTATACCTTACAGCTTCGGCTGCTGTCCGTATCCTTACCTCTTAGGGGAGTGGACATAGGCAGGTGCCTGAGGCACATGGTCTGGCTGGGCCTTGTGGTTCGACTCGTAGGTGGACGTTGCCGCTAGGGTAACGTTCCTTATACTGCGTCTGGCAGTTGTTCGTATCCTCGCACACTAGGGGAGCGAACAGAGGTAGGAGCTTTGTGCGGCTTACGCTGCTGTTCGTCTCTTTTGCACCATTAGAAGAGCGGACCTAGGCAGGTGCCATATCTAGTGGTTCGTGTCCTCGCACACTAGTGGAGCGAACGCAGGTAGGAGCTTTGTGTGGCTTACGCTGCTGTTCGTCTCTTTTGCACCACTAGAAGAGCGGACCTAGGTAGGTGCCATTTCGCACACATTGCCTTTGTCTCTGTGATTATTAACAGAGATCATTCCACACACCCTCCAAGTAAGGGAGGAATTGCTTTACTTACTTATTATATCCTTCTGTGAGTTAACAGAGGTATTGCACTCTGCCATAGTCTGCAGCAGAGTCTTTGCACGGTGGACCCTGACTGTCTGATACTCCTTTAGGTTATTATCAGACAGCCCCCCGTAACATTAGGACTGAGCCAAGGGTCTGGCAGTTATGGCAGAATATCAGCAGTTACACCGTTACATACAAGTACTTGAGTCACGGCTCAAGAGTATAGAGGATAAACCTCAGACCATGGTGACATCTGCACATGATCCTCGACTTGCTCTGCCAAACAGATATTCTGGCGATGCCAGATCATGTCGTGGTTTCATTAGTCAGTGTCAGATACACCTAGAGGTCAACTCTTCTCGCTTCTCTACGGAGAGGTCCAGAGTAGGCTTTATCATCTACTTACTTCAGGACAAAGCCTTAGAATGGGCGACTCCCCTATGGGAGCGCTCTGATGTGGTTACTCTGAGACATCAAGACTTTCTTGATGCTCTTAAGGCGGTATTCATGGGTCCGCAGGTTACCCATGATGCGGCCCTGAGACTGTTAGATCTATCTCAGGGTTCGTTATCCACTAGTTATTATGCCATTGCTTTTAGAACTCTGGTGGCAGAACTAGATTGGCCAGAGAAGGTGTTGATTCCTATCTTCTGGAGAGGGTTGGCAGGCTATGTCAAGGATGCTCTTGCTACTCGTGAGGTCCCTGCTTCTCTGGAGGACTTGATCACAGTAGCAACGAGGATCGATGTACGCCATAAGGAACGTAGACTCGAGGTCTCTTCCTCACGCCCTAAGCATCGGGCTATTCCAGTTGTTGAGGGTCCACTACCATCTTCCTCAGCATCTGAAACATCTCCCACTCCTATGGAGTTAGGTCATACGTCTTCCAGACTACGCAAGTCTGGTCCTCCTATATGTTACGTATGTCGTCAGGCTGGGCACTATGCCGACAAGTGTCCTAGTCGTCAGGGAAACTCCCTGGCCTAGTAACCATTAGAGGGGGGTTACTAGAGACGTCTTCTGCACCCTCTAAGTGTTGTATCCCAGGTCAGCTCTCGTTATCTGAGAATACATGGCCTATTATGGCTTTTGTGGATTCCGGAGCTGACGCGACTTTTGTGTCCTCAGGATTTGTAAAGGGACACAATATTCCCTCTATCATGTTAGAGGCGCCTATTCCTGTCCGTGTTGTTAATGGAACTATGTTGTCTGACTCCATTACATTGAGGACAGTTCCCTTGCGCCTTTCCCTGTCTCAGGGTCACATAGAGGAGATTTCTTTTCTTGTTTTGCCTGAGGCTATAGACGACGTCCTTCTGGGTCTCCCATGGCTTCGGACTCATGCTCCTCACATTGACTGGGAGTCTGACAGCATTATTAGTTGGGGTTCGAAATGTCAGTCCCGATGTCTTCCCTTACCACCTAAGGTCATTGCGGTTGCATCTACTGATCTCTCTCCCATACCTACACCCTATCTGGATTTCGCTGACGTGTTCTCCAAACAGGGTGCTGAGGTTCTTCCACCCCATAGGCCGTATGACTGTGCCATAGACCTTATCC
Source organism: Anomaloglossus baeobatrachus (assembly GCF_048569485.1). Taxonomy (NCBI): domain Eukaryota; kingdom Metazoa; phylum Chordata; class Amphibia; order Anura; family Aromobatidae; genus Anomaloglossus; species Anomaloglossus baeobatrachus. The sequence goes on from NC_134354.1 coordinate 458,638,730, forward strand.
CAGGTTCGGTTCCACCTAAAGGCAAGGTTTACCCCCTGTCGATACCTGAGTCGGAGGCCATGTCGACCTATATAAGAGAGAGTTTAGAGAAGGGGTTCATTCGTAAGTCTGTCTCTCCCGCGGGAGCTGGGTTTTTCTTTGTTCGGAAGAAAGAGGGTGATTTGCGTCCCTGCATAGATTACAGGGGTCTCAACGCAATCACAATAAAGAACAAATACCCATTACCTTTAATTTCGGAGCTCTTTGACAGACTGAGAGGAGCTCAATTTTTACGAAGTTGGATCTGCGGGGTGCGTATAACTTGGTACGAATTCGAAAGGGTGACGAATGGAAGACCGCTTTTAACACCCGAGACGGTCACTATGAATACCTCGTCATGCCTTTTGGGTTATGTAATGCACCCGCAGTATTTCAGGACTTCGTAAACGATGTGTTCAGGGATTTACTGTTATCCTCAGTAGTGGTGTATCTGGACGACATCCTGATTTTTTCTCCTGATCTGGAGACTCATCGTCAGGATGTTGTTCGTGTCCTTTCCCGTTTAAGGGAGCACTCATTGTTTGCTAAACTCGAGAAATGTGTATTCGAGCAGTCCTCATTGCCTTTTTTGGGTTACATTATCTCACAAGAGGGCCTGGCTATGGATCCTGCGAAGCTCTCTGCTGTCCTGCAATGGTCCGAACCTCATTCCTTGAAGGCGGTGCAACGCTTCTTAGGATTCATAAATTATTACAGGCAGTTCATACCCCATTTTTCTACTTTGGTGGCCCCTTTCGTGGCCTTGACTAAAAAAGGTGCTAATCCCAAAGCCTGGTCTACTGAGACATCTCAGGCTTTAGAGCAGGGGTGGGCAATTAATTTTCCCATGGGGCCGCATGAGAAATTGGGATTGGTTTAGAGGGCCGGACTAATATAATTACCTCAGTTCTACCCAATATACTACATCACTACACCCCCTCCATATACTACACCTGTAATAAACTACACCACTACACCCCTATATACTACACCTGTATTATACTACACTCCCTCCATATACCTGTAATATACTACACCCCCATATACACCTGTATTATACTACACTCCCTCCATATACCTGTAATATACTACACCCCCATATACACCTGTATTATACTACACCACTATATAATACACCTCCGATATACTACATCATTACACCCCTATATACTACACCTGTAATATAGTACACCTCCATATAGCACACCTGTAATATACTACATCACTACACCACTATATAGCACACCTGTAATATACTACACCTCCATAGAGCACACCTGTAATATACTACACCTCCATATAGTACACCTGTAATATACTACACCTCCATATAGCACACCTGTAATATACTACACCTCCATATAGTACACCTGTAATATACTACACCCCCATATAGTACACCTGTAATATACTAAACCCCCATAATACACCTGTAATATACTACACCCCCATATAGTACACCTGTAATATACTACACCTCCATATAGTACACCTGTAATATACTACACCCCCATATAGTACACCTGTAATATACTACACCTCCATATAGTACACCTGTAATATACTACACCTCCATATAGTACACCTGTAATATACTACACCCCCATATAGTACACCTGTAATATACTACACCTCCATATAGTACACCTGTAATATACTACGCCTCCATATAGTACACCTGTAATATACTACGCCTCCATATAGTACACCTGTAATATACTGCGCCTCCATATAGTACACCTCTAATATACTACGCCTCCATATAGTACACCTGTAATATACTACGCCTCCATATAGTACACCTGTAATATACTACACCCCCATATAGTACACCTGTAATATACTACACCCCCATAATACACCTGTAATATACTACACCCCCATATAGTACACCTGTAATATACTACACCTCCATATAGTACACCTGTAATATACTACACCTCCATATAGTACACCTGTAATATACTACACCCCCATATAGTACACCTGTAATATACTACACCTCCATATAGTACACCTGTAATATACTACACCTCCATATAGTACACCTGTAATATACTACACCTCCATATAGTACACCTGTAATATACTACACCTCCATATAGTACACCTGTAATATACTACACCTCCATATAGTACACCTGTAATATACTACACCTCCATATAGTACACCTGTAATATACTACGCCTCCATATAGTACACCTGTAATATACTACACCTCCATATAGTACACCTGTAATATACTACACCCCCATATAGTACACCTCCATATAGCACACCTGTAATATACTACGCCTCCATATAGTACACCTGTAATATACTACACCTCCATATAGCACACCTGTAATATACTACACCTCCATATAGCACACCTGTAATATACTACACCTCCATATAGCACACCTGTAATATACTACACCTCCATATAGCACACCTGTAATATACTACATCACTATACCCCCATATACTACACCACTAGCCTGCACCCCCATATCACACACACTATACCCCATACAGCCTGCACCCCCATATCACACACACTACACCCCCATATGTCACACACCATGCCCACATATCTCACCCTGCCTGTACCCCAACTTACCCCTCTCAAACACTCTGCACCCCTTCACATCCTTCTGTCAGTCTGCAGCCCTCATATGCACTCACCCTGCAGCCCCCCTCCCCTCATGTCCCCTCTTTTCTCATTACCAGTCATCATGTGTCCACATCTCCTTCAGCATTCAGCATGTCTTGCTTTCTGCCCGGCATCCTGTGTCTCCTCCCACACAGTCACATGGGCGTGACATCATCGCAGGTCCTGCAAGATGAAATATTCTGTCTGCTGTGCTGCTTCTTTCTTCTGCCCGGCGGGAACTTTTGAAATGACACACGCAGCGCAGTACTGACAACGTCAGAGCGCGCGCGTGTGTCACTGACAATTAGTGCCGGCAGGGAACAGAGGAAAGACTCCTGCGTTCCGCTGCCTGCACTGACTGTACGGACCTGCACAGGATCTCTCCCTGCTCGGCACGCTGCAGCCCGGCTCCACTGCACCGGCTGAAGACGGGCGGGCCGGTCACAGAGAGCAGGCGGGCCGGATGTGGCCCGCGGGCCGCCCCTTGCCCAGGTCTGCTTTAGAGGCAGTAAAAAGACACTTTTCAACTGCTCCCGTTCTTCAAAGACCCGATGAGAGTAAGCCCTTCCTCCTAGAGGTTGCTGGTGCGGTCTTGTATCAAAAGAACGGTGCAGGTAGAAAAAGGCCGTGTTTCTTCTTTGCGAAAACCTTTTCACCGGCAGAGAGAAACTATATCATTGGGGATAGGGAACTGCTCGCCTTGAGATTAGCCTTTGAGGAGTGGCGTCACTTGCTGGAAGGAGCGAAACATCCTTTCCAGGTCTATACAGACCATAAGAATCTGACGTACTTACAAACCGCTCAGCGTCTGAATCCTCGCCAAGCCCGCTGGTCCTTGTTTTTCTCCCGCTTTCACTTCTCCATCAACTATCTGTCTGGGAGTAAGAATAACAAGGCAGACGCCCTGTCTCGCTCTATGCTTTCTACCCAGGAAGAGATTGACGAACCTCGTCTTATCCTTCCCTCCAGGGTTTTTCATACGCTCTCCCCTGTGACGTTAGACCAAATCCCACCGGGCAAGACCTTTGTTCCGCCTGATCGACAGAATGATATACTGTCATGGGCCCACACCTCAAAGGTGGGTGGGCATTTTGGTATTAGGCGGACACGAGAGTTACTGGAGAGGTGGTATTGGTGGCCACACTTAGCCAGCCACGTCAAGAGATAAGTCGGTTCCTGCTACTCGTGTGCTCGCAACCGTCCATCTTAGGATTCATGACAAATTCCATGTCTCACTGCTAAAGCCGGCTATTTTACCTCACGCTCGTGAAGTGCACTCTCCTGCCTCTGATTCCTCTCGCTCTAGCTATGAGGTACGAGCCATAGTTGGTTCTAAGATGGTTAGAGGGCGCAGGTTCTTCTTGATAGATTGGGAGGGTTACGGCCCGGAACATCGCTCTTGGGAGCCTGAGGAGGCTGTCCATGCTCCCGACTTAGTTGCCGATTACCTGCGTCGCCGGGAGGGGGGCCCTTGAGGGGGAGGTACTGTTACGGTTGCTGCGAGCACTGGAGACTATGTCCAAATTTCTTGCTACTGCACATGTGCGAGCGCTGGAGACTAAGTCCAGATTTCTTGCTACTGCACATGTGCGAGCGCCGGAGACTAAGTCCTATCTTGGAGCCATTGCACATGTGCGGGTGACATCATCGCTGACACGAGGTCACATGTCTCTGACACCTTCTATGCCGATTGGTCGCTGGTCATGTGCTTGTGATGCCTTGCTCGGTGATAGGCCAGCATGACGTCACTCCTGTCGTTCTGGCAGCGGATTGGCTCTGGTGTCCTCCATCTTGGATGAGGCACAGAGTCTATATAAGACCCTGACACACGCCGCATGGCGCTCAGTCCTCTTGGTTCATGCATAAGAGTAGACGCTCTGTGCGCGTTCCTCTAGGCATTCCTCTGTCTATGCTAGGTGAGCGCTACCGGCAGGGTATCGTTCTTATACCTTACAGCTTCGGCTGCTGTCCGTATCCTTACCTCTTAGGGGAGCGGACATAGGCAGGTGCCTGAGGCACATGGTCTGGCTGGGCCTTGTGGTTCGACTCGTAGGTGGACGTTGCCGCTAGGGTAACGTTCCTTATACTGCGTCTGGCAGTTGTTCGTATCCTCGCACACTAGGGGAGCGAACAGAGGTAGGAGCTTTGTGCGGCTTACGCTGCTGTTCGTCTCTTTTGCACCATTAGAAGAGCGGACCTAGGCAGGTGCCATATCTAGTGGTTCGTGTCCTCGCACACTAGTGGAGCGAACGCAGGTAGGAGCTTTGTGCGGCTTACGCTGCTGTTCGTCTCTTTTGCACCACTAGAAGAGCGGACCTAGGTAGGTGCCATTTCGCACACATTGCCTTTGTCTCTGTGATTATTAACAGAGATCATTCCTCACACCCTCCAAGTAAGGGAGGAATTGCTTTACTTACTTATTATATCCTTCTGTGAGTTAACAGAGGTATTGCACTCTGCCATAGTCTGCAGCAGAGTCTTTGCACGGTGGACTCTGACTGTCTGATACTCCTTTAGGTTATTATCAGACAGCCCCCCGTAACAGCTGCAGAGGAGCGAGAGGTGGGGGAGGAGACCACACCGCCTGTGCAGGCACACACTCGGGAGACATGTCTTGCCCTTGAGAAAGCTGCTGAAGAGCAGCGATACGCGTGGGGTATCTACCCACACTTGGTCCACTACCTCACTTGTCCTGCCCTGGATGATGTAGATCTGCCTCTTTATTCTTGGAGGTTTTGTATGCTTTTTTTTTTCTGCTGAGTTTATCTTGCTGCAGTCTTGGCTTCCAGCTGGCTACTGGGCTTCTTATTTACCTTATAATAGCCCAGTCTGCTGATTGCTCCATTAATGCTGGGTTTTCTGCAGGGATTCCCTGGACAGTTATTTGTTAGTTTTGTCAGCCTGACTTCATTCAACATCCCCTTTTTTCATAGATATGGCTGTTTGTTTTGCAGTACTTCAGCCAGTTGGCTGATTTTCAACGGTTTAATATTTGCAGGTTTTCCTTGCATAGCCTGCTAGCTTTATATAATTTTATTATTTACACATTTTTCTTTTTGGTATGATCATAGGGTTATTTCAGGACTTGTGATTATAATTGTGGTTATTGGGTGTGGACCAAAATAACATTTAAATGTGGGTTATACTCAAGTGCATTTGTGCTTTTAATTGTTTTTAGATGTCTGCATTTGTCACTATGTATTTTTTGTAGTTTATGTCATGTGTGGTTTTTTTATGTGTGACTCATCAAATAAAAGAAACTTGGTTTTGATACTTTACCATGTGGTGATCCCGTTCCATTAGGTATGTTCTTCCTCTTTTTGGCACACACTTGGGAGACAGGGACGCGTCACCATGGCTCCTGGGCATGCGCACACCGCGGCACAGAAATCCCTCACTGTTTGGTCGGCGGCAGGCCGGCGCGTGCGCACCACTGCCATCACTGATCTCCTTAGACCTAAAAAGTAGAACGCCGAGTATGATAGACATGTATTTGAGCTATGCAAACAGGAGCTCCTAAATCTCCCACACCAATTACCACCAATGAATACAAGAAGAAGTGATGATACCCTCAATCAGAGTTGGTATGGTTTATACAATAGAAAGACATTAAGCCCGCTTTACAAGTTGCAATTTCGCATACGATTTGCAACGCCCCCATCGTATGTGTGGCACGTTCAATTTGTTGAACGTGCTGCACATACGAGTAATCCCCGTCACCCGTACTTACCCGTCCATACGACCTCGCTGTGGGCGGCGAACGTCCACTTCCTGGAGTGGGAGGGACGTTCGGCGTCACAGCGATGTCACACGGCAGCCGGCCAATAGAAGTGGAGGCGCGGAGCTAAGCGGGACGTAAACATCCCGCCCACCTCCTTCCTTCCGCATTGTGGGCCGGGAGGCGCAGGACGTAGGTAAGATCTGCTCATCGTTCCCGGGGTGTCACACAATGCGATGTGTGTTACCCCGGGTACGATGAACAACCTGACGTGCAATTCTAGAGAAAGGTACGATGTTTATGCGATGAACGTTTTAACGTTCAATCACAATCGCACGTACCTGTCACACACTGCAGTGTACTTACGATGCCGGATGTGCGTCACTTACGACGTGACCCGCCGACACATTGTAAGATACATTGCAGCATGTAAAGCAGGCTTTAGGCATTACTTTTTGATAATCATCACCTCATTATTTGATAACCGTATCATCTATCTATTGGTCATGCTGGCTGGCTGCCAGCCCAGTTTTTCACCTGATCTCTTGTATTTTAATTCTATTTTTGTAGTTTTTCATAACTTTTTGCATAATAAAATATTTGATAAAAAATCATATGGTTTCCGTTCTTATCCTCCTTTTTAATCTATTTTTTAAAAATCTACTTAATCAAAATCCATTTTCATACCACAAAATGTAACATACCCAGTACATTTTAAAGATTCATATCTTTGCTGTAAAAAGAAACATCACCCAATACACAAGCTATACCAGCAAGTTTTATATTCATTTTACAAGTATGAGTTAAACAATTCTCTTACTCATTCCAATGATGTTTGATTACCAAGATACATGAAGATCATGCACCCAACTCGCTACATACATAACATTGGATTCTTCTTCTAGATAGTAAGTCCATATCAATAATAATAATAATAATAATAATAATAATATTAACAATAAAAAATAATTTAGCAGCACTGATTCCATGGTGCTGCATATGAGAAGGGATTATATACAATATACAAACACAAATTACAATGAACAAACTAACAATGACAGTCTGGTACAAGGGGGTGAGGGCCCTGCCCTTGCTGGTCTGCATTCTACATTTTACATTCAATCTAATTCTTAATTGATGTGGGCTATAATGAAGTCTATGAATTACATAAAATTGGGAAATCCCAAGGAAAGAGCTAAAGGAAGTCAACTTCTACATCCTTTAAAACGTAATCTCTTCTATTTTTATCCTTTTTTTCTACTATTGAAAATATCTTATTTGATCTCATAAACTGTTGTTATATTTTCATATTTTGTAGCTTAGCTTTTAAACATCATAGAATATTTGACTTTATTTATAATAATGTAGCTTTACACTGAAGAGCAAAAGGATAACAATGTTGTGAACTTTTGACTTTCAGGCTCCATAGCTCACCATCTACTACAGCTTTCAATGTGAGACTACCATCATTTTATAGACAATTATCTTGGCTATCTCATAACTACAGTAAATGCGATTAGTAACTATTTAGCATATGATTAGTTATGCAGATTCTTGTCATGTCACTGTATTATTAGTGTTTTACTCCTGTTGGTGGATAAATCTTTTTCTTTTTGTATAATGCAAATAACAACCCGTTCTCACATTGCCTAATAGCTCAGTGTGTTATTCTATTGATTTCTAAGACAAAGGTAACTGGTTTGAATTGAGGAGCAGCCATGAAAAAAATTTCCCAATAAAACAGAAACAGCATCATTCAGCTCATCGATAACAATCTCTCGGACAAGAAAATTGTAAAACTGCATCATGTGAGTGCCATGAGAGATGGAAGAATACAAAATTCTTGTGATTTGTTCTTTTCAGTTTGCAAGTAAAGGGTGCTAACCTCGGAGGACGCTCAAATTTTATATTATATTATAATGTACCCCACACAATCTGAACTTTTAAGTGTATGTGCTTTCCTTTCATTGCATTTATTATGATTGGAGCAGCAAAACATATTGTAGTTTCTATAGACAGCTTATTTTCAAAACATTAGTCATCTTTCCCAGACATACAGTATTTCTAATTTAGCTTGAGGCTGTGTGCTCATGATGAGTTTTTGGTGAGTTTTTGACTTTCACTGCATCATAAAATGCTGCATCTTACAGTTCCAACAATGTGAATGGGATTTATACAAATCTCCAGCCCACTGTGCTTCTTTTTACTGAATGCAAACTGACCTGGTGTGCGTGTTTAAAAACCACAATATGATAATTTCTCTTGAAGGTACACTGAGTTTTACAGTAGAAAACATAGGTTTTTGATGAACTGACAATTTTTCAAGTTTGAAGGAAGAAGGATGAGCACAATCCCAATAACCATCTCAACTTTGAAGCATGGGGATTGAAACATCAAACATTAGGAATAATTTTCTGCAAAGGGGACAAAACGACTGCACTGTATTAAAAAGAGGATGCATGGGGTCATGTATCGCTAGATTTTAGCCAACAACCTTTTTCCCTCAGTAAGACCATTGAGGATGGCTCATTGCTTGGTCTTCCAACATGAAATTACCCAAAACACATAGCCAGGGCAATTAAAGAGTGGCTCCATAAGAAGGATTTCAAAGTCCTGGAGTAGCCTAGCCAGTCTCCAGACCTGAACCCAACAGAAAATCTTTGGATGGAGCTGGAACTCAATTTTGATCAGAAACCGCCTCGAAACCTGAAAGATCTGGAGAAGATCTATATAAAAGAGTGGTCCAAAATCCCTGCTGCAGTGTGTGCAAACTTGGTAAAGAACTATGGGAAATGTTTGACCTTGTAATTGCAAACAAAGGTTTCTTTACCAAATATTAAGTTCTGTTTTTCTATTGTGTTAAATAGTTATTTTGTGCAATAAAATGAAAATTAATTACAATTTTTGAGAGGATTCTGTCTGCCACAGTTGACGTTTAGCTCTGATAAAAATTGCAAACCCCTCCATTTTTTGTAGATGGGAAAATTTGCAAAATCGGTAGTATATCAAACACTTATTTTCCCCAATAGAAAAAGGGGAAGTCAGCACTGCTTGAGAGTGGCATGCAAACAATTACAAGTGAAAAGTCACATATTATTCTAACGGTTGTCGTCTCGTGGACTGGATCTGTTCCACCCCTAGGTGGCCATCCATTGGGTCCAACCCTAGCCTGTCACCAGTCCTTGGGAATGGGAAAAACAGGGATTAAAATTAATGTTTTGGTGTTACCTGCACTGGTCTTCTGGGTCCCTGGGGGTAGGCCCTGCATCCTTGATAGGATGCAGTTCCTGTAGCTCCTGATGGCTTCAGGGGTACTATACTGGCTCCCCCCTTTTCTGTTGTTTACTTGTCTGGTGGCTGATTCCCACCATGCCGTGCCCGCCTGGTTTGGTTTGAAAATACCTTCTGCTTCTATCAAAATTATACATTGGTAGCTGTTCACATTCAACCACCTCCCACTTGTCCACAGGCTTTGTTAATTAAGCACCTTATACTTGAACCTGTTCTGCCTTCATTCATGGACCCTGGTCTGGCACTGCGAGGGCCCGTTCTGACATTGTGTGTGGTGTTTGCTGCACATGCTGGGACCTGGATTGCCTTCATTCGCGGTTGACTTTCTTTGAAAACAGGGAAGCGGTTTCTGAAATGTTACAGGTATATGTGTTGCTTCAATATGGTTCTGCTTTTTATGAATTTAGGAGGCCGCATGAGACAATGTAAATATTAAATATAGAGTAGGACCCACCCTATCGAGATTTACTGTTATGTGGCAGGGGTGGCTCAAAAAATTGATCAATTATTTGCTAAAAATCTCATTTTGCATTATAGTACAGTTGGAATAATTTGTGAATTTTCAATTTAATTGTTTGCATGCCATTCTCATGCAGTGCCAGCTCTCCCTCTTTTTGTTACTTTCCCAATTGTATGTGAAGATCATCCCCATAGAGTTGCATTAGATGCAGAAAAAAACAGGTAAAAAATGCTCAGAAGATTTTAGTGGTTTCCTCTGTGCGATTAAAACGCATGTAATGCGCTTATGAATTTTTGACAAAGCCAAATACCAGGAAGTATCAAAAACAAAACAGTATTATCTACTTCCGATTTTTTTTTTAAACATAGTACAGTTAATAGATCAATATATCACCAGGGGTTTTTTTTATAAAGAAGACTAAATGTGAGTATAGGTTAGAAAAAATGAGTAAAGAAGGTTAGAAATCTGTAAGAGAATGAGGGAGAGAAAAGTACCAGGGAGAAGGATTATGATAAGCAATTTTATTCTTGCCATTTTTATGTTTTATTGTTTCCTATATTTTTTTTATAACTTTTATTATTGTATATTTATTATACAATATAACTCTTATATTTATTTATATATATTTTTTTTTATTTTTAACCCCTTAGTGACGGAGCTAATTTTCACCTTAATGACCAGACCAAATTTTGCACTTCTGACCAGTGTCACTTCATGAGGTTATAACTCTGGAACGCTTCAACGGATCCTGGTGATTTTGAGATTGTTTTTTCATCACATATTGGACTTCATGTTAGTACCAAATTTAGGACAATATTTTTTGCGTTTATTTATGAAAAAAATTGAATTTTGGCAAAAATTTTGAAAATTTAGCAATTTTCAACTTTTGAATTTTTATACCGTTAAACCAGAGATTTCTGTGACACAAAATAGTTAATAAATACCATTTCCCACATGTCTACTTTACATCAGCACAATTTTGAAACAAAATTTTTTTTTGTTAGGAAGTTAGATGGGTTCAAAGTTTATCAGCGATTTCTCATTTTTACATCACAATTTACAAAACCATTTTTTTAGGGACCACATCACATTTGAAGTGACTTTGAGAGGCCTAGATGACAGAAAATACCCAAAAGTGACACCATTATAAAAACTGCACCCCCCATAGTACTCAAAACCGCATTCAAGAAGTTTATTAACCCTTCAGGTGCTTCACATGAACAAAAGCAATGTGGAATGAAAAAAAGCAAAAATTAAATTTTACCTAAAAATGTTGCTCTAACCCAAATTTATTCACTTTTAGAAGAAATAACACAACAAAATGGACCCAAAAACTGGTTCCCCACTTTCTTATGAGCGTGCCGATACCCCACATGTGGTCAGAAACCTCTGTTTGGACAAATGGGAGTCAAGTAAAGATGTGTCGTTGCTTACCAAATAGTCAATAACCAGCAAAGCAAAGGTACTAAACAATTGTGGTCACAATTAAAATGTAACTTTTAATATCCAAGTTAAAATTTTTATATACCACACAACATAAACGGTTGTAAAACCAACCAAAGATTGGAGCTAATGTTAGGCTCCTGTCATTACCCAGTTAAGGACACTGTATATCCGGTAGTAACAACTCTACCAAAATAACACTAGTTGAGACAAGAGAGAAAGCTGTCCCATATATGATGTATACAGTTAGTAATCCACAGCAAAATGTACATTCAGTAGGAGTCACCCCACCGAAATAACAATAATTGAGACCAGAGTGTAAAACTGTCTCATAAATAATGTGTACAATTTATAATCCACAGCGATAAATAACCATGACAAAGGTCTCACTGTAAAGAATGAAGCAAAAATAGTTGTCCAGTAACGGGGGGGGCACCAATCAGCCTCACAATACCCCTTAGCTGGCAACAATCTGACCTGATACTTTCTTAGACCTCCCAACGCGTTTCTTAATTTAGCTTAATCCTCAGGGGACTGTGGTCAAGAAATTACAGCTGCAAAGATAAACAGTATAATCAGACTAAACAATGCAAGGATCTACTAAAGAATTCGCAGAGCATTCTCAAAAACATCTCCTTCCTACCTTCATTTAGAAGACGGACATCCAGCATACTGTGTCCGGGCTGGCATAAAGCACTGGGCTTTCAAACTTGCCGCCCTTAAATATCCTGTGGGCGGACCGCCCCACTTATCATAATAACCGCCCACAAGCTGGAAGGGTGACACCCCCCTACCAGAACTAATCAGCCATAGGCAAATGATCAGAAAGATGTGCCGCCCACCAGAGCGTCTCACCACAATAAGTGGTGGACGTCACTCAAGCCCCTCCCTTAGAAACCAAATAGCACCATAAACGGAGAATCGTCACTAAGTGACGTCCACGCACATGGCGGTCATGTGATCCGTTCATGTGACGTCATGCCAGCGCCACCCATCTTGTCATTACCCATAGTGCCAAGTGACCGGAACTGCGCGTAATTACCCGACGCGCATCCGGGCATGTGATGCAGAGCCCTGAATCAGGACGTCATTTAGGCGCCGCCCATTTCCGCATCACATGACCGGTCACAAGGACCGCTATCGCAATGTAAACAGAACGCCCATAGCTATAATAGAACCGGAGCCATGGATATAAATTACGCCCACCTATACATTGTATGGGCTGAAAGAACGCCCATAAGTACTTGCCATATAAGAATCACTATAATGAAAAGGTGATTAAAAGGTGTTTAAAATGAGGCATGACATATAAACATGAACTTGTTGGCGGGGGAAGGGGGGGTGTTTCAATTTATAATATAGGAAGGAATTGAAAATACAATGTACTAGAATTGTCCTAAATAGCAAAAGGACACACAAATTGGATTAAGGCAGGCACCCACAAAAGTACAGACGACACGGACACGAGGCAAGTGGCAAATACCCATACAAGGGTTTATTGAGGGGGGGATTTTTATTCAAAGGACGGGATGTTCTCACAAGGGCCTCCTGTAATAATCGCTACTCAGCCCTACCTATCCCCTACCTACCAACGGAGTGTAACAACACCTTAAAGTACCGGGTGCCCCCGCTCCACGGTGGCTGTCCCTAAAAGTCCCTAAAAGGGCCCTAGGCTCTACAGGAAGCACCCAAAAGTAAGTGTCTCATTAAGGCCCAGCGGTGTCTGGGTCCTCAATGTGTAAATCCATTTACACTCCCGTTGAAGGATCAACCGATCCCAATCCCCACCTCGAGTCGGATAATTAATGAGATCGATCTCCATGAAAGTCAAACCTGAGATGTCACCATTATGCATTATTTCCATATGTTTCGCCAGGGGAGTATCCCTCTTGTTGGATATATCTCTGAGGTGTTCCCCCACACGTCTCCTGAACTCCCTCCTCGTCTTGCCTACATATTCAAGTCCACAGCCACATCTCGCTTTGTAGATAACGCCCTTCGAGCGACAGTTTATGAAGTTTCTGATGTCAAAAAAATGACCCGTAACCGAGCTAGAGAAGGTCCTTCCAGTCTCAATGTGCGGGCATGCAACGCACCCCTTACATCTAAAACACCCTCTAAGCTCAGTCCGTAGCCAGGTGTTCTCTTTCGGGCGAATGAAGTGGCTGTGGACTACCCTATCACCGATAGAGCAGCCCCTCCTATAAGTACACTTTGGATGGCTTCCTACCACATCACCAATGTCCACGTCCATTCTCAGGATTGGCCAATGCCGTTCCAAGATCTTGCGTATTTCCGTGGACCCATTGGTGAAGGTAGAGATAAAACGAAATTTGCCCTCCATTGTCTCATTCTTTTTGTGCGAGGGGACTAGTAAGCTAGATCTTTCTCTGGATTGTGCCGTTTGGAAGGCTTTCAAGAGGACGTGATCCGGATATCCCCTTTCTCTAAACCGATTGCGTAGATCTTTCACTTGTCGGGAGAAGTTCAAGGGGGTAGAACAGTTCCGTCGTGCTCGCAGATACTGTCCCTTGGGGATGCCTGCCCTAAGAGGTAGAGGGTGATTACTCTCCCAACGTAGGAGTGCATTGGAGGAAGTGGGTTTACGAAATGTGTTGGTCGTTAGGGTTCCATCAACATTTTTTGTAACCAGAATGTCCAAAAATAGAGCTCTCTCTCATCACATTGTGCTGTAAAGTCCAACCCAAGAGGATTGTGGTTGATCTCGGAGACAAATTGTAAAAACGTCTCCTTGGTACCCCGCCATAGCACGAACACGTCGTCTATGTAACGGGTCCACAGCACAATCCTATCCAAATCATAAGGGGACTCCTCCCCAAAAATAAGGTTCTCTTCCCACCAACCCAGGAGCAAGTTGGCATAAGATGGTGCGCATGGACAACCCATGGCCGTGCCCCTGAGTTGGTGGAAGAAGAACCCGTCAAAAAGAAAAAAAAATTTCATGAGACAGAAAGAGAGCAGTCTAATTAACCACGCATTGTGTCTAGCGAAGTGACAGCCACGCCCCTTCAAAAAATATTCCACCGCTCTCAATCCATCCTCGTGCACGATCGAGGAATACAAGGCTTGTACATCAACCGAGCACAGGATGGTATCGTCATCCAGCACTACATCTTCAATCTTCCTCAAAAAATCAGTAGAATCCAAAGTGAATGAATTCAGAGCACTCACAAAAGGTTTGAGGATATGATCAAGATAAGTCCACAGCCACTTCCTTCGCCCGAAAGAGAACACCTGGCTACGGACTGAGCTTAGAGGGTGTTTTAGATGTAAGGGGTGCGTTGCATGCCCGCACATTGAGACTGGAAGGACCTTCTCTAGCTCGGTTACGGGTCATTTTTTTGACATCAGAAACTTCATAAACTGTCGCTCGAAGGGCGTTATCTACAAAGCGAGATGTGGCTGTGGACTTGAATATGTAGGCAAGACGAGGAGGGAGTTCAGGAGACGTGTGGGGGAACACCTCAGAGATATAGCCAACAAGAGGGATACTCCCCTGGTGAAACATATGGAAATAATGCATAATGGTGACATCTCAGGTTTGACTTTCATGGGGATCGATCTCATTAATTATCCGACTCGAGGTGGGGATTGGGATCGGTTGATCCTTCAACGGGAGTGTAAATGGATTTAAACATTGAGGACCCAGACACCGCTGGGCCTTAATGAGACACTTACTTTTGGGTGCTTCCTGTAGAGCCTAGGGCCCTTTTAGGGACTTTTAGGGACAGCCACCGTGGAGCGGGGGCACCTGGTACTTTAAGGTGTTGTTACACTCAGTTGGTAGGTAGGGGATAGGTAGGGCTGAGTAGGGATTATTACAGGAGGCCCTTGTGAGAACATCCCGTCCTTTGAATAAAAATCCCCCCCCTCAATAAACTTTTGTATGGGTATTTGCCACTTGCCTCATGTCTGTGTCATCTGTACCTTTGTGAGTGCCTGCCTTAATCCAATTTGTGTGTCCTTTTGCTATTTAGGACAATTCTAGTACATTGTATTTTCAATTCCTTCCTATATTATAAATTGAAACACCCCCCCCTGCCAACAAGTTCATGTTTCTATGTCATGCCTCATTTTAAACACCTTTTAAACACCTTTTCATTATAGTGATTCTTATATGGCAAGTACTTATGGGCGTTCTTTCAGCCCATACAATGTATAGGTGGGCGTAATTTATATCCATGGCTCCGGTTCTATTATAGCTATGGGCGTTCTGTTTACATTGCGATAGCGGTCCTTGTGACCGGTCATGTGATGCGGAAATGGGCGGCGCCTAAATGACGTCCTGATTCAGGGCTCTGCATCACATGCCCTGATGCGCGTCGGGTAATTACGCGCAGTTCCGGTCACTTGGCACTATGGGTAATGACAAGATGGGTGGCGCCGGCGTGACGTCACATGAACGGATCACATGACCGCCATGTGCGAGGACGTCACTTAGTGACGGTTCTCCGTTTATGGCGCTATTTGGTTTCTAAGGACGGGGCTTGAGTGACGTCCACCACTTATTGTGGTGAGACGCTCTGGTGGGCGGCACACCTTTCTGATCATTTGCCTATGGCTGATTAGTTCTGGTAGGGGGGTGTCGCCCTTCCAGCTTGTGGGCGGTTATTATGATAAAAGGGGCGGTCCGCCCACAGGATATTTAAGGGCGGCAAGTTTGAAAGCCCAGTGCTTTATGCCAGCCCGGACACAGTATGCTGGATGTCCGTCTTCTAAATGAAGGTAGGAAGGAGATGTTTTTGAGAATGCTCTGCGAATTCTTTAGTAGATCCTTGCATTGTTTAGTCTGATTATACTGTTTATCTTTGCAGCTGTAATTTCTTGACCACAGTCCCCTGAGGATTAAGCTAAATTAAGAAACGCGTCGGGAGGTCTAAGAAAGTATCAGGTCAGATTGTTGCCAGCTAAGGGGTATTGTGAGGCTGATTGGTGCCCCCCTGTTACTGGACAACTATTTTTGCTTCATTCTTTACAGTGAGACCTTTGTCATGGTTATTTATCGCTGTGGATTATAAATTGTACACATTATTTATGAGACAGTTTTACACTCTGGTCTCAATTATTGTTATTTCGGTGGGGTGACTCCTACTGAATGTACATTTTGCTGTGGATTACTAACTGTATACATCATTTATGGGACAGCTTTCTCTCTTGTCTCAACTAGTGTTATTTCGGTAGAGTTGTTACTACCGGATATACAGTGTCCTTAACTGGGTAATGACAGGAGCCTAACATTAGCTCCAATCTTTGGTTGGTTTTACAACCGTTTATGTTGTGTGGTATATAAAAATTTTAACTTGGATATTAAAAGTTACATTTTAATTGTGACCACAATTGTTTAGTACCTTTGCTTTGCTGGTTATTGGACAAATGGGAGGGCTCGGAACAGAAGGAGCAATATTTGAATTTTGGAAAGCAAATTTGGCTGAAATAGATTGCGGGCACCATGTTGCATTTACAGGTCCACTAAAGTACCTAAACAGAAGAAACCCCTCACAAGTGACGCCATTTTGGAAACTAGACCCCTCAAGGCTTTTATCTAGGTGTATATTGAGCAGTTTGAATCCAAGAATACTTCACAGAATTTGATAAGCTTAGGTTGCCATATTGAAAATTTTCATTTTTTTCACAAAAATGTTGCTTTAGCATCATATTTCTTACTTTTTCAAGAGGCAACAACAAACCGTGGACCCCACAGGTTGTTATCCAACGTCGTATGAGCACAGGGATACCCCACATGTGGCCAAAAACCTCTGTTTGGATAAATGGGAGGGCTTGGAATGGAAGGAGCACCATTTGAATTCTGGAAAAGTTGAAATAAATTGCGGGCACCATGTCACATTAGCAGGGCCCCTTGGGTACCTATACAGCAGAAACTTCCCACAAGTGACCCCATTTTGGAAACTGGATTTTATTCAGGAGTATAGTAAGCATTTTGAATCCACAGGTACTTCACAAAAATGTTGCTGTAGCAACAAATTTCTCACTGTTAGGCTATGTGGCCATGATCCAGCGACACGGCGTCTAGTACACAGTGCCAGCCTTCCTGCAGAGATGTGAGTGTTGTCCACGGGAGAACGCAGCTGCCCATGCCCACGATTTGGGTTCAGGCTGCTGTGGAGCTCTATGCTACCTGCAGAGAACACTCTTGTCTCCGCAGCATAAATTGACATGCTGAGGCTCGAGAAGCTGCACCACAGGTCGGTTTATGCTGCGGAGAAAAGAAGCACATTGGGCATAGGATTTCTAAAAATCCTTCCACTGTGCTTCTACTGCACAATGCAGCGCTATGGATGCAGGGAAAACACTCTGCGCCCAAAACGCTGCAAATCCTGATTGTGGGCACACAGCCTAAAATGCTACAATGGATGAATGGATAGATGTCAAACATATATAATGTCCCACCCCCCTGCATATTCTAAGCTGGCGCCCTTTAGTGCCTTTCATGTGGCACTAAAGGGTGCCTAGCCTTGTATTTAGCCCCCCAAAAAATTAATAATTAAAATAAATGACGTGGGGTCCCCCCTATTTTTGATAGCCAGCTAGGGTAAAGCAGACAGCTGTAGCCTGCAAACCACAGCTGACAGCTTCACCTTGGCTGGTGATCAATTTGGAGGGCTCCCCAGGCGTTTTTTTAAAAAAAAAACAAAAATACAAACGTGGGGTCCCCCCCAAATTAGATCACCAGCCAAGGTGAAGCGGACAGCTGGGGTCTGGTATTCTCAGGGTGGGAAGAGCCATGGTTATTGGACTCTTCCCAGCCTAAAAATAGCAGGCCGCAGCCGCCTCAGAAGTGGGGCATCCACCCTGGTGCGGTGGCAAACGGGGTAATATACGGGGTTGATACCAGCTGTAATGTCACCTGACATCAAGCCCTGGGGTTAGTGATGTCACGGCATCTAAATAGATACCCGACATCACTAACCCAGTCAGTAATAGAAAAAAATAAAGACAAAAAAAAAATGTATTTGAAAAAAAACTCCCCGAAACATTCCTTTTTCACCAATTTATTGAAAATAAATAAATTTCGGTCGCTGTAATCCATTTTGGAGGTCCCTCGGCGACTCTGGACCTTCTAGAATATGGGGGGCACGTTCAGGGAACGTATCCCCCATTTTCTGGAAGAGCAAGCTCTCCATGAGCAGTGTGGGTGCAGTAATCTGAGAATACTGCACTCACACTGCCCTGGTCCAACCTAGGGCAGAGTGACCTGCAGTAACCTCATTCCAGAATATGAGGGGCATGCTCACAGAATGTACCCCCCATTTTATAGAACAGCAGGCTCTCCATGTGAGGAGTGTGGCTGAAGATTACTGCACTCACTCTTCCCCGGTCCACAGCGCAGCAGCGAGGTCAGCGTCCCTGCTTGCAAGGATCCAGCTGACAGCCGCTGTCTGCGCATGCGCCGCCAGCTTTCTAGGAGGCGGAGTGATCGCGGGGACAGAGCAGCAGCTAGGTAACGGGGCTGACCGTGGCTGACCGGGGGCTGACCGAGGGCTGACCGAGGGCTGACCGGGGGACCTGGGGACGACTTTTCTGCCGCATGTGACGTGTCACATGCAGCAGAAAGAGCAGAATGAATGCGGCCGTGCGCTGTGCGCTGCGCGCCGCAATCTTGCATGCTCCGGAGGGGGGAAGGGGGCAGCTCTGGAGAACCGGAGGAGTCTCCGGGGGACCAGAGGGCTCCGGTGGACCAGAGGAGGGGTCAGGGGGAGGACATTTCCCTCCGATCTGAAATGTTTGATCATTTCAGATCGGAAGGAAATGAATGCAGAGCCGGCGCCGGCGGCAGTTTTCTGTGCGCTTCGGCGCCATTTTGACTGATCCAGAGGGGGTGTAGGGGTGGGGGGGGACTCTCCGGTACCGGGGGCTTTGGGGGCACTAGGGGTTTATATCTCTTTCTCATCTGACATGTTTGATCATGTCAGATGAAAAAGAAATCAGTTTTACCGGCCATTTATTTTTTTTTCATGTGTTCGTCGGTGTACGGTGTATACCGCCGATCACATGATCGGGGCCAAAAAAAACACCCCGATTCATAATCTGGGGGGGTCTCAGCTACCCCCGGTAGCTGAAACCCCCGAGATTTTCGATCGCTGGGGGGCGCTACAGGGTTTTTTCGGGCCGCCGCTTTAAAGCGGTGGAACAGAATAAATACCCTGTTTTGCCGCCGCTTTAAGTCGTACGGCCGTCGTTATGAGGTTAAATAAGCAACAATAACAAGTTAAATCAACTCTTTTTTTACTATCAAAGTGAATCACTCTCTGTTTAAGATCATTGTGATTGTTTTGAGTGTTATTTGGTGGATTTGATTTTGAAGTTCTTTTTGATTGTGGATATGTTTAGAACCACGGTTGCCATCTATTAGTATAGGTGGCAAAACAGTTTTTTCTGTTATTTCTGAATTAAAAAATGTATTTATAATTGTTGTATTTATTTTTTACATAACTTTATTTATTTTTGGTGTTTTTGTTTGACTCTAGTATGCTACTATAATTATTTTTGTGTCTGAGTTGGTATGAATAGTAATGGGTCTTACTTTTATTGGAATATTTTCAGAATCCAGTGAAAGTAATGCTAGTTGTGCATTCAAGTGTAAATTTAACTGGTTTAATTTTTGAATAGGCTTCTCTACTTCTTTACATATAGAAACAAAAAAGTGAGCCGGAGTATGAGATGGTATACATGGAACTTGTGAGACCATGTTCACACTGGCCATGAGACAAAGAGAAACCAAGGAAAAAATTGTGAAAACATACCCTGCTGTAACTGAATAAAAGCATAGTGCATATAAACATAGGGTACTTAGTAAACACTGTTTTTGATCAAAAAAAGCATAAAGCTATCCCACCAAACATTAAGGAAACCACGGATCCGGGAGATATTTTACAATTTCTCCAACAAAGAGGCAAGTAGTTTGGAAAAACTTTAGTTTTGTTGGATGGAACAAAATACCATCTTGTTAACATTTTAAAATGTGCTGTTTTTTTGTAGACAAATTGGAAATTTTTAATGCTTTCTTCCATTTTTCAGATGTGAAAGAGTTTTTTAAATCTTTCTCCCATTTCAACATATCAAAATCTTTTTGTTGAGTTAAATTTTGGCTATATTTTCCTGCTTTTCCAAATTGTTTTGAGAAATGTTTTATTAAGATAATTAGATATTCTGTTAAAGAGAGAATTTGTATCTTTTGCTTATACATTTCCTAATTTCAAGGTATATGTAAAAATCATCTGTTAAGTTGTAATCATGTTGAAGGAAAGAGAAAGGAAGAAAAAGGAACTTACATACAGTGACACCACAGTTTTCGTTGTTAAACTCTCTGAATATAATTAATGAAAACTGAAACCAATGAAAACCGAAGCAATTATTTCTATAGATATCAATGTAAATCCAATGTTTAAGACACTCTAAAATGTATACAAAAAACACATTTTATAGAGAATAAAGATATTGTTTAATACTAAAAATAATAAGAAATTAATATAAAAGGAATATTAAATGAATCTAAAACACTAATGTAAAGAATAAATACATTTTATCTTACATTTCTTACATACATTTTGAAACTGATGAACAGGGTGATACATAAGGCCCCACAGAACAGGAGAATGTGTGGGTCGCCCTTTTTTGTCTCAAAATTAGCAGCGTACTCACGTGGGCATGCAGACAAAAACAAACATGTCTGCACCCTGTTACTTCAGATGTAGAAGAGCTGTAATCGTCATGGGACCTCACGTGGATTACTTTGGATCTGGGTGTTTTGGGGGTTTATAAATTGGTGAAAGAGGTTTTTTTGGTATTTTTTTTCAAATAAAGGATTTTTTTGGTGTTTGTGCTTATTTCTTTTTACTTACAGATTAGTAAAAGGGAGTCTCACAGACACCTACCATTACTAATCTACGGTCTAGTGGCAGCTGTGAGCTGTCCTTAACCCCTTATTACCGCTAATACTACCGGACCAGGGCAATCAGGATGATCTAGGTAAAATTTGAGATTGTCACATCTAATAGGTATCACAATCCTTAGGAGCTGCAAGCTGCTATTTTTAGGCAGGGGGGGGCAATAGGCATGGGTCTCCTCAGCCTGAGAATACCAGCCCCCAGCTGTTGACTTTATCATGGCTGGGTATCAAAATTGAGGGAGACTGCACCCAGTTGTTTAATTATTTATTTATTTAAATAATTTTTTAAAAAAGTCTTGTGATTCCTCTTATTTTGATACACACCCAAGATAAGCACATGGCTGAAGGCTGCAACCTGTAGCCATATGCTTTATCTGTGTTGGGTATCACAATATCAAGAGACCCTACATCAATTTTTTTTATTTATTTAGTTTTACACCATGATATAGACCCACAGACAGGGTCTGTGATTGGTTGTAGTCAGATGCGTCCCCACCCTATCACAGACTCCAGGACTACCGGAGGGTGAGGAAATCTGTGCATATGGATGAGCGATAATTATCAGCCCCAAAACTAGAATGAGTGGCCCCTGAAGCACATACAGCCATGACGGAGACTTGGTAAGTATAATGCTCTTTCTTTATTCTTATTTTATTTATTTTATTTATTTTTATTTCCAGAGTTGCAGGATTCGGATCATTACCTGGAGTTCCCTGAGAACTCCAGGCCTGGCACTTGGGTAGTTTTGAAACTGTACGGATCCAAACTTTTACAGTCCAGGTGTGACCATCACTAATTGCTATGTTAAGAGTTGAAATGGGGATAAATTCTAAGGCATACTTCTGTTGAGCATGAGTTACATAATTGTGGCAAATATTTCCACGTAGATATTGTTGCTTCTGTTGTGGGGAGGTCACGAACTTGGAGACTTGGATCTAGAAAGTGGACTATGATTAATGCAGAGAGTGTAAGGTTATTATTTTCAACTAATTCAAATTCTACCTATCCAGAACTCTTTTCTTTTGTTAACCATTTTATGGTTTTTTAGTTATGTTAGGCCCGTTTCACACGTCAGTGAAAAGCACAGACGTTCTTCACTGACGTGTAAAACACGCACATGTCCCTCCGTGTATCGTGATTCATGGCACACGTGGGTTGTCTATGTGCAATCCGGGCTCCGTTCTCCGTGGTCCATGATTGCACATAGAGATTAACTCACCTGTGCCCGCTCCCGGTCTCCATGGTGCTGAACGCTCCCGCAGTGCAGTATCCATCCGGCGCTGACCCCCGCAGCAGCTGCTTCCGGGTCGGCTGTGTCGTGCATTCATGAATATGCACGACAGTAATGTGCCGCCTCAGAAGCAGCAGACAGAACAGGCTGCACAGAGCGCCGCTGAAGCCGGGTGAGTAAAAATGATTTTTATTTTATATGCACGTTTTTTTCTAGCACGTGTTTCACGGATCACACCACTGCGTGGTCCATGGGACATCAGTGATGCCAGAAAAAAATGGGCATGTCTCCGTGCGGCAATCACGGACACGCGGGTACGCTGCACGAAGACATGGTCAGTGAAAAATCACTGATGTGTGAGCAGACCCATTGATTATAATGGGTCTGCGTATGTCGGTGATTCTGGTACGTAGAAAAAAAAGCACAAATGTACCAGAATCACTGACGTGTGAAACAGGCCGTAGTCTCATACCATCCTATTACGTTTGGTAGCCCTATACCCCTTTTATTTTATGTTTAATCATTATTTTTAGTGACCCTGGGGGGTTTAAACTTCCAAATGAAATTGCATAATTGTTCTTGTAGTTTTTTCTGCCAATATATTGGTATAAGTATTGGTATTGTTCTAAAAATATATAAAATTTTAGGTAAAAGTATCCTCTTATAAAGATAAGTTACCCTAAACAGGATGTTTCCAGTATAGAATACTTTTGAAAGTCTTTCTGAATATCAACATATATAGAAATCAGGTTTTCTTCTTTGTGAAAGGATTTCTTAGTTGAATTCTTAGGCATTTTAGCTTGGTTTCACATTTGAATTGAAATTCTTTCTTAATTAGTTGTTTTGTTCCTGTATTCACAGAGAAACCTAAAATTTCAGATTTTTTATTTATTTTGTACAACGAGATGAGGTTAAAGTTGTTTATTATTTTTGTGATTTCTCTTAGTGAGTTGATAGGATCTGTGATTGATATTATGATATTGTCTGCAAATAGACCTAGTTTGTATTGGCTCATGTGGAGTGGTGTACCTGTGATCAGATTGATACATCTCATTTGTTCTATAAAATGTTCAATGCGTAATATGAAGATAAGATCCTTGCCTTGTTCTACTTGCAATTAAGAAGGTTTTAGAAAGGTGGTTGTTAACTAATAGATTTGCCGATGGGGTTATGCAAAGTGCTTTAAAGGGAATCTGGATTTTTGCTATCCCATGTGAGAGGAGCAAAATGTATAGACAGAGACCCTGATTCCAGCGATGCATCACTAAAGGCCCATTTACACACAACAACATCGCTAATCAGATATCGTCGGGGTCACGGTGTTGGTGACGCACATCCGGCCTCGTTAGCGATGTCGTTGTGTGTGACACATTTTTGCGATCAGTAGCGATCGCAAAAAGGTGTCAAATCGTTCATCGTGTACACGTCGCTCATTTTTAAAAAATCGTTCCTCGTTTGGAACGCATGTTGTTTGTCATTCCTGCGGCAGCACACAGCGCTGTGTGACAACGCAGGAACAAGGAACAACATCGTACCTGCACCCGCCAGCAATGAGGAAGGAAGAAGGTGGGCGGGATGTTCCGGCCGCTCATCTCTGCCCCTCCGCTTCTATTGGGCGGGCCGCTTAGTGACGCTAAACTAACCTCTCCCTTAAAGGAGAGATTGTTTGGCGGCCACAGCGACGTCGGTGAACAGGTAATTGCATGTGACGCTGCCATAGCAAAATTGTTCGCTACGGCAGCGATCACCCGATGACGCGCCACCGACGTGGGCGGGTGCTATCGTTTGCGAGATCGCTAGCGATGTTGCAGCGTGTAAAGCCCACTTTACTGTGCTGTTTGTGATAATTTTGATTAAATCAATGTTTTCTCTGCTGCAGATCTAGCAGAGCTCATTAACATCCTGGACTACCTGGCAGCAGACTAAAAATTCCTCTAATAATAATCTACTGTTAATTAAAGAGTGATTTATGAAAAGTACACTAAGCAGTTCCGTAAAAGACACACCGCTGGAATCCGGAGCTCTGCCCCTACGTTATACTGCTCTCAGATTATGTGGCAAACATCTGGTGACAGATTACCTTTAATGGAGTTTAACATTTTTAAAGGAAGCCAAATTTTTATACAGTGGAGAATGCATATTTTTAGTGGAGTCTATCAAAAGCTTCCTCTACATCTAAAGATAACAACAAGGAAGGCATTTTCTTTTTATCTATATGAGAAATTAAGTTAATGATCTTCCATGCATTATCTGATGCTTGTTTAATATTTATAAAGCCCACTTTATCACTATCAGTAAGTTTAGGTAGTATGTTTCATAGTCTTTGAGCTATGACTCTAGTGTAAATTGTAGAATCAGTGTTAAGAAGAGAGATTCATCAATAATTCAAAACTGATGTTAAAGGGAATCTGTCACCAAATTTTTGCCACCTAATCTGAGAGCAGCATAACGTAGGGCAGAGAACTTACTTCCAGCGGTGTGTCACTTATTGGGCTGCTTAGTATAGTTTTGATAAAGTCACTGATTAATCAGCAGTAGATTATCATTAGAGGACTATTTGGTGTGCTGCCAGGTAGCCCAGCATATTCATGAGCTCTGTATAATTCCTAGATCTGTTGCAGAGAAAACATTGATTTTATCAAAATGACAGCAAACAGCTCAGTAAGTGACACATAACTGGAATCAGGGTCTCTGTCTCTACATTATGCTGCTCTCAGATAGGGGAACAAAACCTGGTGACAGAGTCCCTATAAGGCACTACCTTGTTTCGGTATGACTGTGACAGTAGCTTTAAGCATTTCACTAAGAATAGTTCCTTCTTTTGTAATATGATTTGCTAATTTTGCCAAAAAAGGTATAATTGCTCATATATTTAGTGATATTCATTTTATAGCCTGTCCGGCCCAGATGCTTTACCCTTTTTGACTTAGTAATGACCAATCTTACCTCCACAACACTGGTTTATTTAGTGTTTCTAATGGTTCCTCTGATAGAAAAGCAGTTTCATATTTGAAAGAAAATTGCAAAAAAAATAAATTGAGTGCGATTTAGTGTATTTAAATCTGCTTCTAGGTTATATAGATTAGTGTAATAATTGGTAAACACCTCTATTATATCTTTGGGGTGTGTAATGCTACTGTCACTGTTTTAATTAGGTTAATTCTTGTTTTCTGTCTCATAAGTTTTGATATTTTATTGTTGGAGTATAATGATTGGCTTTAGTTAATTGCAGTAATTTATCATATCCATCAATTAATAAGGCTTTTATATCTATTACTAATTTTAAAATGTCAAGGTGTATTTGTTTTGAATTTGACTGATTTTTTATTAGTAGCTTTCAGATGTGTCTTCTATGTCTTTTCTAGTTTGTTTTTTATGAGTTACTAGCTGTAGTACCCGGTGTTGCCCAGTATAGTAACTGTCTCTCTATTTCTATTCCTCTCTGTCTCTCTCTCTAGCTCCCTGTCTGTCCCTTTCCCTGTCTGTCTCTGTGTGTCTTTCTGTCTCTCCTTCTTTTTGTCTCTTTGTCTGCCTGGTTGACTGCCGCTTTCCCTGTCTGTCTCTTTCCCTGTCTGGCTGTCTCTGTCTGGCTGCCTCTTTCCCTAACTGTCTGTCTCTTTCCCTGTCTGCCTCTTTCCCTGTCTGTCTGTCTCTTTCCTTCTATCCATCTCTCCACCAATATAATATTACCTCACACATAAGTTACTTCTACTAAGAATGTCCTTCATTGCCTATAGAAACGAAACAGAGATTCTATTAATGACCTGTAGCTCCCAGCTCCATTTACTTTAATGTAACCCGTTTTTTTGGTGAATAACTGAAAAGCTCAGGGTTAAATTTTCCCCTCAAAACATAGTCTATGGTATTCCCTGAGTCACATGAGGTGTCTGTACAAAATTTTCTTTCTGTCTGTCTGTATCTGTGTGTCTGTCTCTGTCTGTCTGTCTGTCTCATTCCTTGTCTGTCTCTGTCTGTCTGTCTATCTGTGTATTTGTTTCTTTCTCTGTTTCTCTTTATCTGTCTCTCTCTATCTGTTTATCTGTCTGTCTGTCTCTCTATCTGTCTGTCTGTCTCTTTCCCTTTCTATCTCTGTCTGTCTGTGTATTTGTCTGTCTGTCTCTATCCGTGTATGTCTGTCTTTGTCTATCTCTATCCGTGTCTGTCTATCTCTCTGTCTGTCTGTCTCTATATCAGTCTCTCTGCCTGTCCCTCTCTATCTCTCTGTGTATCTGTCACTATCTCACTGTGTATCTGTCTCTCTGTGTCTGTCTCTGTGTATCTATCTGTCTCTTTTCCGTCTGTCTGTCTATTTCTCTGTCTCACTCTGTCTGTCTCTATCTGTCTCTCTCTGTCTTTCTCTGTCTGTCTCTTTCCCTGTCTGCCTCTGTCTTTCTGTCTCTTTTCATGTCTTTCTGTCTCTTTCCCTGTCTG
The DNA here is from genome assembly GCF_048569485.1 of Anomaloglossus baeobatrachus. Lineage (NCBI taxonomy): Eukaryota > Metazoa > Chordata > Amphibia > Anura > Aromobatidae > Anomaloglossus > Anomaloglossus baeobatrachus. The sequence goes on from NC_134354.1 coordinate 458,665,886, forward strand.
TCTCTTTCCCTGTCTGCCTTTATCTTTCCGTGTCTGTCTGTCTCTGTCTGTCTCTTTCCCTGTCTGTTTATTTCCCTGTCTGTCGGTCTCTTTCCCTGTCTGTCTCTGTCTGTATATTTCCCTGTCTGATTTTTTTAACTGTCTATCTCTCTCCCTGTCTGTCTCTCTCTTTTACACTGTCTGTCTCTTTCTTTTCCTGTCTGTCTATTTCCCTGTCTGTCTGCCTCTTTCCCTGTCTTTCTCTGTCCCTGTCTGTCTCTTTTCCTGTCTGTTTGTCTCTTTCCCTGTCTGTCTGTCTCTTTCCCTCTATGGTTCTTTCCCTGTCTGTATCTTTCCCTGTCTGTACCTTTCCCTGTCTGTCTCTTTCCCTGTCTGCCTCTTTCCATGCCTGTCTCTTTCCCTCTCTCTCTCTGTCTGTCTCTTTCCCTGTCTGCCTTTGTCTGTCTCTCTCTCTGTCTCTTTCCCTGTCTCTCTGTCTGTCTCTTTCTCTGTCTGTCTGTGTCTGTCTCCTTCCCTGTCTGTGTTTCTCTTCCCCTGTTTGCCTGCTCTGTCTATTTGTCTTTGACTATGTCTGTCTGTGTCTGTCTGCCTCTATCTCTGTCTCTTTACCTGTCTGTCTCTATCTCTGTCTCTCTATCTGTCTCTCCACTGACATGATAATGCCTCACACATAAGCTTCTTACACTAAGAATGCCCTTTGTTCCTATAGCAACCAATCACAGCTCCTATCAATGATCTGTAGCTCCCAGCTCCATTAACTTTAATGGAGGCAGGTTTTTTGGAAAGTATCTGTAAAGCCCGGGGTTAAATTTTCCCGTAAAAACATTTCCCTTAGTCACATGAGGCGTCTGTGCAAAATGTCATGATTGTAAATGCGACGATGCGGATTCCTTTAGCGGACATACACACATACATACACTCAGCTTTATATATTAGATGATTATTTGTTTTAGGATACCCCTTATCACTACTTTTTGGGCTTTCTATAAAGTGGGAATTAAAGTCTCTTAGTTATTAATTTCTTAATGTATAGTTTAATTATGTCTTGTGTTTATTATCCTTGTATATTGAATATTTTAGTAGGAAGGAATTACATCTCCAAACTTTGCTGTGGTTGAAGCCTAATTTGATTGCTACTAAGAATATCAAAGGGTCGTGGGCTTTTCAAGTCTTGTTACCTATTTGAACTTTTTTAAATTTTGTTTGGGCATAGATGTTGGAAATTATAAGATCTGAGAATGTTTTGTGGGCATCTGAGTAAAATGTACATTTTTCTGAGGAAGAATTTAAGCATCTAAAAATATTGTAAAGGTTTTCTCTTTCACCAACCAATCGCTTAGTGTGTTATCTTGTCCAGAGGAGCCTGTTGTATCTAAGGGGTGCTTTACACGTTGCAACATCGCTACCGATATATCGTCGGGGTCACGTCATTAGTGACGCACATCCGGCGCCGGTGGCGACATCGCAACGTGTAAATCCTAGGTGCGACAATGAACGAGCACAGAAGCGTACAATATCGCTGATCTGTGTATCGTCGTTCATTTCCATAATGTTGGTTCGACCGCAGGTACAATGTTGTTTGTCGTTCCTGCAGCTCCACACATCGTTGTGTGTAAACCCGCAGGAGCGACAATCATCTCCTTACCCGCGTCCCGACGGCAATGCGGAAGGGAGAAGGTGGGCAGGATGTTATGTCCCGGTCATCTCCGCCCCTCCACTTCTATTGGCCGGCCGATTAGTGACATCGCAGTGACGCCGAACGCACCTCCTCCTTGAAGGAGGGATTGTTCAGCAGTCACAGCGACGTCGCCGAGCAGGTATGTGCGTGTGAAGCTGCCATAGCGATAATGTTCGCTACGGCAGCAATCACCACATATCGCATGTGCGACGGGGGCAGGTGCTATCGCGCTGGACATCGCTAGCAATTGCTAGCGATGTCACAACGTGTAAAGCTCGACTTAATCTCTGTTAAAATATTCCAACCAAATTAAGTTACCTCTCTGAATTCTTTTATTTTTGATTAAAGTTTGTCCAAGAATTTAATTTGCCCTTTGGGGCATATGTATTTACAATTGTGTATACTTGCTCCTCTATTTTGCAACTTAGAAAAATTAACTCTCCCATTCTCATCAATTATATCTATTGGTTTAAAAGTAATTGTGTCTCTTACGGCGGGGATCACCCCAGCTTCTTTTTTAACAGATGAGGATTAGTATATGTGAGGAAATATTTATAGGTAAATATGGGGAAAAAAAATTAATATAGTTTGAACTCTTGAAATCCAATTATGTCTGCTTTTAGATTAATTGTTTCTTTGCAAGCAAGGAATCTCTTCTAAGTTTTTTTTTAACCCTTTTACATTTAAGGAAACAAAGTTAACACTCATCGTTGTTGTTAACTATGTTGACAATAAACATTAAGTTTTAAAATATCCTTTGTCATTTTTCACAAGGTTTACTGTTTTAACTGCTAATAGTTCAGAATTATACTATAACATTGGAAAATAAATAATAACATAATTCCAGTCATTTAGATGATTACATATGTAATCCTTTGCTAAAGTCCAAGTTTGGGTTACGAGTTTCTACTTTCAGAGACAAGTTCAGGCTTTTTTGTGAGCTCTTCGACCAAGCCCTGTAATAGCAGATTCAAATTACTCTTCAAATGTAACAGTAAAATATGTAATGTAGAAGTGTAGTCTTTTGTTGACTGTCATTTTGCTGTCCCCAAAAAGTTGAAGTTCTATGATTATAAATGCAATGTCGAAAGTTCAATTGTTCCTTCTCTGGCAGCATGATGGAAAGAAGTAGATTTTTTCTTTTCTCTTCTGGTTGACAATAAATTTGAGGAATTTGTGTCCTTCTGCATCACAAAAAGGTGTTGGCTTACTTTTGGAAAATACTATACGTTTTGCAGGGAAACCCCACTTGTAGCCTATATTTTGGTGATATAGTTCTTTGATAATCTCTTTGAAAAATTATCCCTTTTGTAATGTCTTTTTTGAGAGATCAGCATAGATATTTATATTATTGTAGGGTGCTGGAAGGCATTTGCTTTTTTCATAAAGTCCATGAATTGATACTTTACGTGATAAAAATGCATTGTGATGATCATGTCTCCCAGGAAGGCTTTTTTATGCATAGAGCCTTGTCTATAATCAGGCCATTTTTTTTGCTTCTGGTAAGGTTTTGGAAAGTATTTCTTGGCTATAGGTTCGTCAGTTGTTTTTGAGACTTTTTCAGGGAGGCCCCTGAGTTTAAAATTATTTTGGTGGTTCCTGACCCGCAGATGAATTACTTTTGTTTTGATTTATTTGATCTCCTCCTTTAAAAGTTTTAGAATGTTTTTGCGCACTTTTATTTGGAACATCTCCAGTGCTTTGATCTTATCTTCTGACTGTACTAATCTTAGGGTGATGTCTTCAATAGAGAGTTGTAGTGCATCAAAACTTTTATTAATATTAGCTTCCATTGACCTGTTTCTAATTAACATTAATTCTCTGAAGTACATCACAAACCTGGAGAGATCATTAATTAAGGGAATCCCTCTAAAGGATAAGTCTTGTCTTTGAGGTGGAACCTGTTCAGATCAATAAGAACCTATTAAATCTGGGTCTGCGTTTATCTTGGAACAAGCAGAATTGTCATTTTTTTTCCATTTGATACAGAAGAGAATAATATAGTTTTTTTCAGATCATGATATTTATTATCAAGATTTTTTATTTTGAGCTTAATATATGTGACTCTTCAGATTTTGTGTTATATTGAGCCTGATGAAGAGACCTGAGTAGTCTTGAAAGCTTGCTATTATTACCATCTTTTCAGTTAGCCATTAAAAGGTATCAAAAACTGAGGACTTCAGTTCTTTTAAACAAATTTTTTATTTTGAGCTTGTAATTTCATTTATGAACATTTGAACCAATGTCTGCAGATCTACCTTCTTTCTTTGATCTACTATTGCCCTTTTGTATAGGAGTAACTGGCTGTGTTGTTGCAGGTAGTCACAGTTCCTGCAGTGAAATAGCATGTCATCTGATCTATCTTCTCATAACAAATGAAATCTGTTGCTGGATATTGTTTACAAAGCTATCCTGGAACCTTCCGTTTTATCCTTGTGTTCCAGTGATTGAAATGTATCTTTTCTTACCGGAGCTGATGGTAGAGATTAATTTGATTTTCAAGTTCCTGCAGATTCTGGCAATGATCTCACCAAATCTTCCTTACTGTCGTCTGTGGTGTTTCTTCTTTGAGAACTATTTTTTGTTTCCTGGGTGGAATTTTTGGATTCATGTAAATTTGACATGGATGTAGATTTACGTTTCAGCATGGGGAGTCTGATTCCTAATGAGTTTTTGCCATGTTCCAAGTCCATTATTGGGGAGAATGTTGTAGTGCTGACACCTTTTGATATTTTCTTTTTCTCTAGAGATGAGCAAACGTTTCAAAGTTCGGTTCACCGAAACTTATTAAACAAACGCTAAGTTCACTGAATAGTTTGCCAAACCGAACTCCGTACCTTTTTGAACCCCATTAAATTGAAATGGTAAAGCAGAAAAGCAGAGAAGACACCTTTAGGGGTTCTCGAAAAGCTTCCAAAACAGCAAAACTATGTTTTACAGGTCAGCACCACTGTTTTGCCATAACCATTAGCTTCCTAGACTATTGACATAAAATATAGAGGTGGATGAGAAACAGGTGTAGGGCTGGTGCTCCCATAGCCCTGCCAGTACAGACAAAACACAACTTGTACACCCATTTTGGAGTCTTGATATTTAAAAACATTTCAGGCAGACACCAGGACAATGTCATTAATTGCCCTCACCCCCATTTCCTCATAGTGTGTATGTATAGCAGGGAGGTATGGTCCATGCAACATAGAGGATATGCCTGGCATTTCCATTTTAAAAAGTGAGCATACAGTAACCATGCCTTCTGCAGCAGTGCATCCAGGCAGGAATAGTGCCCTAGAAATTTCTGTAAATGCAGGTTAAACAATGCAATGCACATGTGATGCTGCCCAGGTATAGTGCCGCCACCAGGTTTACACATTTATTGCATACTTCCTTCCCTGACTCCAAGTTCAGTGGAGACAGCCATTGATCAAACTGGGCTTCGATAGAGGGCTTGGATAGTGGTCCATAACTCTGCATTCTCCAATGCATATTAATTTACACACTGCTTGATTGCAATGACTTACACACAGAGAGGTATGAATTACAGTATTATATATATGAAGACATCCAAAACAGAAGTCAAAATGGCGTTTGAACTTTGTACCGCACCCATTGTCTGTACACAGACATCATAAGACTTTCGTGATCCATGCTAAGTTAGCTTAACCTCATAACGACGGCCGTACGACTTAAAGCGGCGGCAAAACAGGGTACTTATTCTGTTCCGCCGCTTTAAAGCGGCGGCCCGAAAAAACCCTGTAGCGCCCCCCAGCGACCGAAAATCTCGGGGGTTTCAGCTACCGGGGGTAGCTGAGACCCCCCAGATTATGAATCGGGGTGTTTTTTTTGGACCCCGTTAATGTGATCGCCGGTATACACTGTATACCGACGAACACATGAAAAAAAAAGAAATGGCCGGTAAAACTGATTTCTTTTTCATCTGACATGATCAAACATGTCAGATGAGAAAGAAATCTAACCCCCTAGTGCCCCCAAAGCCCCCGGTACCGGAGAGTCCCCCCACCCCCACCCCTACCCCCACCGGACATCCAAAATGGCGCCGAAGCGCACAGAAAACTGCAGCCGCCGCCGGCTCTGCAGTCATTTCCCTCCGATCTGAAATGATCAAACATTTCAGATCGGAGGGAAATGTGCTCCCCCTGACCCCTCCTCCGGTCCACCGGAGCCCTCTGGTCACCGGAGCCCCCTCCGGTTCTCCAGAGCCACCACCCCCCTCCCCCCTCCGGAGCGTGGAAGATGGCGGCGCACAGCGCGCGGCCGCCTTCATTCTACTCTTTCTGCCGCATGTGACACGTCACATGCGGCAGAAAGGTGTCCCCAGGTCCCACTAGGTCACCCCCCGTCACCCCCCCCCCCCCAAGCCCCCGGTTATACGTTACCGGTCTGCCGCTCCGGGCCCGCGATCGCCGCCTCCTTCTTCAATGCTGGCGGCGCATGCGCAGACAGCGGCTGTCAGCTGGATCCCTGGAAGCAGGGATCCTGCTGACGTCGCTGATGCACAGGCTCCACTGTGGACCGGGGGAGGGTGAGTGCAGTGATCTGCAGCCACACTCCTCACATGGAGAGGCTGCTGTTCCAGAAAATGGGGGGTACGTTCTGTGAGCGTGCCCCTCATATTCTGGAATGAGGTTACTGCAGGTCACTCTGCCCTAGGTTGGACCGGGGCAGTGTGAGTGCAGTATTCTCAGATTACTGCACCCACACTGCTCATGGAGAGCTTGCTCTTCCAGAAAATGGGGGATACGTTCCCTGAACGTGCCCCCCATATTCTAGAAGATCCAGAGTCGCCGAGGGACCTCCAAAATGGATTACAGCGACCGGAATTTCTTTATTTTCAATAAATTGGTAAAAGAGGAATGTTTCGGGGAGTGTTTTTTCAAATAAATTTTTTTTTTGTCTTTTTTTTTTCTATTACTGACTGGGTTAGTGATGTCGGGTATCTGTTCAGATGCCGTGACATCACTAACCCCAGGGCTTGATGCCAGGTGACATTACAGCTGGTATCAACCCCATATATTACCCCGTCTGCCACCGCACCAGGGCGCGGGATGAGCTGGGGCGAAGCGCCAGGATTGGCGCATCTAATGGATGCGCCACTTCTGGGGCGGCTGCGGCCTGCTATTTTTAGGCTGGGAAGAGTCCAATAACCATGGCTCTTCCCACCCTGAGAATACCAGACCCCAGCTGTCCGCTTCACCTTGGCTGGTGATCTAATTTGGGGGGGACCCCACGTTTTTGTTTTTTTTTTAAAAAAACGCCTGGGGAGCCCTCCAAATTGATCACCAGCCAAGGTGAAGCTGTCAGCTGTGGTTTGCAGGCTACAGCTGTCTGCTTTACCCTAGCTGGCTATCAAAAATAGGGGGGACCCCACGTCGTTTATTTTAATTATTAATTTTTTGGGGGGCTAAATACAAGGCTAGGCACCCTTTAGTGCCACATGAAAGGCACTAAAGGGCGCCAGCTTAGAATATGCAGGGGAATGGGACGTTATATTTGTTTGACATCTATCCATTCATCCATTGTAGCATTTTACGCTGTGTGCCCACAATCAGGGTTTGCAGCGTTTTGGGCGCAGAGTGTTTTCCCTGCGTCCATAGCGCTGCGTTGTGCAGTAGAAGCACAGTGGAAGGATGTTTAGAAATCCCATGCCCAATGTGCTTCTTTTCTCCGCAGCATAAACCGACCTGTGGCGCAGCTTCCCGAGCCTCAGCATGTCAATTTATGCTGCGGAGATGAGTGTTCTCTGCAGGTAGCATAGAGCTCCACAGCGGCCTGAACCCAAATCGTGGACTTGGGCAGCTGCGTTCTCCCGTGGACAACACTCACATTTCTGCAGGAGGCTGACACTGTGTACTAGACGCCGTGTCGCTGGATCATGGCCACATAGCCTAACAGTGAGACATTTGTTGCTACAGCAACATTTTTGTGAAGTACCTGTGGATTCAAAATGCTTACTATACTCCTGAATAAAATCCAGTTTCCAAAATGGGGTCACTTGTGGGGGTTTTCTGATGTATAGGTACCCAAGGGGCCCTGCTAATGTGACATGGTGTGCGCAATTTATTTCAACTTTTCCAGAATTCAAATGGTGCTCCCTCCATTCCAAGCCCTCCCATTTAACCAAACAGAGGTTTTTGGCCACATGTGGGGTATCCCTGTGCTCATAAGACATTGGATAACAACCTGTGGGGTCCACGGTTTGTTGTTGTCTCTTGAAAAAGTGAGAAATTTGATGCTAAAGCAACAGTTTTGTGAAAAAAATGAAAATTTTCAATATGGCAACCTAAGCTTATCAAATTCTGTGAAGTACTCGTGGATTCAAACTGCTCATTATACACCTAGATAAAAGCCTTGAGGTGTCTTGTTTCCAGAATGGAGTCACTTTTGGGGGACCGCCACTGTTTAGGCACCTCAGGGGCTCTCCAAATGCAACCTGGCGTCCGCTATTGATTCCAGCCAATTTTGCAGTCAAATGGCACTCCTTCCCTTCCGAGCCCTGCCATGCGCCCAAACAGTTGATTTCCACCACATATAAGGTATCACCAAACTCAGGAGAAATTGCACAATAAATGTTATGCTGAATTTTTTCCTTTTACTCTTGTAAAAAAAAAAGCTACCTGGTTGAAATAACAATTTTGTGGTAAAATTTTATTTTTTTTTTTCATGGCTCAACGTTATAAAATTCTGTGAAGCACCTGGGGGTTCAGGGCACTCACCAAACATCTAGATAAATTCCTTGAGGGGCCTAGTTTCCAAAATGGGGCCACTTGTGCGGGGTTTCTGCTGTTTAGGTACCTTAGGGGACCTCCAAATGCGACATGGTGCCCGCAATCTTTTTCAGCCAAATTTCCTTTCTAAAATTCAAATATTGCTCCTTTCGTTCCAAGCCCTCCCATTTGTCCAAACAAAGGTTTCAGACCACATGTGAGGTATCACCGCGCTCATAAAAAAGTGGTTAACAAACCTTGAGGTCAAATTTTTGGAATTACCTCTTGAAAAAGTGAGAAAATTGATGCTAAAGCAACATTTTTGAGAAAATTATTAAAATTTTCAATATGACAACGTAACGTTAACAAAATCTGTGAAGTACCTGTGGATCTAAAATGCTCACTATACCCCTAGATAGAAGCCTTGAGGGGTCTAGTTTCCAAAATGGTGTCACTTGTGAGGGATTTCTTCTGTTTAGGTACCTTAGCGGACCTGTAAATGCAACATGGTGCCCGCAATCTATTTCAGCCAAATTTGCTTTCCAAAATTCAAATATTGCTCCTTCTGTTCCGAGCCCTCCCATTTGTCCAAACAGAGGTTTCTGACCACATGTGGGGTATCAGCGCGCTCATAAGAAAGTGGGGAACAAGTTTTGAGGTCCATTTTGTTGTGTTATTTCTTCTAAAAGTGAATAAATTTGGGTTAGAGCAACATTTTTAGGTAAAATTTAATTTTTGCTTTTTTTCATTCCACATTGCTTTTGTTCATGTGAAGCACCTGAAGGGTTAATAAACTTCTTGAATGTGGTTTTGAGTACTTTGGGGGGTGCAGTTTTTAGAATGGTGTCACTTTTGGGTATTTTCTGTCATCTAGGCCTATTGAAGTCACTTCAAATGTGATGTGGTCCCTAAAAAACTGGTTTTGTAAATTTTGATGTAAAAATGAGAAATCGCTGATAAACTTTGAACCCCTCTAACTTCCTAACAAAAAAAAATTTTGTTTCCAAAATTGTGCTGATGTAAAGTAGACATGTGGGAAATGTTATTTATTAACTATTTTGTGTCACAGAAATCTCTGGTTTAACGGTATAAAAATTCAAAAGTTGAAAATTGCTAAATTTTCAAAATTTTTGCCAATATTCAATTTTTTTCATAAATAAACACAAAAAATATTGTCCTAAATTTGGTACTAACATGAAGTCCAATATGTGACGAAAAAACAATCTCAGAATCACCGGGATCCGTTGAAGCGTTCTAGAGTTATAACCTCATGAAGTGACACTGGTCAGAATTGCAAAATTTGGTCTGGTCATTAAGGTGAAAATTAGCTCCGTCACTAAAGGGTTAATATAAAATGATGAAATACATATGCATATATATATATATATATATATATATATATATATATATATATATATATATATATATATATATATATATATATATAAATTAAACAATGTATAAAACATGTAGCCGGCTCACCATAGAGGAGTTCCTCTTGTTGTAGGAATCGGTGTTCACCTTGTGCTCTGCAGGGATCCAGGCAAGGAGTATGCCAAAACAAATGGGAAGGTAAGAAATGGGATCCAGCAAAGGATGAATTTTCACCATATAATTAAAATATTCTTCTTTTTTATTAATCCATTTAAAATGTTGTTACAAACATGTGAGGAACTCCATACAAAAACTGTGCAATCCAGCAATGGACTACGTGTTTTCAGCGCAATGCGCCTTCTTCACGGTCCTACTTCCTCACATGTTTGTAACAAGATTTTAAATGGATTAATAAAAAAGAATATTTTAATTATATGGTGAAAATTCATCCTTTGCTGGATCCCATCTCTTACCTGCCCACATATACATATCGTATGTATCTCAGAATAAGCTCTTTTTGCTGCTTGACCAATAGAAGAAGTGTGTGTATTCTATCCAAATGGCTTCATATATTATCCTGTACTTCCTTAAAATAAAGTAGTCATCTTTTTACTTGGACCTGTGGTGCATCTCTGGTCTATGTAGGTATATCACATGTATGCCTGACATTTGACTCAAGATTTGAAATGCTGACGGTTTAAGAAGTGAATACCTGTCAGGAAGGCATTCCCCCAAATTCCCCCTTATCAAAGGGATTCTTTAAGATTCCTGAAGTTCACAGCTGCTGGGAGATCTGGAGGTGTTTGATAAGTTAATATATGGCATTACAATTTATTATGGGTTTTTTTAATCCTTTTTTCTGCTTTACATTCACTTTTTAAGTAATAAGATTATGTTAGCTGCTTTACAGTATGAACACCATTATTATTTAATCTCTTATGAGGGTTTCATCTGGTTACTGCTGTTTGCACTGCAGTATTTATAGTACACTTATTTAAATATTCACACCATATTATGTCACACATTTTTATTGAATGTGTAGTGGTCAAATTTGCTTATAGTTACATCATAGGAAAGAAAATTAAGAGGATATTTTTTCTTTTTTTTCCTATTCATAATTTAATTTATGTTGCTCATGTTGCATAATATCCTGTTTAGAGCATTCAGTCTTTTTGTTTTCATCCTTTCCCTTTTTATTATGTGCAATAGTGTATAATTTTTTTATGTCTGAATAAAGACTCTATTTTACCAAGCTGTTGTCATATTTTTGGGTATTATATTTGGCTGGTTTTTGACCACTCAGTTCATTTTTGTTTACTATTTTTGTCTGGCCCCTATATACAGTATGTAGGTTTGCAGCTGTGAACTCTAGTAAGAGTCCTGATGTCCCAACAGCTGGGAACTCTAGGAATCTTAAAGGCTCCCATACAGACTCCTTTAAGGTTTACGGGCCTCAAAGCTACCAGACTGTTGGACTGCTGTGCTGCCATGTCCCACAATCCAGAAGTCAGTTCATTGAGGGCAATGGGGAAGCCCCTGAATGTGAACTTCAGTGACCTAACTGCCGGACTACTGTTCTGCCATATCCCACAATCCAGAAGTCTGGCAGCAGGTTCACCAATCACAGTAATGACAGTAGAAAAGATGGCTACAGCATTACTGTGATTAGCATGCAAATTCCGCATGTTTAGTGGCTGAAAATCAGGCACAAAACATGGTGAAGTGACTCGAAACTCAGGAGGCAAATACCAAAATACTCGACGAATAATGAATATCCTGAATACCTAAATATTCATTTGAGTAACGAAAAGTGATCAAAAGGTGTCGGCAAAATCACCAAAAAAGGATATAGTGACAAAGATTGAATATGTGCACAACACATCATATATTATATTAAAAACAAATCATGCAATATTAAATGAAGACAGAGATATTCCCTAATAGCAGCAAAGCAGGAGAAAGTGACAGTGCAAATGGGACCATATAGTCCTATGAATGAATGGTGGGTAGAACTTGAATAAAGTGCATAACGGTATAACAAGTGCAAAATGATATTAATTATATAATAAATAATTATACTGGTAATATATTAATGATGTTAATAATATAATTAATAATTATATTATGCTATATGTAAAATATGCAAGTGGAAAAAAATGAATACCCAAGCAAATTAGTCCAATGTAAAATACAGCCCATGCACAGCCAGACAAGAGAATCCTAATGAGGATTAATGAAAATGCAAGTCAACTGCCTTGATGAATACTGTGTGCTGCTGACCCCGATGCACATTTCATCCGCTAGTAACTTCCTCAGGACTGATCAGCTCCCTCATGGACGGTGCTAATGTGACAGTACCCCCAAACCATTCAAGCAAAATTTTTACTGCAAGATGATGCTCCTTCTCTTCTGAGCTTTGCACTGTACCTCAAAAGTAGTTTTCAACCACATATAAGGAGGTATTAGCAAACTTAGTTAGAATTGTGTAATAATTATACTGTTTTCAACTTTTACCCTTTAGAAAATTTCCATTGAATTGAAAAAATATCAAAATTTTAATTTATTCATTTCAATGTTATACAATTCCCTGAATGGCCCGAGGATGAAGAATGCTCACCATACTCCTAAATATATTCCATGACAAGTGAATCTTTCAAAATGGGGTCACTTGTATGGTTTTCTGCTGTTTTGCTATGTCACGAGCTCTTCAAACGTAATAGGGTATCTGAAATCTATTGCAGCCAAATTGGTGCTCCAAAATTCAAGTAGCACTCTTTCCCCTCTGAACCCTGCTCTGCACCCAAAAAGTAGTTTTTGATCACATAAGGGGTATTGGTGTATGCAGGAGGAATTGCACAACAATTTCTGCAGTCCATTTTCTCGGTTCAATGTTATAAAACTTTGTGAAGCAGAAAATGTGTGCTCATCACACAGCTAAATAAATTCTTTGTGGGGTGTAGTTTCCAAAATGGGGTTGCTTGTGGGGGGTTTCTACTGTTTAGGCACATCAGTAGCTCAGTAAATGGTGACATGACATCCACTATCTATTTAAGCCCATTTTGGTTTTCAAAAGTCCATTCAGAACCTGGCTATTCTCCTAAAATGTAGATTTACACCAAATATGGACTATCGGTCTACTCATGAGAAATTGCACAACAAATATTATGGTCCACTTTCTCCGTTACCCTCATGAAAATACAAAATTTGAGGCTAAAGCAATATTTTTGAGTGAAAATGTAAGATTTTCATTTTTCCTTCCACATTGTTTTAATTCCTGTGAAACACCTGAAACATCTTCTTGAATGTAGTTTTGAGCTCTTTGAGGGGTGAAGTTTTGAAAACACTTCTATTTGGTATTTTCTATCAAATAGGCCTCTCAAAGTCACTTCAAACGTAATGTGGTCCCTAAAAGATTGGTTTTTGTAAATTTTGTGGGATAAATGAGAAATTGCTGGTAATTTAGAGTCTTCTAACTTTCTAACAAAAAAATTATGTACACATGTGGGAATAGTTATTTTTTAATAATTGCGTGTGACATATAACTCTTTAGTTTAAGGGCATCAAAATTTTTAAAATATTCAAAGATTTCTTAAAAATTTTGATATTTTCAAAATAAACAAAAAATTTCAACCTAAATTTGCCACTAACATGACGCAAAATATGTGATGAATAAAAAACATAGAATTACTGGAATCTGTTCAGGCATTCCAGAGTTATTACGACATATAGTTACATAATAACATAGGTTTAAAAAAGACCCAGGTCCATCTAGTTCAACCTTCCTCCACCAATTCTACATTTTGTCATTATGTCATTTATAACCGACAATGTTGTGTGTATCCAGACCTTTTCTAAAAGCTGTTATAGTGTCTGCGATTACTCCCTCTTTTGGTAGGGCATTCCACAGTCTGACTGCTGTAACTGTAAATAACCCTTTCCTATTTAGCTGCCAGAATCATTTTTCTTCCACTCGCAGTGAGTGCCCTCTGGTCCTTAGTACTGTCTTTGGAAGAAATAAGTCATGTGCCAGTCCTTTATATTGACCATACATGTATTTATACATATAAATGAGATCTCCTCTGAGACGTCTTTTGTCTAAGCTAAACATAAAGTGACACTGGTAAACTTTTTACAATGATTTGGCCTTGTCAGGAAGGTGAAAACAGGCTTCAGTGGTAAGGGGTTAAAAAGGATTTTGAGGTATAATGATTTTTTATACATGGTAAAGTTGCAGTAGAAATGCTCATTTTGTGAGCATTGTAAACATACCCTTGCTCTATTTTCTGAGAAAGTAAATTATTAAAGTTCATTGCATTAATATTTACCAAAATGTGATGTGTGGTATTTAATAAGCATGTGCAGCCACCAACTCTCTCCACAGGACTTTGTCTGGTAGTTAGCTTGGCCTGTCTAATTAGGCATTGGGTTACTTAGTTACTAATGAAGAACAAACCCATGGATATTTGGGTTTGCCGAATGCACACAGACTAAAAAAAAAGTCTTGTTCGGGAACTGAACTTGACCTGAACTTCACCCCAAATAAATCCCATACAAGTCAATGGGGACAAGAGGATATGTGCTGTAAAATGGTCGGAGTAGGGCTAGGGGGCTGCAAAAGGAATCTAAATGGATGTAAGAGCGGGACAGTTATTCATACTGTGTTTCCCAAAAAATAACACCGGTCAGGCTCTCCTGCAGCCTGCTTATTAAGATTTATGGATATTCACTTCTTCCCCCACCTACCCTGTGTGCCAGCATCTTTGATTGGTTGCAGACTGCTATACAAGTTCCCTGCTCTCTGTTTTAGCATCTGTGATTGGTTGTAGACAAGTTTGCTGTAGGGTAGTGTAAAAACAAAGAAATAATTTAAAAAATGTGCAACCCCCAGTGGTCTGCTTTACTGTGGCTGGTTACCAAAATAGCGGAGATCCCATAATACAGGTCTGTGACTAAAAATCTGTTTGATTATTTTCATCTAATTGCCATGTATTTTGGTGTGCTAAAAATGAAAAAATATTGAAAAAAATCCTGGACGTCAGGATTAATACCCTCTTTTTTTGATGCTCTGGTTCCAATGTGTTTTTAGGAGCTTGGGCATAGGAACTCTGACCTGTACCACAATACCGGAGTCCCCTGATGATTCCTACATGATGAAACGCGTCGGGACAAGGCTAGGAATGGTATACGGATATTAAGTGAGGGTTAGCTGTGGTCTGCCCTTGTTAGGGCAGAAGCTTGTGGGTGCCAGGTAAAGTGAGTTTCCCTAGGGACGTGTAGGGTCTGTAACGACATGAAAATTGGAGGACCCACAGAGAGGAAACCCTGATGCACCCCAAGCTACTTGACATGGGTGAGATTGTTTCAATTTATTCTCATCTATACCACACAATACTATACTGTCAGTCTCTCCCTTGAGGACCTGTATACAATATTCTTTATTTATATTGAGTTTCTTATGATTATTTTTTTGTACTCACTATATGGACCACTGTCCTTTTGAGTGAAGTAATCTACTCAATTATTATTTGTGTTTTTTGTGTTTTTTTGTTTAGTTTGTTATCTTTAGGCTCCTTGGTCACCATATTCCTAGTGTATGGTACCATCTGAGTTGTCAGTATACTAAGGAGCTTTTGGTTACTTGTTACCGAATAATGTTTTTAATATATTAGGATTAAAAGTTATATTTTAGCCTCTTGAATTGCTTTTTACACTATTATTGCTAAATGGCTTCCCTCTAATGAGGACTGGTGTTTTCTACTGAACTTGACCCCAAATAAATCCCATACAAGTCAATGGGGACAAGAGGATATGTGCTGTAAAATGGTCGGAGTAGGGCTAGGGGGCTGCAAATGGAATCTAAATGGATGTAAGAGCGGGACAGTTATTCATACTGTGTTTCCCAAAAAATAACACTGGTCAGACTCTCCTGCAGCCTGCTTATTAAGATTTATGGATATTCACTTCTTCCCCCACCTACCCTGTGTGCCAGCATCTTTGATTGGTTGCAGACTGCTATACAAGTTCCCTGCTCTCTGTTTTAGCATCTGTGATTGGTTGCAGACAAGTTTGCTGTAGGGTAGTGTAAAAACAAAGAAATAATTTAAAAAATGTGCAACCCCCAGTGGTCTGCTTTACTGTGGCTGGTTACCAAAATAGCGGAGATCCCATAACACAGGTCTGTGACTAAAAAGCTGTTTGATTATTTTCATCTAATTGCCATGTTTTTTTGTGTGCTGAAAATGAAAAAAATATTGAAAAAAATTCTGGACGTCAGGATTTGCCACATAATGCAAAATTCTCTTCAAATGTAGTAAATTTTTCATAATTTTTTTTTTTTAGTTTTTTGAAAGTCAAAATTACTATTAATTAATTCACATCAATGCATTGAAGATATATAATGCCAAAAAATATAACTTTCAAAGAAAATAACTTTCAGAGTGAGCTAATGAAACCAGCATCAACATGTTGCAAGCTGAATGAGCGGGCTCTGACATGCCCGGGCTTGTTTCAATTGTTTTATCTTTGTTCTCGCCTGTTCACACTTGTTAATCTCAGCTCGTGTTAGCTCTTCATATTCAACCGTGTTTCCCAAAATTAGCATTAGGACTCAGCGGAAGTGTATTAATTCGCCTGACAGTTTCTGTTACATTTGTGGTGAATATACAGTGTTGAAGCAACAGCTGAATATTACAGACTTTGTGAAAAAAGTATACTTCGCATATTTCGGACTAAAGCTTGGAGATGAAGATAAAACTTGGGCACCTCATAAAGTGTTAAATATGTGTTAAGTGTTAAAACTTAAATATAAAGACCACGGTTGGCAAGTGTGCGGGGATTTGAAAGTCTTGTGCATGCTGCTTGGGCAACAAGCTGGGTATACCAAATACCCTTGTTTTCTGTGTCTATGGGACAGTTGAGACCGACAAAATCACTGGACCAAGAAGAATTGGCAGTCAAGGGTGCTCACAGTCGGTGAAAAAAATGTCCTCCGAGAAACTTTGGTTCCTCCCCATAAAGTTCTCCTACCACCTCTCCACATCAAATTGGGATTGATGAAGTAATTCACAAAATCACTTTCCAAAAGATGGAAAATGCTTCAAATACTTGTTCACCAAGTTTCCAGGCCTCTCGGAGGCAAAATTGAAGGAAGGTGTGTTCGTTGGCCCAGACATTAGAAGGCTTATAGCTGATCAAGAATTTATCAATACCATGACGCATTCTCAAAAAGAAGGGTGGATTGCATTTAAAGAGGTCATAGAGAAACTTTTGGGCAATAACAAAGACCCTGACTACAAAAAAATTGTCGGACGAATGCTGAAAGCATTTCAAGCTTTAGGTTGCCTGATGAGTTTCAAAGTGCATTTCCTCCATTCTCACTTTGACAACTTTCCTGAAAATATGGGAGCTGTGAGTGAAGAGCAAGGTGAACGATGCCACCAGGACATTAAAGAGATGGCAAGAAGATACCAGGGAAGATGGAGCATTGCAATGATGGCAGACTACTGTTGGACGCTTCAGAGAGACATTACAGATGCTACTCACAAACGTAAATGTACCAAGAGAAGTCTCACAGGGAAGAAGATACGATTTTAGTGTGTTAAGTAGAGATGAGCGAACCGGCCGCGGTTCGGCTCGAGTTCGGTTCGCCGAACGGAGGTCTCGTTTGAGTTCGGTTCGGCGAACCGGTTTGGCGAACCACTCGAACCGCATAGGAAACAATGGCAGACAATCACATCACAAACACATAAAAACACCTAGAAAACACCCTCAAAGGTGTCCAAAAGGTGACAAACAACTCACAACACAACACAAACACATGGGAAAGTGACAAGGACATATACTCATGCGAAAACAAAAGAGCTGGACAAGGAAAAAGAGGAGGAGACACAGATATATGAGTATATGCAAGGAAACATCGATGCCATTACTGTGCAACTTGAGCCCTGCTCATTTTAGGCTTCCAATCTGGATAAATTGCCTGAGCTTGCCACGTACGTCTTGGGGATCTTGTCTTGTCCTGCAGCCAGCGTCTCTCGGAACCTGTCTTCAGTGCTGCTGGGGGTCTGCTGGCAGATAAGCACACGTGTCTGTCCACTGACAATGTGGACATGGCTCTCAGAGGACTTTTCTTCCCCTGGGTCAGCCAGGGGAGGCGAAAGGCACACGTATTTTTGAGAGTGCTTCATGCAAAGCATCTGTTTCATTTTGAAAAGGGGCATCAACTGATGCCAGTCAAGTGGGGTGTGTGTGGCCCAATTAGTGGCAACGAGGGAGACTGTGGTTGGAGTCCCCTCGCTGTGTTTCTAAAAGAACCAAGATGAACAAGTCATGGCTCTCAGAGGACTTTTCTTCCCCTTGGTCAGCCAGGGGACGCGGAAGGCACGCGTATTTTTGAGAGTGCTTCATGCAAAGAATCTTTTTCATTTTGAAAAGGGGGATCAACTGATGACAGTCAAGTGGGGTGTGTGTGGCCCAATTAGTGGAAATGAGGGAGACTGTGGTTGGAGTCCCCTCGCTGTGTTTCTAAAAGAACCAAGATAAACAAGTCATGGCTCTCAGAGGACTTTTCTTCCCCTTGGTCAGCCAGGGGACGGGAAAGGCACGCGTATTTTTGAGAGTGCTTCATGCAAAGAATCTTTTTCATTTTGAAAAGGGGGATCAACTGATGACAGTCAAGTGGGGTGTGTGTGGCCCAATTAGTGGAAATGAGGGAGACTGTGGTTGGAGTCCCCTCGCTGTGTTTCTAAAAGAACCAAGATAAACAAGTCATGGCTCTCAGAGGACTTTTCTTCCCCTGGGTCATCCAGGGGATGCGAAAGGCACGCGTATTTTTGAGAGTGCTTTATGCAAAGCATCTTTTTCATTTTGAAAAGGGGATCAACTGATGCCAGTCAAGTGGGGTGTGTGTGGCCCAATTAGTGGCAACGAGGGAGACTGTGGTTGGAGTCCTCTCGCTGTTTTTTACATGATTTGCGAAGTACATGACATGCCTAAGAGGTTTAGTTTCGGCATCTCAAACTTGTTAGCTACAGAAAGGCTGCCTTTACACCCTTTTGTCACCGAGGATTTTCGAGACCTTATGGCCATTGCAGTGCCCCAAGAGCCGATGGCCATTTGCCACTCCTTCTCCAAGAAAGGGGTGCCCGCGCTAACACAGCAGGTCGCACACAACATCACCGCTTCTTTGAGAAACTCTGTGTGTGACAGGGTGCATTTCACCACAGATACTTGGAACAGTAAGCATGGACAGGGGCGTTACATGTCACTGACTGGGCATTGGGTAACTATGGTGATAGATGGAAAAGTGTCTGCTGTACAAGTCTTTCTGTCCTCACGAGTTGTGTGTTTAAATCCTTCCTCTGTATGTACAAGTTCCTCCACTGCTTCTGCCTCATCAACCTCGTGTTGTTCCTGCACCTCAGCCCAAACCCTGTGTGGTCAGGCCACCCTTCCTTGTAACTGCACCCAAGGAATCCCACACACCTCCTTACTATGCTGGCAGCAGAGCTCAAGGCCATCAGGCGGTCAAATGTTTACTTTGAAATGTAGGGGAAATGTGAGACACCGCTGAGGAATTGTGGACGGTTAGCTCTGTAGAGTGAGACCGAGTTTCATCAATGGTTGTCTCCACTCAACCAGCAGCCAGGGAATTCCGGGTGCGACAATGATGCTAAACAGTCTGCGGCCCTTCTTCAGGGCAATGTGACACACGTGCCTTGTATGGCTCACGTGTTGAATCCGAATCTCCAGTAATTTTTAAAACACTATCCCGGACTACATGTCCTTCTGTCGAGGGCACGGTGTAATGCCTGCCTGGATTGACACACTCAGATGGGCTGTAAAGGATAGGCTAGAGGGAACCCACTCACCAAGCTGGACCCCTAGAACCCTGAAACCCTTTAATCCCTATACAGTGATGTTGAATGACACAGGGCCCAAGTTGATCAATACCTGTGGAAGGCTGCAGTTCCAGAGAATAGTAGTCATGCAGGGTCAAAACATTAATTGAGGAATAGGAACAGAATGGGAGGGACAGGACTTAATCAGAAAACAAGCAGAGGTGAAATGCAAATCGGCCAACGAGGTACCTAAATAGCAAGCAGGAAAAGTAGTCAGGTAACAAGCACACAAACTCATAAAACTAAACTGGGGGTAACAGTAACCAGAGGTTCATAGCTATGTCTGGCAGTGGTCTTCAGACAAGAGGGGCCTAAAAAAGGGTGTTGTGTCTTCCCATTGGTTGTAGCTGAATGATGGTACTTCATCTGTGAGATACCCACCACCTGCAATCCGCCTGTGGTTCTGCATCTGTCAAGGTAACGCATCCCAGTGGGTGAGCATAACCTGTGTCCACCTGCGCCGCTGGCGTCGACTCCTCTCCCATCATCAGCACTATGCACGAAAGGAACACGTTGTCACCTTGCACCAGGAGTACAAATTGACGTAGCGGACTACGGTGGTGACTTAACAGCTGTGTGCGGCAATGATGCAAACATGGCAGCGTGCCTTCTTCAGGCCCATGTGACACACGTGACTTGTATGGCTCACGTGTTTAATCTGATTCTCTAGCAATTTTTAAAACAACATCTCGGCCTACATGGCCTTGTACAGCGGGCACGCTCACAATGTGCTCACTTCCATCGTTCGCACCCAGTAGCTCAACAACTTTCATCACTCCTGAAGTCTTAAGGTCTGGCGGTTAAACGTCAGAAATGCGATGTTCCGACATGCAGGAATTTTAATCTGCACATGTGGCAGCGTCTGTGGCAACACCGCAGAGCCCAGCTGAAATACGTTATTATGACGTATACCCTGGGCTAACTTGATCCAGAGGTGGTGCAGATCACGCTGCTGGAGTGGTGTCAGATCAAGGACACATGCACCGTTCTACACAGTTTACAAATGTCGACGCAGATGTTTAACACTGGCGATGACATTCTCAGCGTGACAATTTTGGTCATCTACATGATGGAACACACTGTAAGTATTATTCGGAGTCAGGTGTTGGTTCAAGAGAAAGGGAGGAAGTACTGGAGGAGTCATATGCGGAAGGGATAACAAGATCTACAAGGTCCAGACGGTCAGCGGCACCTTGGCGGCAGTCATGGTACGGTGGGGGAGAGGGATTATCAAGGGAGCATAGTATCAGCAAAACAGTTGAGGAAGGTGCAGGAGCCCAGGAAGAAATGGAGGACGAACTGGCGATGGGCATGGAAGACTCAGCAGATTAGTGAGAACTTGCTCACATTTTGGTTGTGCGAGGTTGTGGGGAGAGGGCAGAGGAAGGAGGCACGATTCTCACCTCTCCACCACCAACACACCAAGGACTTTGTCCTCCTGGATGCTCAAGACACATGAGCGCCTTCTTGCTGCACTACCTGCAACATGACCCTCGGATTGTACGAATTACAAGTCATGCTGACTACTGGGTTGCCACACTGTTAGATCCCCGGTACAACACAAAATGTTGCGAAATAACTCCTGCCATAGAAAGGGACGCACGTATGCAGGAGTATCAGCAGAAGGTGGTACGTAATCTTACATCTGCTTTTCCACTAAACACCAGTGGTGCACAGAGTGAATCTCAACGCTTTTTCATCGATAGGAGGAAATGGTCTTACTTGTCCACATCTGAGGGACCGAGGGCTGGCTGCTGTGCTGAGACGGCGTTGAGTACGGTGTCTCTGCAGAGTTGCATTTTTGGTCATATACAAACTGAGTTGAAAAAGGACAGATGCTGGTGGAAAGGGGAACAGGTGTGTTGGAAAGGGTAAAAAAGTTTGTGTCCGTGGGTTTGGTGGTTAAGCAACATTAACATTTGCTGAAGAAACAACATCTGGTATGGTGGGACTGGCAGATTTGGATAAGGTGGTATACACTATGTTACCGCTATATCAAAAATATTAAGAAGAAAAGAAAGAGAAAGGTAGATATCCCAATCGCCATTCGGTGTCCACCGTGCTCACAGATGGAAAAGGAGAGGTTGGCAAATGGAAGGTTAGGTGGAGGATACAGAGCAGGTTGACTCTCAAACAAATAGTAGTCTGAACCGAGTTAGATGCAACTCGGATCTGGAGACTTGGAGCCCTGTTAGCGTGACAGGGTCCACACGACCACCCAGCCCCGGAACTCCCTGTTAACAACACAGGGGCCATTGGTTACGCAGTCCATGTGCGTAGACACACCTGTGGACAGCAGGTGCATCAGGAGCAGCAGGCCTGTTTATGCCACTGGGCTGCACTAGCAGGACTGGTAGGACAGGAGCTGTTCTTAAATGTTCTGCATTACCAACTTTGGTGGTGGCCTGCATCGATGACCTATCCCTGCCGACCTCTGGCCTAAAGCCGCAATGGCTTCAATACATGGAGGTGTGCTCTTTCGGAGCATAATAGAAGACTGGGCACCTTTTTCTTGGCTCCAGCCCCTTTTATAACCTGGGTCCGTCCCAAACCAGGGTGGACCACAATGCACCTCCTGGAGACAAAAGCAGAGTGACACATCATGAGTGGCATAACTAGCGTCCTATTTTGAACTGCCACTTGAATGATGACCTCATGGCTGTCACAACCAAAACACCTCAACAGTCATCGTCTGACCAACAACAATGAGGTGACAAGTCATAGGGGCGGCCCTCTGCAAGCCTGTTGGGAGTAGCCTGGCCAAATTGTCAGGACACCTGATTCCCTGTGGTCTATATGGGCTCCCCACATCAGGGGCAGGGCCAAAGAGTTCATTACCTGACCTAGCCTCTGATTCAGTAAGTGCCTGTCAATGCTCAGTAGCATGAAATACAGTTTCTGAAAAAAAGACTATCCGCTTCAGCATGCTGTCTAGGCACAACACAGGACTTAGACCCGGCACGGAGTGCAAGTACCTGTGCAAAGAGGCTTTTCTCAGTCAGTGTGAAGCCCCACAGGTGTTGTGTTGGTGCATTACCTTCAGGGACTCCACGTGGAGGAAGAGTCTGCTCACACTTAGGTTGCTTCTTTATATGTATTTTCGTGATGCCACTCTCAGTATTGCGGTCAGTGGGGACCGCCACTGCAGTGTAAGGGGACACCTGGGGCTGATGTTTGGTGCAGTTAGTTTTCGTGGCCTCCCGAGAGTGAGTCAAGCACCAGGGCCCTGTGTAAGTGTGTTGAGCCGCAGGTCGCAGAATGACTCAGGCACAGTCCAAACGAGCATGTGCTGTAGCCCAAAATTAAGACTTTGCCTCAGGAATGACACAGTCAGGCAGAGCATGCTCAGTTGGCGAAACACTGGAGTTAGGCTGCAGCTGGGGTAAATCGGCACACAGGAAGGAGCAACTGCGGAAACACTTCGTTCAATTGTGAGGGGAGTCATTTTGGAGTTTGGTGAGGAGTACCGTAACGCCAGTGAGCAGCATCCTGTGCCACAGACCAACATTCTTCCGGTGCTGTCTATACTGTTAACCATGATAGGAGCGTAAAGTCTGTATTTATGGCAACTGGACATCCCATTACCCGGGTACGGTAGGCTGTGCCCAGACAGTAATGCGTGCACGCAACACTTTGTTTTATTATGAAAACACATATCTGTTCTGGGTAGGACGACTAAATAGTCAATCACACTTGCTGCCTCTGAACTGTCAAATTGTGACGTACAGTTTAAATCATAGAGGGACAGCGACACATGTTTGCATTGAATGTTGCTTTTCAAGATTTACATGACTGTGTTGCAAAGCTGTGTGGTTTGCATTCACACTGTTATCATCTGCCTTATCTGTGAGGCTTCAGCTAACAAGGGTATTCAGGGTGGGTGATGTGTTTTGTCTATGTTTAGGTAGATAACTGGGAAGCTCTTGTGATGCGCCACTAGTAAGTTGTCTTCACACACACACACAAACACACACAAACACACAATTACTGCTGCTACGCAGAGGGCTTAGCAAGCAGTAGGCAACTGAATAGATTGTTCTATTATTTCAATTTAATGCATAGTTCTTATTGTTTGTTTTGGGAAAGTGAAAGAATCATTTATGAACCCAACTGCAAACAGTGCTTTTCATGTTGCGTGGTTTTGCTGCATACTGTGGATCCCACCAAATACAAGACTTAAAATGAAGCATAAGTCGCAATGGGAATTTCACTGTGCTACAATGCGGCCTAGCGGGGCTGTGCAACCACCGCCTGCCCCATCACGTGCATCTACGTGCTCTTCATCCTCTGTGACTGTGGGGACAGCAGTCACACATGCTTTTTCACACTGAACTTCCACCCTGTTACCCGTAAGCGGGAGTGTGATTGGAAGGTCGTCACTTGTTTTTTACGTGCAAACAGATGGTATTGTTGAGCTGTCAGACATCGAGAGAACCACCATTGGATGAAGGAAACATTATATCGACGCCTGCACATTCGTGAAAGATTGGCTGGACTACCTGCAGTTAATAATTGCATTCCAGAAATGGAAAGGAGTGTAGAATGCACATGTGTTGTACCTTGCTTGGCAGCAAAGGAACAATATCTTACTATTCCAGACAATCTTAGGATGGCAGAAAAAGTGTCAGCTCTTTGGGCAAATTAAATAGCGTGGCAAAAGTGGGCAGGTGGGTACAGTGGCCGTGTTCTGTGTGTACCAGGACAGTAAAGAAAGCCTCACTTTCTATCCCTCCTAATGATGAAATGCAGTAAGGAATTCCCTGAGTTTGCTATAAAAATAGCGTTGCAAAATGTGCATGAGGGTAGAATGCAGAGGTGCTAGAAATAGCTTGGCACCAGTGGGGCACAAATGGAGTACAACAGCCCCTTTTTGTATGCCACTAAATGGCAGCATTTTTTGCTATTATTATAGCTTATTAAAAACAGAGCAGGAGGGTGTCATGCAGAGGTGCTGGAAATAGCTTGGCACCAGTGGGGCACAAATGGATTACAACAGCAACTTTTAGAATGCCACTAAGTTTCCTCAGTGTTTGCTAGTATAATGGCTTAGTAACAATGAGTTTGAGTGTGCAATGCAGAGGTGCTGCACATAGATTTGCACCAGTGGGACACTAATGGAAGTCCAACAGCCACTTTTAGGATGCCACTAAGTTTACTCAGTGTCTGCTAGTATAATGGCTTAGTAACAATGAGTTTGAGTTTGCAATGCAGAGGTGCTGCACATTTGCACCAGTGGGACACTAAAGGAAGTCCAACAGCCACTTTTAGGATGCCACTAAGTTTACTCAGTGTTTGCTAGTATAATGGCTTAGTAACAATGAGCTTGAGTGTGCAAAGGGCAGGAGGGTACAGTGGCAGGGTTGTGGGTCTGGGTAGAGGAAAGGAAGCCTCACTTTCTATCCCTCCTAATGGGGAAATGCAGCGAGGAAATCCCTGACGCTGTCATCTTGTGTAGCTGTTAAAATCTGTTTTCACGGACCTGACTGTCACCTATGGCTCTGACCCTGCTGGTATTAGCCCTTACAAGGACTAATAGAAACTTCCATCCCTATTCTGTATAGCGCTGTGTGTAGAGCGTACACAGCAGTATCGGAGACAGGAGCTACGCCAGCGGTGACTGACACCCAGACGCCGAAGGCAGGTAATGGCATGCTGGAGGAAAATGTCCGTTTTTATAATGCAGGGACATGTGACATGGACATCCTATCACACATGCCGTTGCTTCTCTGGCAAAAAGTCCACTTAGCTGTGTGTGTGTCTGGGATTGGCTGCCATGCTGGCCCGCCCCACTACACGCGCGCGCTTAGAGAAGGAAGAAAAGGAAAAAAAAAAATGGCAATCGCCATTATCCAAACAGCAGTGATCTGAATGCGCTGTTCCCGCACATTATACGCTGAAATTTCATAATAGTGTGAGTCACAGAGTGACTTACACTATTAGAGCGGAAAGCCAGCTAGTAATTAGCTTGTCTTATTGCTGCTAGAACCGTTCTTGAACTTAACTAGAACTATCGAGCTTTAGCAAAAAGCTCGAGTTCTAGTTCGATCTAAAACAGCCCCCAAAATCACTCAAACCGCGAACTGGAGAACCACGAACCGCGAACCGCGCTCAACTCTAGTGTTAAGCCTGCTTTACCCGTTACAATTACACATGCAATCTCATATGCGATCACACATGCCCCCATCATATGTGCGGCACGTTCAATTTGTTGCCCGTGTCGCACAAACGATTAAATCCCGTCACACGTACTTACCTTCCATGCGATCTCGCTGTGGGCGGTGAACATCCTCTTCCTGTAGTGGGAGGGATGTTCAGCCTCACAGCGACGTCACACGGCAGCCGGCCAATAGAAGCGGAGGGGCGGAGATGAGCGGGACGTAAATATCCCGCCCACCTCCTTCCTTCCGCATTGCATGCGGGACGCAGGTAAGATGTGTTCATCGTTCCCGGGGTGTCACACACAGTGATGTGTGCTGCCTGGGGAACATTGAACAACCGGACATTCAATTTTTAGAATTTGAATGATGTGTATGTGATCAACGTGTTTTCGTACAATCGCAATCGCACATAGGTTTCACACGCTACAACAACACTAACGATGCCGGATGTGCGTCACTTATGACGTGACCCCGCCGACACATCGTTAGATTTATTGTAGCATGTAAAGCCCGCTTCAGTGAGCTCATTGAAGTTAAAAAAATGATTTTCATGAAACATTTGCAATAAAAAATTAATTTTATGAGTCTATTTTCATTTATTTTGAGGTATTGTCTTATTTATTATTATTATTATTATTATTATTATTATTATTTATTTATAGAGCACCATTGATTCCATGGTGCTGTACATGAGAGGGGGTTACATACAGAACACATATACAGGTTACAACTTTTATTTAGTTACAGCAGGGTATGTTTTCACAATTGTTTCCTTGGTTTCTCTTTGTCTCATGGCCAGTGTGAACATGGTCTCACAAGTTCCATGTATACCATCTCATACTCCGGCTCACTTTTTTGTTTTTATGTAGTTTTTTTGTATTCAGTACAAACAGGGAGTGGTCCCTTTCTCAGCGAGCTGGACATTTCATTCTGTGAATCCCCCTGACTGTGTGTGTCCTGTTGGGACCCGGTTGCTCTCAGCCCTTAGCCACATTGAGGCCTATTTTAGACCCATGGTAAGGCTTTAATATTAGAGAGTGTAGGTACTATCCCAACTGGGTACACCTTGACGTTTGGTGGAATAGCTTTATGCTTTTTTGATCAAAAACAGTGTGTACTAAGTACCCTATGTTTATATGCACTATGCTTTTATTTAGTTACAGCAGGGTATGTTTTCACAATTTTTTCCTTGGTTTCTCTTTGTCTCATGGCCAGTGTGAACATGGTCTCACAAGTTCCATGTATACCATCTCATACTCCGGCTCACTTTTTTGTTTTTATGTAGTTTTTTTGTATTCAGTACAAACAGGGAGTGGCCCCCTTCTCAGCGAGCTGGACATTTCATTCTGTGAATCCCTCTGACTGTGTGTGTCCTGTTGGGACCTGGTTGCTCTCAGCCCTTAGCCACATTGAGGCCTATTTTAGACCCATGGTAAGGTTTTAATATTAGAGAGTGTAGGTACTATCCCAACTGGGTACACCTTGGCGTTGGTGGAATGGCTTTATGCTTTTTTGATCAAAAACAGTGTTTACGAAGTACCCTATGTTTATATGCACTATGCTTTTATTTAGTTACAGCAGGGTATGTTTTCACAATTTTTTCCTTGGTTTCTCTAAGTTACAATAGACAGACTAGTACAGAGGGAAGAGGGTCCTGCCCTTGCGGGCTTACATTCTAAAGGGTTTTGGGGAGGAGACAGTAGGTGGGGTGTAGGTAGGCCGGCAGCTCTGCACAGTGGTGGGGCGGTGTCTCCGCAGGGTGGTGGGGCGGGGGCTCTGCAGGGTGGTGGGGCGGCAGCTCCGCAGGGTGGTGGGGCGGCAACTCCGCAGGGTGGTGGGGCGGCAGCTCCGCAGGGTGGTGGGGCGGCAGCTCCGCAGGGTGGTGGGGCGGCAGCTCCGCAGGGTGGTGGGGTGGCAGCTCCGCAGGGTGGTGGGGTGGCAGCTCCGCAGGGTGGTGGGATGGCAGCTCCGCAGGGTGGTGGGGCGGCAGCTCCGCAAGGTGGTGGGGCGGCAGCTCCGCAAGGTGGTGGGGCAGCAGCTCCGCAGGGTGGTGGGGCGGCAGCTCCGCACGGTGGTAGGGTCATTGAAGATTATAGGCAGTTCTGAACAGATGAGTTTTCAAGTCCCGTTTGAAGTTTGCAAGTGTGGTAGATTGTCTGACGTGTTGAGGCAGCGAGTTCCAGGAGACTGGGGCTGCTCGGGAGAAGTCTTGGAGTCGGTTGCGTGAGGAGTGAATGAGAGAGGAGGAGAAAAGGAGATCTTGGGAGGACCGGAGTGTAGCGAGAGATTAGTTCAGCGATATACGGAGGAGATAGATTATGGATGGCTTTGTAGGTCAGTGTTAGTAGTTTGAATTGGATACGATAGAAGATTGGGAGCCAATGGAGGGATTTGCAGAGAGTAGAAGCGGGGTGGTATTGAGGAGAGAGGTGGATCATTCGGGCAGCAGAGTTAAGGATGGACTGGAGAGGGGCGATCGTGTAAGCAGAGAGACCACAGAGGAGGATGTTGCAGTAGTCGAGGCGGGAGATTATGAGAGCATGCACTAGCATTTTTGTCGATTGGGAATTGAGGAAAGGGCGGATTCTGGAAACAATTTTGGGTTGAAGATGGCAGGAGGTGGTGAGGGATTGGATGTGTGGTATGAACGACAAGGCAGAGTCAAAGGTCACTCCGAGGCAGCGAACTTTGGGTACTGGCAAGAGCGTGATGTTATTTATTGTAATAGATAGATCAGGTGGAGAGTGTAGGTGAGATGGAGGAAAGATGATCAGTTCAGTTTGGCCACATTGAGCTTTAGGAAGCGAGAGGAAAAGAAGGAAGATATGGCCGATAGGCACTCTGGGATTCTGGACAGCAGAGAATTGACATCTGGGCCAGAGAGGTAGATCTGAGTGTCATCGGCATATAGGTGGTACTGGAAGCCATGGGACTTTATGAGTTGTCCCAGGCCAAATGTATAGATGGAAAACAGTAAGGGTCCCAGGACAGAGCCTTAAGGGACGCCAACAGAGAGATGGCGGGATGAAGAGGTTGTGTGGGAGTGGGAGACACTAAAAGTGTGGTTGGAGAGGTATGAAGAAATCCAAGAGAGGGTGAGGTCTCTGACACCAAGGGAAGAGAGAATCTGTAGTAGCAGGGAGTGGTCGACAGTGTCAAAGGCTGAGGATAGGTCTAGAAGTAGGAGTATAGAGAAGTGGTTGTTAGCTTTGGCAGTAAGTAAGTCATTTGTGATTTTAGCCAGGGCAGTTTCGGTAGAATGATGAGGACGGAAGCCGGACTGTAGGTTGTCAAAGAGAGAGTTAGAGGAGAGGTGAGAGGAAAGTTCAGCATGGACATGCTGCTCCAGGAGTTTTGAGGTAAGTGGGAGTAGTGATATGGGGCGGTAGCTGGCTTATTTAACATAGATACTTAAATTGTCAGAAAACGTGATGTCCTATGACAAAACGGAGGTCATTTTCGGATTCAGCGCACTCAAAAACATGAAGATTACATGGAATAACCAGAACAGCTCGTGAACATTTTTTTTTGCAGACCTGTGTAATTAACAAAATGATGTGGGGTGCCCTCAGTTTTGATAACTAGTCACAGTAAAGCTGAAAGTTGGGGGATGTTATTATGAGGGTGGGAAGAGCCATGGTTATTGGCCCCAAAGAGCCTAAAAATACTAGCCCGCAGCTGCACCAGAAATGGCACATCCGTAAGATGCACCAATTCTGGCACTGTAACAGGCCCCAGACCACTGGGGGCTGCAGCCTTTTCCCATACTGGTTATAAAACATATTTTATTTTTTTACAGTGGTGTGACGGCCAATCACAGTCATGCGAATACCTGATACATGGTTGTGATGAGCCAGAAGTGCTCACATCGGAAAAGCTTGCTGACTGGATGGTCTGGCACCTTTCAGCAAGCTTTATTCAGATTATAAAAACCAAACAGAAACCCGACACACAAATAAATGCCATATGATATAAATACCTAGTAAATCCATGCTTAATGTAGTCAAGAAATTAAGTTGAAGCATTTAATTATGTTCCCTTTTAAGACATTATTTTGAACTTTTAAAGACAAGGACACTTTGCATCTTCTTATGAAGCACATAATTCTGTTAAGCTGCCACTAAATCATATTGTTCTGAAGGAAACTTACATGCAGAGTCAGACAGCTTTTTATTGTTGATGCTCTTTGAAATACAAAATTCAGGTGTCTGCAGATTAGAATTTTATGTACTGAATAAAGTTCTTAAACGTGGAAAATTTTACAAATAGCACACAGTGAATAAAACACATCTCAGATTTTACAACCCTGTCTTGTGTTTTCACAGATTTAGCTATTTTTTTGTGTGTTTTCCTGGTGTATATGTGTGAATGCATGTGTGTGTGTATATGTGCATGTGTGTGTATATGTGCATGTGTGTGTGTATATGTGCATGTGTGTGTGTATATGTGCATGTGCATGTAAATAGGTGCCAGTATGCAACAAGGCAATTAGAGATGAGCAAACCTCTTCAATGAAGGTTCGCCAATTTCAAATTCGGTATGAGCCTTAGGCCCCCTTCACACGTCCGTGATACACGTGCGTGTTTGGTCCGTTTCCGTATATACCGGAGACACGGCCAAACGTGCACCAATGTTAATCTATGATTGTGGTCACACGTCCGTTATTTCATTATGTCCGTGTGTGCGTGTCCGTGATCCGTATGTGTTTGCGTTTGGCACGGATGCATGTCCGTTATCTGCACGGAGCACGCACACGTGGACACAATGAAAGTCTATGGGTATGTGCACACACGTTAGTAAACACGTATGCATCTACCTATAGTCCGTGTCCGTTTGGTGTTTTTATTTCTAGTGATGTCGGCTATTCTTTCTATTTCTGTGTATGTCCGTCAATCTCCCTGAGTCCGTCGGTCAGTCTCTCTGTCGGTCTCTCTGTCTGTCTGTCCCTCTCTCACAGTCTGTCGGTCAGTTTCCCCCCCTCTCTCATACTTACCGTTCCCCGATCTCCGGCGCAGCGCTGCACGGCATTCACACTGCTGCGGCGGCTTTTACTATTTTGAAAAAGCCGGCCGCCCATTAAACAATCTCCTATTCCCTGCTTTCCCCGCCCACCGGCGCCTATGATTGGTTACCGCTGCGGGTAACCTCACTGACAGCTCAGCTGATCGCACGGCTGTCTTCATTAGCTGCGTGGAGGTGACCGGAGCGGCGGTGTCTGCTGCAGCTCCGGTCACCTCCATGCAGCAGCGCTGGATGCGACGCTGGAGCATCCTGGATGACGCCGGACATGGAGGGCTTTTTCGGGGCTGATTAAAGTGGTGAACCAGGGAATGTGTGTGTGTTTTTATTTCTAATAAAGGATTTTTTCTGGTGTGTGTGTGTTTATTTACTGTAACTTACAGATTAATCATGGAGGGTGTCTCATAGACGCCTGACATGATTAATCTAGGACTTATTGGCAGCTATGGGCTGCCAATAACTCCTTATTACCCCGATTTGCCAAAGCACCAGGGTAAATCGGGAAGAGCCGGGTACAGCCCCAGAACTGTCGCATATAATGTATGCGGCAATTCTGGGCGGCTGCTGACTGATATTGTTAGGGTGGGGGGCTCCCCATAACGTGGAGCTCCCCATCCTGAGAATACCAGCCTTCAGCCGTATGGCTTTATCTGGCTGGTATTAAAATTGGGGGGGACCGCACGCCATTTTTTTTTAATTATTTATTTATTTATTTTACTGCACAGTATAGACACGCCCACCGGCTGCTGTGATTGGGTGCAGTGTGACACCTGTCACTCAGTGTGGGGGCGTGTCTCACTGTAACCAATCATAGGCGCCGGTGGGCGGGGAAAGCAGGGAATAGGAGATTGTTTAATGAGCGGCCGGCTTTTTCAAAATAGTAAAAGCCGCCGCAGCAGTGTGAATGCCGTGCAGGGCCGCGCCGGGGATCGAGGAACGGTGAGTATGAGAGAGGGGGGGAAACTTCAGTTACTCGGGGGATTAGCGGTCACCGGTGAATCCTTCACAGGTGACCGCTAATCAGTACTCGGCACAGACAGAGCCGCGGTATGAGGATGAAGTCGGGTGAAGTTCACCCGAGTTCATTCTCATCGCGCAACTCTGTCTGCTATCAGCCGACGTTTATAAACGACATTGTGCATCACACACACGGACATTACACACGGACATTACACGTACACATACACGTTAATTCCACACGCACACACGGACGTTCTGCACACAAACACGGCTAGCATACGCAATTCACACAGGTGCCACACGGACCATAAAAACGGACACAAAAACGGGACACGGACCCGAAAAACGGCCCGTAACACACGTGCGTGTTTTTCACGGACGTGTGAAGGGGGCCTTAGCCTGTTTGTCTCGGGCTCGGTAACCCGAGCACTTTCCCCAAAAGTCGCTAATGTTGAGTATTGTTCGATAACTAATCGCATTTTCCAAAAATGTTTTTCTAATAACATGTGTGCTTTTGGATAGGATTGTGGTGCTGTATGATGAACGGGTTGATGTATTTAATGAGTGGAGGGGTTGTGGACTCGGGAGAAGCCAGAGGTGCGCAACACCTTTATTTTTTTTCTAAATTTTATTTGTGAATGTTACTGCAACTAATCATGGCACCGCAAACATCCACAGGGTTCTGATACATGGGCTTGTGTCATTGTTTGACAAATTTCTAGGTATTGCTACCTATTACTCCCTGCTCCAAGTTAACCAGTGAAGCAAATTTCCAGGTATTGTTAAATAGGACTTGGTTGCTAAATAAGTCTTGGTACTTTTCAATGCCTGCTCCAAATTACACAGTAAACCACATTTTGAAGTATTGTTAGTTAGTAATGTCTGCTGTAAATTTGCTAGTGAACTAGCTAAATAGATGTTGGCACTTTTCAGTGCCTGCTCCCAATTACGCAGTCAACCAAATTTCTAGGTATTGCAACTTATTACTGTCTGCTCCTAATTAGCGAGTGAACCACATTTCTAGATATTGTTAGTTAGTAGAGTCTGCTGTAAATTTGCTAATGAACTAGATAAATAGGTCTTGGCACTTTTCAGTGCCTGCTCCAAATTATGCAGTGAACCCAATTTCTAGGCATTACTACTTATTACTCCCTGCTCCAAATTAGCCAGTGAACCACATTTCTAGGTATTGTTAGTAGTGCCTACTGGAAATTTACTAGTGAACTGGCTAATAGGTCTTGGTACTTTTCAGTGATTGCTCCAAATTCTGCAGTGAACAACATGTTTAGGTATTGGTACTTTTTAGTGCCTTCACAATATTGTCATCTCAGGCAAGAAATAAAGAATTTATATTTTGTGTCAGGTGTCTGACAGGTGTGGGCGTAGGGTTGTAAAATATCTGTTTCAAAAGGGAAGGGTACATCAACCATCAGTAGTACATCACAGTACCATTGTGGTGGAAGGGTGAATACGCAGAGTGTTTGAGGCGTATGTGTGGGATGTTTTAATGTTAGTCAAAGCTCTACATTACTGGACAGCCTACTCCACTAGATTTCTTTGGCAGCCACACATCACTTCAATTTCAAAATGAGGGTGATAAGCAAAATATGCTGGAGTGGATGGCAAGCGTTGTATCAAATGTCCTCTCCTTTTCTTCCTGCAGCTCAACATCACACAGAGTTCATTCCTCAGAGGTGCCACCCAATTACACTTGTTTCCCCTGAATCACAAATCTCCAACAAGCAAACTGACTGTGGGGAACCACACATGGGCGAGTCTGCAGAACTGTTCACACATTCTATATCATGGACATCAGAGGTCTGTTCCAAAGATTCCTCAACACAAGAGGAGTAAAGCATCTGCACCGATGCCCAAAATCTTTGTCAGTTGGATCCTGACCTGATGAAGTAGGGTCCGAGCAGGATTCCGACCCTCGCCAATCTATGTTAACCACTGGGAGTGGAGGTGATGATGATGAAACTCAAATACCTGACACGCACACATACTGTTCTATGCTGTCAGGTCAGAAAGAGGAGGAGTGGGATAAAATAGAGCCTGACAATGAAGCTGTAGCTCCCACTTGGTGTGAATTCAGAGGTGCGCAGCGGAGTACCTCAGCAGATGAGGAAGAGGAGGAGGAAGAAGTGGAGGTTACGTTCATGATTCCCACACAAACATGTAGTGATGCAACTATGAGAAGCACTGCATCCTCAGCCACAAATCTGGCTGTGGCCAGCAGCGGTCACGGGTCTGCAGTTCGCAGGAAGGGTTGCCTAGTCTAGGCCTTTTTTTAGACCACAAAGGATGATTCAACTTTTGTTATCTGCTAATATAAACAATGACTCAGTAGAGGCAAAAATTCAAATAAGTTGACTACTACATGCATAAACCAGCACATGCGCTACCTACATGCATTATTGTGGGAATCGTACTGTGTTAAATTGAGGACTACCGGGCCTTCCCAACCCCCTGTTGACAAGGCAACCA
The DNA here is from genome assembly GCF_048569485.1 of Anomaloglossus baeobatrachus. Classification (NCBI taxonomy): domain Eukaryota; kingdom Metazoa; phylum Chordata; class Amphibia; order Anura; family Aromobatidae; genus Anomaloglossus; species Anomaloglossus baeobatrachus. Next base: position 458,700,183 of record NC_134354.1, read on the forward strand.
TAGCTCCCTGCTGTCCAAGGACACTATGGTGAATTGGGGAGGAGGGCAATTGATACCACTGTCCTGCTTTCTGCCTGAAATGTTTATAAATCTCAATACTCCAAGATTGGTTTCCAAGTTGTGTCTTGTCTGTACTAGCAGGGGCATGGGAGCACCAACCCTACACCTGTCTCTTATTCATTTCAATATTTCTTATGTCAATAGTCTATGGAGCTAATTTCTATGCTAAAACAATGAGGCTGCACTTTAAAACCTATTTTTGCTGTTTTGGAAGCTTTCTGACCCCCATAAAGGTTTTTTCTCTGCCTAAGGTTTGGCCTCCCATTGAATCCAATAGGGTTCAAAAAAGTTCAGCAAACGTAGCGTTTCTTCATTAAGGCTCGGCAAACTGAACTGTGAAAGGTTTGCTCACCTCTTAACGCAATGAAGGCAACTCAGTGGTAAATTATTTGTTTTTCAGCAAAAGGGAGTTAGATAGAAACATTCAAGACAAGTCAAATCAATTTACAGATGGCAATATGAAGGGTAAAAATTGACTGATCTATTGCATACAACTACTAAAGATTCTCGTTAACAGATTTTACTAGCGTTGACCCAATCTCAGTTTTTCTGTCAGGGGAGCATCAGAGTCACCCTACTTCCCGTCACAGTACATGCTCATGCAGGAATCCTGAAGTTTTATAGAAGTGTATCTATCTTAAAGGCACACTAGGCTTCCACAGTTGTGTTGCAATTAAGTGTATCAACAGTCTAACTTTGGTAATTATTTATATTTTATTAGCACCTTACGTCAAGGTGGCAAGTAACTTGGCTCACTAAGACACTGCACAGGAGCAATTGTTAATTTCCTAGTCTCCAGTCTTCAATACTGAAACTTCGGTATTTGACCGTGAAGGCTGTTTCTGTTCTTAATACGGTGCTCGCTCGGAGTTATCTCTTCAGTCCTTGACTGCCAAGTTTTGCCCTCCTCAAAAGACAGTATTTGATCTTTAGGTTCCTCTGGAGATGTATTTGGTATTCAGTCTTCGGGTTCCTCTGGAGATGGTAGGACTTAGGTCTTCTTCAATCTTAGTTTGCACCTAGGTACTTTCACAACAGTTTATATAGGCCTGCGCGCCTGCATACATATCCGCTCCCCTGCTAGTCGTGGCACCAACTCTGCCTTTTTGCTGCTGGCTCAGCTTTTAATATTTTGTAATTGCACCACAGTTGTCACCTCAACCTTCATTCCATGTAAACTCTTCCTTTGAGGAAACACATTCCTTACACTTCACTTCACAGTTCCTGTCAGTTCTGTCCCACCAGCAGATGATGGTATTTTATTACAAGTGCTGTGGGACATTTGATACTAGCATCTTCTGCTAGCCAACCCGTTACATATGTATGAATATATATGTGCGTGTATGTGTGTGTGTGCATCTATATGTGTCTGTTTGTATGTGTGAGCTTGTGTGTTTAACAAACTATGGTAGACAAGGTAAAAAATATAATGATTTATCTTAAAGCGGTACATTGATACTTTTTTTTTTACAAATAATGTCAAACTGAGTTGCAAATGGCTGTCATTTAAAATTCATAATAGTTTCAAAAAGTTTCTAATAATTAAAATTGCCAATCGGACTATATTTAATCAATATTGTTTTGTTTCTATCTCTTATGTTTTTTTTCTACTCTACACTTTTGTTTTACTTTTCTTCTTTTTATTTACATTATTTTTGTTTGTGTAAACTTTACCCCGTCTTTTCTGATATGGCACCCATAGATGAGTTGGAGTCATATGGAGATATAATTTTTGTTGCAGTTGTGTGAGAAAAAAATGAAGACATTCACCAGCTGATTTGTATCTAGGCATTGTGGCTTCCTGCAAATGGCAAATGTTGAAGCATTTTATGGCGACCAAGAGTCATGGGACACTATAAAGTGTCCATACCTAAGTTTCCAAACGCCATACTAAAATGTTTGCAGGGTATAGATAGAGACTTTTAATATTACAAATTCTTAGTATTAACTATTCAGGTACAGCTGCAGTCTAGAAGAATACATTTGCAAGCAGGTGTCATTTATTAGTTACAAATGTATGCTACAAAATATGTGCAATGCAGCCACAGTCTTAAAAATTATTTAATTGCAGATTCTAAGAAGTGACAAACGGCTTCAGATGAACATATTATTGATGTTGTATGAATCTTAGTTTGTTTGAAAAGGACAGCTCCCTGATTAAGTTCTATGAACGATGATTCAACATTTACTTTTGGCTGGATTCCCACATGAACTTATTAAAATGTCTAAACAAAAAAGATGTTTGCAATGTGTTTCAGTTACATGTTACTGTCACACTACAAGATGGAGGGGAGAGAAGGGTGTAGACCCACTGATCCCAGAATGAGGCTTACCCTGAGAGGAGAGGGACTAAGTGCCTACCAAGTCTTCACCAAAGCCTCTGATGGTGAGGTTGGACTTAGCTGATGATAGGCACCAGGTACCACTCCAGGGCAACTCCCAGTTGATGCACTCTATCAAGATGTTGGTAGGAAAAAGACATGATGGGAAGACAGGATTAACTGCCATTAGGGAAAAATAAGGAAGGACAACCCATGACACTTTCTCTGAGCAACCCCTGAGCTCCTTCACATCCCTAAATGGAATCTTTCATATTCACGTTCCTATCCCTGCCTTTGCCCGAGCACAAACCTGTTTAGTGTGCAGGGCAGGCACTCTAGCTCCATTCTAGGATGAAGACACAAAGGGGAAAAGACATAAAATAGTAAAATAAACAGCAATCATACAATGCAGACCAAACTTCAGGCAGCAGTAAAGGGAAAGCATTAGTGAGGTAAGCCAAAAAGGGAATAAAAGATGGGAAGACACAAAACAAAACCTCCAAGCAGCATTCTGCAGATATGGCTCTTTAAATGAATTCTTTGTCCACAGCTCACACATCCATACCAGACCAAGATATAGTAAGCTATCACTGGCAACTGTAACAGCTGAGAGGTGGATAGTTATAGCAGAGGGAAGTGGAAAATAAGAACAGCTGAGGTAACCCAGGACAGAAAGCCTAAGGAGACCAAAATACTTGCTTAACCCTTGCAGCAGCTGACCAAGGAACATTTGTACAGATATCTGGAAAGCAAAGCAGATACAACCAGTGCAAGTGTGCGTGTAGCCACATTCTGCAATCTTCTGACATTTGAAATAGAGGAGATCAATCTCTGTGGTGGTACCCCCATGACAATTTCAAAATGTAAAACGCTGTATGTACTAATTCATACTGATCAACGAGGTTATTCCATTCTCAGTGCAGTTGTGATCAAATTTATGTACACTGGTACCTCCAATATGGCTAGCTGGAACACATAGTGATTCTATGTGGAATAGATGTCACTGTTTCCATGTCAAACTAAGGCTAGTTTCACACATCTGATTTTCGCCGGATTCTACGCACGCCAGTACAGTGTATACAGTACAGTGGCAGCGCTATAACTTCCGGGTCACATGCTCCGGTCACATGACAGCATGTTACTGGAGCTTGTCGCGCTGCCACTGTACTTTATACAGTGTACTGGCATGCGCCGTAACCGTCAAAAAGCCGGATGTGTGAAACTAGCCTAAAGGGGGCTTTACACGCAACGTTATCTCTAACGATATGTCGTCTAGGTCACTGAATTTGTGACGCACATCCGTCGTTAGCGACGCCTTTCCGTGTGACACCTATGAGCGAGTGTTAACGATCAAAAATACTCAGCTAATCATTGATCAAGGACATGTCATTCATTTTCAAAAGATCATTGCTGGTGCTGGACGCAGGTTGTTCGTTGTTCCTGAGGCAGCACACATCGCTACGTGTGACACCCTGGAAACGGCGAACAGCAGCGTTCCTGAGTCTTCTGGCAACGAGGTGGGCGTGTCGTTAATGCCGCTGGTCTCCGGCCCTCCGCTTCTATTGGCGGGCCGCTGTGTGACGTCGCTGTGACGGCGCACGAACCTCCCCCTTAAAAAAGAGGTTGTTGGCCACACACAGCGATGTCGCTAGGAAGGTAAGTGTTATGCGTCATAGCGATATTGTGCGCCATGGGCAGCGATTTGCCCATGACGCACAAACGACGGGGGTGGGTACTTTCACGAGCGACATCGCTAGCGATGTCGCTGCTTTTAAAGCAGCCTTAAGAGTTTTCCAAAGTGACTCATTTTTGATATGCTGTAGTACCTGTAGTAACAACACTGAAATGTTGCATTTTGCTTACAACAAACAAACAAACAGATAAATAAGAATGAAGTAGCTATGATACTAAAAAATTAATTAGTTTGAACTTGAGACATTTTTAAATTGTGTCTGTGATACTCCAGATATACAGAGGAATTAAGAGACTCTTCATTTCAAAAATGGTTGCATTAGGCAGACCTCTTGGGTCAGTTTGTTGCCTCTGTTTGGGTACTTATATTTATACATGTGTAATTACAGGTCATCGAAAGATGAGCACTTGGAAAGGGCTATAGACGCTAAAACTCTCGGATAAGGAGCCATCTGTTTAATAGCTAAATAGCTAACCATTTTATTCTGGTTCTCCTAGTATGCTTGTCTTCTGTATGTCCAAGTAACTGTAAGTGAAAAACTGAAGGACTGTACATAATTGCCTCAATACTACGGTAGAATCAAAACAATATATACAGTATCTGTAAAATGACAGCTCAACAGTGAACATTTTGCAGAAAATATTTAAAAAACTATTTTCTAGATAACATAATGTTGCAAAATCCATTGACTAATATTAATTTAGATATCAAATCAAACCTTTTCAGTGTGTTATATCCTAGTGCTGTGTTATCAGGGTCAAGGAACTTTTGTTATATCTATTTTAATAAAAAATAAGTATTTTTTATTATAGTCGCTATGTGTTTTATACAGTATGCGTGCGTCATAACGATGATAAAACTATGTTATGCTAGTTACTCACTTGTCATTCATCTCGATTACAGACGACTATTACCTTCACATGATCTGAAGTGCTCAGATGACATCATCCACCCAAATTATTTAATTACAGCTCATGTGGGAAAATTCAGATTATTACTGTTACTGCCTTTTCACCACCCCTCCACTTTAAATCCACCTTTGCTATTCAGTCCATTATGGTTCAGCACTGAATGTTCAGGTCTTCTGCTCCAGTCAACTGGGTTCAATTACTGCTATATGAAGCCGCTTAGTTGTACAGAGCGGCTTAGCCGTTATATACAACTAGGCTGTTCAAAATGCGTCTCTATTCGATTTCTCATTGTTGAGTCAATTCTACTACATCTCTATACTACCTCTGCTGCCTTGAGTTTATATTACAAACTCACCTCTGCTAAACTAGTTTCTTTTCTCCAAGTCAGCTTTGCTACATTGCTATTCCAGCTCTGCAGCCATTCTTCCAGTTCAGCTTCACAAGTTGCTGTTGTTCCATCTCTATCATTTCTGCTACAACCAAAGAAAGTAAAATCATGCAATGCATTAAAAGAGGCAGAAATATGCAAGACAAGAACATACTGTAGTTTTTCCTCAACAGAAGTCAATAGTCAGGCCACACACAAAATATATGAAGGATATAGCTGAACTGGAGTGGGTAGAGAAAAGAGAAACCAAGGTTAATAAGAGAATAGATGACCTGTAGAGATGAGTTGGCCCATAGAAGTTTGAGTTTGAGGTTCTGCCAGACATTAGTTAAAACTTGACCAAACTTGACCCCAGATGCCGAACCTCATGTAAGTCAATGAGGACCTGAAGTTTACTGCTGAAAAATGGTTTAAAAATGATCATAGTAATACATAATGGGTTGCAAAAGAAGCAATAAGGGGGGCTATTGCCCTGCAAACATGTGGATAAGGAATAAAAAAAAAATGATGTTGGCTCCTGCCTTTTTTTGAGAACCAGCGCAGGTAAAACAGACAACGACAACCTTCAGCTGTCTGCTTCACCTTGGATGGTTATCAAAAATAGAGGGGACCCTACACCATTTTCTTAAAATATTTATTAAAATAAATTTAAAAAATGGTGTGGGGTCCTCTCTTTTTTTTTCATAACCATGCAAGGTAAAGTAGACAGCTGGGGGCTGGTATTATCAGGCTGAGAAGGCCTATGGTTATTGGGCCCTCACCAGCCGAAAAATAGCAGTATGCAGTAGAGATGAGCGAACCGGTCCCGGTTCGGCTTGAGTTCGGTTCGCCGAACGGAGGTCTCGTTCGAGTTCGGTTCGTCGAACGTTCGACGAACTGAACTCAAACCGCATAGGAAACAATGGCAGGCAATCACAAACACATAAAAACACCTAGAAAACACCCTCAAAGGTGTCCAAAAGGTGACAAACAACTCACAACACAACACAAACACATGGGAAAGTGACAAGGATATATACGCATGCGAAAACAAAAGAGCTGGACAAGGAAAAAGAGGAGGAGACACAGATATAGGCATGGAACGCCCTTCTAAAATCATGTAAAACACCACAAGGTGACTCCAAGTGGAGTCTCCCTTTTTTCCAAAAATTGGGCCCCACACACACCCACCCCTTCAGTGGCAGCAGTTGTGCCCCAGTTGTACACTTCACAGCTAGATTTGCATCAAGCACATTCAAAAATACGCCATACTTAAACGTCCCCAGGATGACACCGGGGTAGGTAGCAAAGTCTTTCCTGATCCCAGCTCTGTTCATCTTGGCACCTTTTTAAAAACAATGTAAGCAAGGGTTACTCCAAGCGGAGTCTCCCTTTTTTCCAAAAATTGGGCCACACACACACACCCACCACTTCAGTGGCAGCACTTGTGCCCTAGTTGTACACTTCACAGCTAGATTTGCATCAAGCACATTCAAAAATACGCCATACTTAACCGTTCCCAGGAGGACACCGGGGTAGGTAGCTAAGTCTTTCCTGATTGCAGCTCTGTTCATCTTGGCTCCTTTTTAAAAACAATGTAAGCAAGGGTTACTCCAAGCGGAGTCTCCCTTTTTTCCAAAAATTGGGCCACACACACACCCACCACTTCAGTGGCAGCACTTGTGCCCTAGTTGTACACTTCACAGCTAGATTTGCATCAAGCACATTCAAAAATATGCCATTCTTAACCGTCCCCAGGATGACACCGGGGTAGGTAGCAAAGTCTTTCCTGATCCCAGCTCTGCTCATCTTAGATCATTTTTAAAAACAATGTAAGCAAGAGTTACTCCAAGCGGAGTATCCCTTTTTTCCAAAAATTGGGCCACACAAACACTAACCCCTTCAGTGACAGCATTTGTGCCCTAGTTGCAAACAGGATGTTTTGATTTGCATCAAGCACATTCCAAATCCACAAGCATTTACTCTCCCCAGGATGACACAGGGGTAGTAAATTCCTTGTGGATCCATGACTTGTTCATTTTGATGAACGTTAGTCTGTCCACATTGTCACTGGACAGACGCGTGCGCTTATCTGTCAGAACACACCCAGCAGCACTAAAGACACGTTCAGAGACAACGCTGGCAGCTGGACACGACAAAATCTCCAAGGCGTAACTGGAGAGCTCTGGCCATTTTTCAAGATTTGAAGCCCAAAATGAGCAAGGCTCCATTTGCAAAGTAATGGCATCGATGTTCATTTGGAGATACTCCTGTATCATCCTCTCCAGCCATTGACTATGTGTCAGACTTGTTGTCTCTGGTGGCCTTGCAAAGGAGGGTCTAAAAAAATTATGAAAAGATTCAATAAAATTGCTGTTACCAGCACCAGATACGGTGCTACTGGTATGGGTAGACTGTTGGAGATGACGAAACCGTCCCATGTTTGTCAAGTTACAACTGGGAGATTCACTCCCTACACCTGCACGGTTGTTTGGTGGAAAAGCTGAGCTAAGATCGAGTAACAGCTTCTGCTGATACTCCTGCATACGTGCGTCCCTTTCTATGGCTGGAATTATGTCACAAAATTTGGACTTGTACCGGGGATCTGATAGTGTGGCAAGCCAGTAGTCATCATTACTTCTAATTTTGACAATACGAGGGTCATGTTGGAGGTAGTGCAGCAAGAAGGCGCTCATGTGTCTTGCGCAGCCATGCGGACCAAGTCCACGCTGTGTTTGTGGCATAGAGGTGCTAACCGTTCTTTCTTCCTCTGACATCTCCCCCAACCTCTTTCAACTGAAATTTGACCAAGGTCTCCCTCATCCGCTGAGTCTTCCATGTCCACGGACAGTTCGTCCTCCATTTCTTCATGTTCTCCTGCACCTTCCTCAACATTTCGCCTGCTACCATGCGCCCTTTTTGATCCCTGTCCCCCATGGTTCCATGCCTGCCACATTGGTGATGATGAACGTCTGGACCTTGGTGATGTTGTTGTGTCTTGCGCATATGAATCCTCCTGTAGTTCCTCCCCTTCCTGTTGTCCCACCCCCTGACTCCGAATAGTGTTTAGCGTGTGCTCCAGCATGTAAATGACTGGAATTGGCATGCTGATAATGGCATTGTCAGCGCTAAACATATTCGTTGCCATGTCGAAACTGTGCAGAAGGGTGCATAGGTCCTTGATCTGAGACCACTCCATCAGGGTGATCTGCCCCACCTCTGCATCTCGTTGGCCCAGGCTATACGTCATGACGTATTGCACCAGGGCTCGGCGGTGCTGCCACAGTCGCTGTAACATGTGGAGAGTCAAATTCCAGCGTGTCGCCACATCGTATTTCAGGCGATGAACCGGCAGGCCGAAAGACTTCTGGAGCAATGCAAGTCGCTAAGCTGCGGCGGTTGAACGGCGGAAGTGAACAGACAGTTTTCGTGCCCTGGTCAGAAGGCCATCTAGGCCGGAATAGTGTGTTAAAAATTGCTGGACAACAAGGTTCAACACGTGAGCCATACAAGGCACGTGTGTCACCTTGCCCAGGCGAAGGGCCGCACCCAGGTTTGCAGCATTGTCGCACACGGCCTTACCAGGCTGCAGGTTGAGTGGAGACAACCATTTAATAAACTCAGTCTCCAAAGCTGCCCACAACTCAGTCGCTGTGTGACTCTTATTTCCAAGACATGTCAAGCTAAAGACCGCCTGATGCCGTTGCGCTCTGCAGCCAGCATAGTAATGAGGGGTGCGTGATTCCTTCTGCGCAGTGAGAACGCTGGTGGCCTGATCAGGCAGGCTTGGGGCGGAGGTGGAGGACCCAGATGAGGTGGAGGAGGCAGAAGCAGTGGCGGAACTTGGACAGACAGAGGATTGACACACAAGTCATGGGGACGGCAAGACTTGTGCAGCAGACCCTTCACCATCTATCACCATAGTTACCCAGTGCCCAGTCAGCGACATGTAACGTCCCTGTCCATGCTTACTGGTCCAAGTATCGGTGGTGAAATGCACTCGTTCACACACAGAGTTTCTCAAGGAAGTGGTGATGTTGTGTGCGACATGCTGGTGTAGCGCGGGCACACCTTTCTTAGAGACGTAGTGGCGACTGGGCATCTGGTACTGGGGCACAGCTACAGACATAAGGTCTCTAAAATCCTGTGTGTCCACCAGGCGGAAAGGCAGCATTTCGGTAGCCAAGAGCTTACAGAGGGATAAAGTCAACCTCTTGGCTTTGTCATGGGTCGCAGGAAATGGCCTTTTATTTGTCCACATCTGAGGGACAGAGATCTGGCTGCTGTGTGTAGATGGTGTTGAGTAGGGTGTCCCTGGAAAAATGCAGGTTTGTGAGGAAAGTGCAGGCGTAGACATGATGTTGCCTTCATCCAACGTTGGTGCTATCGATGTCTGAGAGAGCTGTACACACGCACTTGTTTCCCCTTCCAAACCAACTGATGACCTACCAAGCAAACCGCCTGTTGCGGTTACAGTTGTGGAAGTTATGCGTGGAAAACCAGGTGTGACAGCTGTCCCCACAGTCTTAGAAGATGAAGAGCGCGCGGATGCACTGGAAGGGGCAGGCGGTGGATGGTTCGCTCCACTAGGCCGCATTGCAGCACGGTGAGCTTCCCACTGGGACATATGATATTTATTCATGTGACGATTCATGGAAGAAGTTGTCAAACTGCTGAGGTTTTGCCCTCTACTAACAGAATCACGACAAATTTTACAGATCACATATTACACAATACACAATACAATACAGAAGTCGAACAGCCACGTTTAGGATGCCACTAAGTTTCCTCAGTGTTTGCTACTATAATGGCTTAGTAACAATGAGCTTGTGTGTGCAATGCAGGCAGACGTGCTGCAAATATCTTTGCACTAGGGGGACAATACAGACATCCAACAGCCACGTTTAGGATGCCACTAAGTTTCCTCAGTGTTTGCTACTATAATGGCTTTGTAACAATGAGTTTGAGTGTGCAATGCAGGCAGACGTGCTGCAAATCTCTTTGCACTAGTGGGACAATACAGAAGTCCAACAGCCACGTTTAGGATGCCACTAAGTTTCCTCAGTGTTTGCTACTATAATGGCTTAGTAACAATGAGCTTGAGTGTGCAATGCAGGCAGACGTGCTGCAAATATCTTTGCACTAGTGGGACAATACTGAAGTCCAACAGCCACGTTTAGGATGCCACTAAGTTTCCTCAGTGTTTGCTACTATAATGGCTTAGTAACAATGAGCTTGAGTGTGCAAAGGGCAGGAGGGTACAGTGGCAGGGTTGTGGGTCTGGGTAGAGGAAAGGAAGCCTGCCTTTCTATCCCTCCTAATGGGGAAATGCAGCGAGGAAATCCCTGACCTTAGCTACACAGACGCTGTCATCTTGTGTAGCTGTTGAAATCTGTTTTCACGGCCCTGACTGTCACCTATGGCTCTGACCCTGCCGGTATTAGCCCTTAAAAGGACTAATAGAAACTTCTATCCCTATTCTGTATAGCGCTGTGTATAGAGCGTACACAGCAGTATCAGAGACAGGAGCTACGCCAGCGGTGTCTGACACCCAGACGCAGAAGAGATAATGGCGTCCAGACGGGCAGATACTCGTTTTTATAATGCAGGGACATGTGACATGGACATCCTATCACACATGCCGTTGCTTCTCTGGCAAAAAGTCCACTTAGCTGTGTGTGTGTCTGGGATTGGCTGACATGCTGGCCCGCCCCACTACACGCGCGCGCTTAGGGAAGGAAGACAAGGAAAAAAAAAAAAATGGCGATCGCCATTATCCAAACAGCAGTGATCTGAATGCGCTGTTCCCGCACACTGTACACTGAAATTTCATAATAGTGTGAGTCACAGAGTGACTTACACTATTACAGCGGAAAGCCAGCTAGTAATTAGCTTGTCTTTTTGCTGCTAGAACTGTTCTCGAACGTATCTAGAACTATCGAGCTTTAGCAAAAAGCTCGAGTTCTAGTTCGATCTAGAACAGGCCCCAAAACCACTCGAGCCTCGAACTGGAGAACCTCGAACCGCGCTCAACTCTAGTATGCAGGCACCCCAGAAGTAGCGCATCCATTTGATGCACCAATTCTGGTGCTTTACCCTGCTTGCCTTGGTGTAGTATATATATATATATATATATATATATATATATATATGTATATATATATATATATATATATATATGTTTTCTGTCACATCTTTAAAACTTCATTCTAACAAATTAATCTCATGGCTCCGATCTATTGTTTCACCCATATATCACAATTATGAACACGGTTTCATGGGTTCTAGCCCCATGGTTCATACCCGTTTTGTCGTTTCACTTTCCAAACCCTTTTAGACTTACATATTAGATGGAACATTTCTATGGTGCAAGAAGTCAAACCACACAACTCATATCCATTTACTCTCTTAACATTTGTTTTATACTGTATCTCTGCTTGTTTTTTTTTCTTTTTACTTTTCAATATTTAAAACTGTTTGATTTTCTCCTTGTACTTTCTTCTTTTAGATGTTCTTTGTTTTTATCTATGGACTCATGACATAAGTCTTTTGATAGTAAACATTTTCTGTATTTGTTGTGTATGTAGAGACGCATCAGGTGACTGAACGTTCCCTGCGAGCTCTTTTTTGAAATAAGTGTTCTATATACATTATATACAGTGTATATATATATATATATATATATGTATATATATATATATATATATATATAAATATATATATATATAGATATATATATACACCTGACTGTTGATGTACAGTATGTGATTTTTCTTGAAGAGGGAGCTGCAACACTGAAACGCGTTAGCATATAAAATAATTTCCTTTTAACTCCAGCCTTCAATTTATATATGGCAGCACAGTCTTTAACCCCTTTCTTTCTCCTTCATTGCAAGCCATCATTATGTTATTTATTAATCAGCTGAACACACAATTTAACTTGTACATATGATTTCATTTTAAAATGTTTCCATTCATAAATAGCTATACCTAAAAGACACATAAATTAAAATTTAATTTGAAAAGACAAAAATGGGTAAAGCTGTATGCATACAACCGATGTACAAGCTCTTGCTGTCTCTTTTGGTAATGTAGGACCGGGGCATGCTTTATGCATATTCTGGAGCATGCTGGGTGAATGATGCATTAGATGTTGTAGTAGTCTAAAAAAATAATGCAACTCTTTGACGGCACAAGCCACATGTGACAGTTCTCGGAAATCTCTTACTCCAAGTTTTATCACTTACAACTTATTACTAAATCTGTCCAACTGTGTCATCCACCACTGTGCACATGTGCTTTCCCTGGAAGCTGAATGTATTCATCAGAAAAGTAATGATGAATAGCAGCGAAATGTAAATTACACATTATACTGACAATATCACAACACTTTGAGAAACCTTTGCATTTCCATAGATGTTTGTACCCCATACTTGTAATTTATACATAGAGTGAAATATACATGTATGAATATTTTTTTGTATTCATGTCGCTTTCAAAGAAAGTTATCAGCGGGGAATGTGATTTACAATTCTTGTAGCTGTATATGTTATAGAAACCCAGGCAGTCTATGCACTAAAAGAGGACTATTTTAAAGTGAACAACCCTATACGTGGTTCTGGGTTTTGTTTCCATGATTCAAGAACAGCGTGGCATCCTGCAAAATAAGACACACCGGCGAGACTCAATATTATAATGGCTTTAAATGTATATGTGCTTTAAAATAGTTGACTCAAAGATATAATCCATGATATAATCCATAGATATTAATAAAAAAGTGCTGACATGGGGATTTAATGAGAGCTCATCTTTGTATTGTTAAATGAAATATCAGTAGCCATCATGCATTTTCCTTACCCTCTCATTCACCCTAGTTCTATTCCCCACTGTTCATATCGATGCTTCCAGAAGATTAAACCATCCCTAAGGGTACCTTCTCACTTAGCGATGCAGCAGCGATCCGACCAGCGATCTGACCTGGTCAGGATCGCTGCTGCATCGCTACATGGTCGCTGGTGAGCTGTCAAACAGGCAGATCTCACCAGCGACCAGTGAACAGCCCCCAGCCAGCAGCGACGTGCAAGCGACGCTGCGCTTGCACGGAGCCGCCGTCTGGAAGCTGCGGAGACTGGTAACTAAGGTAAACATCGGGTACGGTTACCCGATGTTTACATTAGTTACCAGCGCTGTGTGTGCAGGGAGCAGGGAGCCGCGCACACTGAGCGCTGGCTCCTTGCTCTCCTAGCTGCTGTACACATCGGGTTAATTAACCCGATGTGTAATGCAGCTACATGTGCAGAGAGCAAGGAGCCGCGCACACTGCTTAGCGCTGGCTCCTTGCTCTCCTAGCTGCTGTACACATCGGGTTAATTAACCCGATGTGTACAGCAGCTACATGTGCAGAGAGCCGGAGCCGGCAGCACAGGCAGCGTGAGAGCTGCGGAGGCTGGTAACTAAGGTAAATATCGGGTAACCACCTTGGTTACCCGATGTTTATCTTGGTTACAAGCTTACCTCAGCTGCCAGACGCCGGCTCCTGCTCCCTGCTCGCTTCATTTGTCGCTCTCTCGCTGTCACACACAGCTATCTGTGTGTCACAGCAGGAGAGCGGCTTTGAAGAAAACGAACCAGGGCTGTGTGTAACGAGCAGCGATCTCGCAGCAGGGGCCAGATCGCTGCTCAGTGTCACACACAGCGAGATCGCTAATGAGGTCACTGCTGCGTCACAAAAAGCGTGACTCAGCAGCGATCTCGGCAGCGAGCTCGCTGTGTGTGAAGCACCCCTAATGTAATGTGTCTGGCAAAACACAAAGCTGCCTGCACGCTCAGCAAATATGCTATGTATACAGGGTCCCTGATGACTCAACTTGTGACTCTTAAAGCAAATAAATTACATTACACCTATTCCTTTAACCTCTGCCAGAGCAATTCCCCAGGCTCTGAACCAAGGAAGAAACTTCAAACATCAAGGAATAAAGGGATAAAAGTTACAAATGCAAAATGATTTCTTATGTGACCCTTACACATTGCTTTGCTGATTCCCTTAATCTTTACATGCATCAAATCTTTCCGTTCCACTGTCTTGTACAGTGCGTTTGGCTTTACCTTTCAAGTCTGATCTGTACAATGGTAGTTGTAAAATGCAATTATTGCACCTAGTTCAGTACAGTGACCTCCTTATTCCACCTGCCAGGATGTGATTTAAACCTCATTTCCAGAAATGTCCGGTGGCAGAAAGGTTCTACCTTATGTAAACACCTTCTAGATGGGTTTTATCAAAGGCAAAAGTTTTCATTGCCCTTAGTTGATTCTTTTTGGACTTTATTTCACTGTGACATGTACAACATGTAAACATGTCCCTTACTACTGGGTTCCAACATTATATATAATGGATTTCATAAAAATGTCATGGCAGATGTTGACAGCGTAATATGGAGCAGGTTTTTTTTTATATGTTGCCTATTATATTCTACAAGTTTATATGGATAAACACAAGCCCATGTTTACTAAGGTGTTGCAATGGTTTTCTTGTTTACTTTGGACCAAATTCTGGACAGATTTGTAATGTTTACTCTTTAGGCTGCCTGGTCTAAGGTTATGCTTTGTTCTAAATACTGGACAGTGCTACCGTGTTTTTCCAAAAAATAAGCTCTCTCCCCCCCAAAAAAAGCCCTAGCAGGGA